>NW_022437094.1:275880-515580 GCF_009761245.1 Sapajus apella
ACTGGAAAAAACCACCTTAAACTTCATATGGAACCAAAAGAGAGCCCGCATAGCCAAGTCAATTCTAAGCAAAAAGAACAAAGCGGGGGGCATCACACTACCAGACTTCAAACTATACTACAAGGCTACAGTAATCAAAACAGCATGGTACTGGTACCAAAACAGAGATATAGACCAATGGAACAGAACAGAGGCCTTGGAGGCAATGCCACACATCTTCAACTATCTAATCTTTAACAAACCTGACAAAAACAAGCAATGGGGAAAGGATTCCCTGTTTAATAAATGGTGTTGGGAAAACTGGCTAGCCATGTGCAGAAAGCAGAAACTGGACCCCTTCCTGACACCTTACACTAAAATTAACTCCAGATGGATTAAAGACTTAAACATAAGACCTAACACCATAAAAACCCTAGAAGAAAATCTAGGCAAAACCATTCAGGACGTAGGTGTAGGCAAGGACTTCATGACCAAAACGCCAAACGCATTGACAACAAAAGCCAAAATAGACAAATGGGACCTAATCAAACTCCACAGCTTCTGCACAGCAAAAGAAACAATCATTAGAGTGAATCGGCAACCAACAGATTGGGAAAAAATTTTTGCAGTTTACCCATCTGACAAAGGGCTGATATCCGTAATTTACAAAGAACTAAAGCAGATTTACAAGAAAAAAACTAACAAGCCCATTCAAAAGTGGGCAAAGGATATGAACAGACACTTCTCAAAAGAAGACATACGTGAGGCCAACAAACATATGAAAAAATGCTCATCATCACTGGTCATCAGAGAAATGCAAATCAAAACTACACTGAGATACCATCTCACGCCGGTTAGAATGGCGATCATTAAAAAATCTGGAGACAACAGATGCTGGAGAGGATGTGGAGAAATAGGAACACTTTTGCACTGTTGGTGGGAGTGTAAATTAGTGCAACCATTGTGGAAGACAGTGTGGCGATTCCTCAAGGACCTAGAAATAGAAATTCCATTTGACCCAGCAATCCCATTACTGGGTATATATCCAAAGGATTACAAATCGTTCTACTATAAGGACATGTGTACACGAATGTTCATTGCAGCACTGTTTACAATAGCAAAGACCTGGAACCAACCCAAATGCCCATCGAGGATAGACTGGATAGGGAAAATGTGGCACATATACACCATGGAATATTATGCAGCCATCAGAAACGATGAGTTTGGGTCCTTTGTAGGGACATGGATGAACCTGGAAACCATCATTCTCAGCAAACTGACAGAAGAGCAGAAGATCAAACACCGCATGTTCTCACTCATAGGCGGGTGTTGAACAATGAGAACACATGGACACAGGGAGGGGAGCACTACACACTGGGGTCAGTTGGGGGGAAATAGGGGAGGGAGGGTGGGGGGTGGGAAGCTGGGGAGAGATGGCAAGGGGAGAAATGCCAGATGTAGGTGATGGGGAGGAAGGCAGCAAATCACACTGCCACGTGTGTTCCTATGCAACAATTTTGCATGTTCTTCACATGTACCCCAAAATGTAAAATGCAATAAAATAAATAAATGGGAAAAAAAAAAAAAAAAAAAAAAAACAGACTCAAGGACAAAAAACATATGATCATTTTAAAAACGCAGAAAAAAACATTAAGCAAAGTTCAACAATTTTGCTGAATGAAAACTCTGAACAAATCAGGTATAGAAGAAACATACTTCAAAATGATAAACGTAATAAATGACAAACCCACAACTAATATCATACTGAACAGGGAAAAATTGAAAGACTTTCAAAATTTCAATCACTTTCGTTTAACATGGTATAGGAAGTCCCAGCCAGAGCAATTATATAAGAGAAAGAAATTTACAAGAAAACAAATTTACAAGAAAAAAAATAGAACCCCATTAAAAAGTGGGCAAAAACATAAATAGTTTTCAAAAAAAGACTTACATGTGGCCAACAAGCATATGAAAAAAAGATTAACATCACTGAGCATTATAGAAATGCAAATTAAAACCACAGTGAGATATCATCTCACACCAATCAAAATGGCTGTTATTAAAAAGTCAAAAAGTAACAAATGCTGGTGACGTTGTGGAGAAAAATAAACACTTATACATTGTTAGTGTGCAGGTAAATTACTTGAACCACTGTAAAAGACAGTGTGGTGATTCCTCAAAGACCTAAAAACAGAAGTCCTATTTGACCCAGCAATCCTATTACTGGGTATATACTCAAAGAAATATAAGTCATTCTACTATAACAACACACTCACGTGCGTGTTCAATACAGCACTATTCACAATAGCAAAGACATGGAATCAACCTAAATGTCCATCAACGGCAGACTGGATTTTTAAAAAATGTGGCACATATACACCATGGAATACTATGTAGCTATAAAAAAGAATAGTATTATGTCCTTTGTAGGAACATTTATGGAGCTGGAGGCTATTATCTTTAGCAAACTAACACATAAGCAGAAAACCAAATACTGCATGTACTCCCTTATAAATGGGAACTAAATGATGAGAATACGTGGACACAGAGGAGAACAACACACACTAGCATCTATCAAAGGGTGGAGGGTGGGAGAAAGGAGAGAATCAGGAAAAATGACTAATGAGTATTAGGCTTAATACCTGGGTGATGAAATAATCTGTACAACAAACCCCCATGACACAAGTTTACTTATATAACAAACCTGCACATGTACTCCTGAATTTAAAATAAAAGTTATAAAAGATAAATATAGAGGAGGAAAGATAAAGTAACATGAAATATTAATGTCTTATTGATGAAAAGAGTCAAATTCTGCAAAATATTTGAAGAGATATATTCTGAGCCAAATATGAGTGACCATGGCCCCTGACACACCCTCAGGAAGTCCTGAAACATGTGCCCATGGTGGTCGGGGTGCAGCTTGGTTTTATACATTTTAGGGAGATATGAGACTTTAATCAAATATATTTAAGAAATACATTGGTTTGGTCCATAAAGGTGGGACAACTTGAAGTGGGGGCTTCTAGCTTATAGGTGGATTGGAAACTTTTCTGGCTGACAACTGGTTGAGTTTATCTAAAGACCTGAGATCAATAGAAAGGAATGTCTGGATTAAGATAAGAGGTTATGAAAATCAAAGTTTTTATTTGTGGGGGAAGCCTTCAGATAGTAAGCTTCATACAGAATAGGTTGTAAATGTTTCTTATGGGACTTAAGGTTTGTGTTGATGTTAATGCCAGAGAGGTATAATGAGGTATGTTTGACCCCTCGCTTTCCCTCATGGCCTGAACCAGTCTTTCGGATTAAATTGTAAAAGAGCGCTGCCTGTGGAGGAAGTCCATTAAGGTGGTTGGTTGTGGGGGGGGCTTAGAATTTTATTTTTGGTTTACACTCTTTAGTCTTGGAACTAAATTATATGATCTCTCCCCTACCATTATGATTAAGCAAATTTTTAAGCACTACCCCTGGCTAGTGGATACCAGGAGGTAAACTGGGAAATGACATGACACTGATGCTATTGAAAAATAAGAATACTCAGTGCATTGGCTGTGAGCCAAACCATAGTAATGTCTGTTTTCTAAGAATGAAGCAGGTAGAAACCTAAATAATTAACCTAGGAAAGTGATCCTCAAAGTGAAGTCTTCAGACCATCATCCTCAGCATCATATGGGAACTTCTCAGAAATGCAAATTCTTAAGCCCCACTTCATATGTACTTAATCAGAAACTCTGGAAATGAGATCCAAAAACTTGGGTTTTAATAAACATTCCTGGTGACTCTGATGCATGCTCAAGTTTGAGAACCATTGACTTAGACCAACATTGTTTAGGTGTCCTTAAAATATATTCTACTTGTTACAGTTGTCTAAATTGCATATAGTTCAGAGCTGGGTATAATCTTTCTCCAGGCCAGTTTCATTATGACATACTCTAACCCAACCCCTCACGTCATAAATACTCCTAAGAAAAAGGAGCACTAGATGAGACTATAAATATACAGAAACAGCAAAATGATCCAGGCCTTCCAATTTTCTTTCTAATTATTTCCCTTTATTACTAATCTTCTGGGTGTCTTATGGTGGGCTACTACTAGAGACAGGCAGTTTAATATACAGTTGTGAACCCCAGATATCTGAGACAGATCTCAGTCAATTTAGAAAGTTTATTATGCTAAAGTTAAGGATTCACCTGTGACACAGCTTCAGGAAGTACTGAGATATGTGCCCAAGGTGGTCGGGGGTACAGTTTGTTTTTATATATTTTAGGAAGACATGAGACATCAATCAGTATGTCTAAGATATACACTGGTTCAGTCCAGTAAGGCAGGACAACTGGAAGTGGGGTCTTCCAGGTTAGAAGTAGATAAGAGACAAGAGGCTGCATTCTTTTGAGTCCTAGATCAGCCTTCCACTAAATACACAATTTAATCTGGCTTAGTGAATCTGCGTTTTTTCACATAAACAATAGGGGAGAAGAAGCAATCAGATGTACATTTGTCTCAGGTGAGTCTCAGAGGGTTGACTTTGATAGAATGGGAGGTAGGTTTTCCCTAAGCAGTCACCAGCTTGACTTCCTTATAGCTTAGTGGTTTTCGGGTCCCAAGATTTATTTTCCTTTCACACAGTAAAGAGTAAAGTCTTCCAAGAGATTTGGGTGTGAATTTATGTTTCCCAGCTCATAGCTGCTTAATTGTGGGCAAATTCCAGAATTTAGTTATGCATTTTCCCAGGGGCTTCACAAACGCTGCTGTGAATATTAAAGGAAAATTAAAAACAAAGCTGAAACCTTGGCTACTGTCAGCTGTTCTAGTATATAATGTATCAAGAGTAAGGATAATATTAGTGGTGACAAAGAGATTTCGACAAAATAGGACCTTGTGATCAAGATGGGGCCCTCTGGCATTTGAAAACCCCAAGACATATAACAAAGAGACAGTTTGAAATAGGCATGTTATCACTTCCTGCACCTCTTCTCCCAACTCAGTACTGAATAAACAGATAATAAGGGTTTCTCTTTTGAAGAGATTTGAGTGCACATCTAACATCTGAACTTTTCTGGCTGCAGCCTGAAGGTCTGGCTTTTAACTCACCTGCATCATGGCACATACGGAATGTGGGATATTCTAGTCTCCTGGGTGCCACCAAGAAATGAACACAAAGGTCTAAGAGGTACCGAGAATAGCTGGCCACAATAATTGGTGAGGTTTATTTCCTATACAAGCCCAGCCTGTGAAGACTAAAAGAGGTGTCTATTTCATCTAATGCACAGAAATGAACAGAGAGTCAAGAAAAACAAATAGGAAAATATTCTCTAAATAAAGAAAGGAGATAAATCTAAAGAAACTGACCATAGTGAGATGGAGATATGTGCTTTACTCAACAAATATTCAAAATAATGGTCACGAAGAAGCTCACCTAGTTGGGAAAGAATCACATAAACAATAAGAATTTCAAGAAAAAGAAAATATTTTTTAATACCAAGAAGAAATCACAGAACTAAACAATGCAATAACTGACATGTAAAGTTTAATACAAGGTTTCAACTGTAGACTAGATCAAGCAGAAGAAATGGTCAGTGAACTCGAAAGGAGTTCATTGGTAATCATCCAGTCAGAGGAGAGAGGAGAAAAAAAGAATAAAAAAGAGTGAAGATAGCTTAAGGGGCTTATAGGACATATGGAAGTCTCAGTAGAAGAAGAAAAAGAATAAAGGGCAGATACTTATTTAAATAAATAATGGCTGAAAAATTCCCAAACTTGGGAAAGAGAAAAACCATCCAGATCCAAAAAGCCCAAAGGACACCAAACTAGAGGAATGCAAAGAGATCCACAGTAAGAAACGTTAAAATCCAATTCTTAAATCTTAAAGAGAATTCTGAAAGCAGCAAGAGAAAAGTAACTTGTTACCTGCAAGAGAACCCTCATAAAACAATCAGTGTTTTTATCAGTAGAACATTGCAGGCCAGAGAGAGTGGGTTGATAGATTCAAAGTGCTGAAAGGAAAAAACAAAAACAAAAACAAAAAACCGCCAGGCAATAATACTGCAATTGGCAAATATGTCTTTCACAAGGAGACAAAGACTTTCTCAAACAAAAGTTGGAGGAGTTTACTACCACTAGACCTGCCTTGCAAGAAATGCCAAAGTGAATTCTTCAAGTTAAAACAAAAAGTTGGCCGGGCGCGGTGGCTCAAGCCTGTAATCCCAGCACTTTGGGAGGCCCAGGTGGGTGGATCACGAGGTCAAGAGATCGAGACCATCCTGGTCAACATGGTGAAACCCCGCCTCTACTAAAACTACAAAAAATTAGCTGGGCATGGTGGTGCGTGCCTGTAATCCCAGCTACTCAGGAGGCTGAGGCAGGAGAATTGCCTGAACCCAGGAGGCGGAGGTTGCGGTGAGCCGAGATCACGCCATTGCACTCCAGCCTGGGTAACAAGAGCGAAACTCCGTCTCAAAAAAATAAAAATAAAAAATAAAAAATAAAAAGTTACTAAGCAGAAATGTGAGAACATAAGAAAGTATAAAACTTGCTGGTAAAGGTAAATACATAGACAAATAGAGGTAATACTGTATTACTATAAAAGTTGTAGGTGAATCATACTTAATTCAATTATAAAAATTAAAACACAAAACTATTAAAATAGTTATAAGTAAATTATGTTAATAGTTACACAATATAAATTAATCTAAATTGTGACATTCTTGACCTATAATGTGGGGTAAAGAGAAATAAAAATGTAGAGTTCCTCTACACAAGTGAAGCTAAGTTGTTATCAGTGTAAAATAGACCATTGTGAAACTACAAGATACTTTATGTAAGCTCCATGTCGATCATAAATAAAATATTTAAAGAAGTTACACATGCAAAAATAAGAAACAAAATCTATTGACAAAATAATAATAATAATAACAAAGACAGCAAAAGAGAAGAAAGGGGACATGTGAACTGTAAGACAAACAGAAAACAATGAACAAATAGCAATAGTAAGTCTTTTCTAATCAATGTAAATGTAAATGGATTAAACTCTCCAATCAAAAGATATGGAATGGCTGAATAATTAAAAGTAGAGTTGGAAAAAGATACTCTATGTAAAGGAAAGCAGGAATGGTTATACATATATCAAACAAAATAGACTTTAAAAACTTTATAGAGACAAAGACAGTAATTATATAATGATGAAAGAGTCAATTCAATAAGAAGACATAATAATTGTAAATATATATGCACCTACCATTAAAGCAATTAAATATATGAAGCAAATACTGACAGATATGAAAGAAGAAACTGACTGCAATACAATAGTAGAAAACTTCAACACTCCCTTTTCAATAATGGATAAAGCATCCAAACAGAAAATCAATTAAGTGTTGTTCAGTGTTGAACAACACTACAGACCAAATGTACCTAACAGACATATACAAAACTTTCTTCCCAACGGCAGAAGAATATACACTGTTGTCATTTTATGTGTGTTCTCAGCACACATAAAACATTCTTCAGGATAGATAACACATTGGGCAACAAAACAAGTCTTAACAAATTGAGAAGACTGAAATCATACCAAGTTTCTTTTCTGAACACAGTGGAATCAAATTCAAAATCAGGAACAGTAAGAAAATGGGAAAATTCATAAAAATATAAAAATTAACAAGATTTTGAAAAACCAGTCAGAGAGAAAATCAAAAGGGAATTAAAACAGTGTCTCAAGACTAATGAAAACAAAATTACTACATACCAAAACTGTATGGAATGTAGCAAAAGCAGTATTAAGGGGAAAATTTGTAAAAATAAATGCCTACATTAAAAGGGAAGAGAGATCTCAAATAATCCAATGTTACACGTGAAGAAACTAGAAAAAGAAATGAAAACTAAGTCTAAAACTTATCAGAAAGAAAATGAATAATAAAGATCAGAGCAAAAATAAAACAAATAGGAAAAAAATCAGCAAAACCAAAATCTAGGTTTTGCCATTCCCCCCCAATCCCCGCAAGACAAGAGTATTGTTCTCTCACCCAGGCTGGAATGCAGCCTGATTTTAGCTCACTGCAACCTTCGCCTTCTGGGTTCAAACAATTGTCTTGCCTCAGCCTCCTGAGTAGCTGGGATTACAGGCACCCACCACCACGCCTGGCTAATTTTTGTATTTTTAGCAGTGATAGGGTTTCACTATGTTGGCCAGGCTGGTCTCGAACTCCTGACCTCGTGATCTGCCTGCCTCTGCTTTCTAAAGTGCTGGGATTACAGGCCTGAGCCACCATGCCCGGCCAAGATCTAATTTTTTGAAAAGATAACAAAATCAACAATCCCTCAGCTAGTTTAAGAAAAAAAGAGAAGACCCAAATAAATAAAATCAGATGGCAAAGAGAAGGCATTACAACAGAAGCCTTAGAAATAACAAGGATCATAAGAAGGTATTATGTACAATTATATGTCAATAAATTTGATATTACAAAATAAGTGGATACATTCCTAGAAACAGGAAACCCACCAAGACTGAAACAATGAATAGATATAAAGCCTAAGCAGACAAATAACAAGTAAAGATACTGAAATAGTAATAAAATACTTTCTAACAACAACAAAAAAAGAACAGGATGAGATGGTTTTATGAGTAAATTCTACCAAATATTCAAAAAACAATTAATACCCTAGCTACTTAAAACCTTAGGAAAAAAATAGAAGAGGAAACACTTCAAAACTCATTTTATAAGGCTAGCATCACTTTCATATGAAAGCCAGGCAAAGACACCACAGAAAACAAATCTAGAAGCCAGTATCTGTGATGAATATAGACAGAACAATTCTCAATAAAAGACTAGCTAACCTAATTCAAAAGTACATGCAAAAGATTGTACAACGTAAATAAGTAAAGTTTTCCCAGAGAAGCAAGTTCAATATATGCAAATCCATCAATGTACTGTAACATAATAAAAACCAAAAACAATGTAATCATCTCAACAGACACAGAAAAAGCATTCCACTGGGTTCAACTTCCATTTAAAATAAAAAACTATTAACAAAGTAGGTATAGAAGAAATTTACCGGAACATAATAAAGAATATTTATTTAAAAAAAAAAAAAACAACATCTTAATCAATGAGGAAAAACTGAAAGCCTTCTCTCTAAGATCTGGTTGAAGGCACTTGCTAGTTCTATTCAACATATCATTACATATCAGCATAGTACAAGTTGGGAAGCCCCACCAGAACAATTAGATAAAAAAAGAAACAAAAGTTATCTAAATCAGTAACATAAACAGTCAAAAAACACATATGTTATATATGTATCAGATACTGTATTTTTACATTAGAATAAGCCAGAGGAAAACAATATTAAGAAAATCATAAGCAAGAGAATATATATTTACTATTCGTTAAGTGGAAATGGATCATCATAACGGTCTTCATTCTCATCATCTTCATAATGAGTAGGCTGAGGAGAAACAAAAGGAGGAGTTGGTCTTGCCGTCTCAGTATGGCAGAAATGAAAGAGATGGAAAAGGTAAAAAACGAGACAGGAGAGGAATGCACAATCAGTGTAACTTCATGAAAATATATTGTAATTCCTGCCTGACATTTTTGCTTTTTCATTTCTCTAAAAATGTTTTGATACACTATCAACATTTTCCCAAACTTTGTTTTAATTTCAGTGTCCATATCATAGAAGTTTCCATCCTGTAAATGAAGTCAAAAGCTGTATTGAATAATCAGAACCTTCATACCAGCATGTCTAATGAAATTTTGTTTTCTGGCACTGCCTCTTCTACATCTTCTTCCTCATCATCTGCTTATTGCTTCAGATGCACTCAGCTCTATCAAGTTGTCTCCTGTTAATTCTTCTGGTGTGGTATGTATTCCCTCCTGAATTTCTCCAAGATCCATATTTTGAAACCTTCACTCCCCATCTTTTTTTTTTTTTTTTTTTTTTTGCCGTCTTCACAATCTCTTTTATAACTTTCTTGATTGGTTCTGCTGTAAATTCTGTGAAGTCATATACGACAACGTCTTACCACAGTTTTTTTAACAGCAAGAATTTATTGTTTGTCTTGATAGTTGTCACAGCTTTTTTAAAATAACAATGTTTACATCTTCAATAGTGTAATCCTTCCAAATTTTGTGATGTTCTCTGTATTGAGGTTCTCTTACAACAGTGACAATCTTTTCCATGATATCAAAAGAACTTTGAAAAGCAGTCCCTTATCGGCAAGGTACTTTCTGACTTTAGAGACAAAGCATTAATGGACCCAATCCAGCAAAATGGTTATTTTTCAGGCTTTCATATTGTACAACAGAAGACTGGCAGTTGCTGTTTATCTTTTTTCTTCAAAGCTGGGGGTTAGCTACTTTATAGATAAAGTCAATCCTGATAATAAGCCTCATTACATTTATACATAACAGTAGAGTTAGCCTATCTCTTCTTGCCTTAAATCCTTTACTTCTCTTTCTTACTACTAAGTGTCATTAGTGGCATTTTTTTTTTCCAGAATAGGGGACTGCATTAAAAACACATTCAGACAGATAATCTTTTTTCTCAATGGTTTCCTAAACATCATCTGGGAACTAGTTTGCTACGTTTCGTTCAGCAGAAGTTGTTTTTCTTGTTATCTTGAAATTTTTCAAGGCAAGTTTTTTCTAAAATTATCTAACATCTTTTGCTAATATTAAATTAACCACCTTTAGACCTTTCCCATTCCTTTTTCATCAAATTGTCATATAATGACTTCACTGTTTATAGAATCAGATTGAAGTCTATAGGTATGGATTATAGCAATCCTGCACACACATGAAAATTGCATTTTCAATGACAACAACAAATAGTACTCACAAAAAGTGCAGGGTTTTTCCACCTGCTCACATAGCTGCAGCAATGGCTTTACTAATTTTCTTTCCTTTTTTTTACAAAGGTCTTTACACTGAATTCACTTATCCTGAAATGATGGGAAACCACAGCAGTGGACCTCAATCTATGGCATATATAAAGCAATTCAACTTTTTTCTCATAATGTAATGACTTTTCTCTGCTTCTTGAGAACACTTCCAGTATCACTAGGGGCACTTCATATGGGTCTCATAGTGTTATTTAAGGTAGGTAGTATTGCACTAAACACAACAAAAAATACATGAGAATTGCAATAGATCAGTTTTTACTGTGATACACAACTTAGTAAACAGACAAACTTGTCATGAGAGGGTGATTAGTTCGCATGGCACTTTAAGTGGATACTTGCAACACTTAAGCTCACCACAATAGCAAAAGGAAGTGGCTACAAAATGATTACAGTAGTACAGTATGTACTGCCGTTAATTTTATGCAGTTTTGATTTGATACTGTATCTTTGTTTACAATTCTCTGAACTACAAATGGCATTATGTATGATGTATAGATGTTTATGTGCATACGTTTTGTTAAATCTTAACTTTTTAATAGTAGATTTGTGTATATTTATGGTAGAAAATGATAAAATACCCTAGCATCAACATATGTTTTATGGATTTATGGCATACCTAACTTTTTCTTAATTTTTAAAAATATTTCTAGGCTATGCAGTTCATTTGCAAGACTTTTTCAAATTGTCATAAATCTCCAAAAAGTTTCCAATATATTTATTTATTTATTAAATCCACTTATAAGTGGACCCATGCAGTTCAAATCTGTGTTGTTCAAGGGCCAACTATACAGCTACTTCTGCTGTCTTTTGGTTTTCATTTATATGAAATATCTTTTGCCATTTTT
This sequence comes from Sapajus apella, assembly GCF_009761245.1. NCBI lineage: Eukaryota > Metazoa > Chordata > Mammalia > Primates > Cebidae > Sapajus > Sapajus apella. The sequence continues at coordinate 287,596 of NW_022437094.1, forward strand.
CACTTTCAGTCTGTGAATATCTAATATGGTTTGGATTTGTGTCCCCACCCAAATCTCATGTTGAATTGTAATTCCCAGTGTTGAGTAGGGTCCTGGTGGGTTGTGATTAAGCCGTGGTGCAGATTTCTCCCTTGCTGTTCTCATGATAGTGAGTAAATTCTCAGGAGACCTGGTTGTTTAAAGGTGTGCAGCACCTCTCGCTAGGCTCTATTCCTCCTGCTTTCTATGTAAGTTGACATGCCTGCTGCCCATTTATGTCCTGCCATGATTGTAAGTTTTCTGAGGCCTCCCTACCTGTGCTTCCTGTAGAGCCTGTGGAACTGTAGCAAAATTAAATCTATTTTCTTTATAAAATACCCAGTCTCAAGTGCTTCTTTACAGCAGCGTGAGAATGGACTAATACAGTATCTTTATAAGCGATGTGAGGCTCTTGTAGGCAGTACGGAGTTGGGCCTTGATTTTTACCCATTTAGCCACTCTATATCTTTTGATTGGAGAATTTAATCCATTTACACTTAAGGTAATATTTACTAGGTAAGGACTCACTACTGCAATTTTGTTAAATGTTTTCTAGTTGTTTCCTAGATGTCTTGCTCCTTTCTTCTTCTCTTGCTTTCTTTATGGTTAAGTAATCTTCTCTAGTAGTGTGTTTTGATTTCTTGCTTTTTGTTTTTGGTGTATTTACATAGTTTCTTGCTTTGTGGTTATGATAAGGCTTACAACAAACCTCTTCCAGTCATAATAGATTATTTTAAGGTGATAAAAACTTAACTTTGATTGCAAGAATACCTACACTTTTACTCTATGTCCCCCCAACATTTTGAATTTTTGATGTCACAATGTATACGTTTTTCACTGCATATCCCTTAACAAATTATTGCATCTATTATTATTTTCAAAATATGCTTGTCTTTTAACCTTCATACTAAAGATAAAAGTGATTTACATATGGCCATTACAATAACAAAGTCTTACGAATTTTCCTGTGTGGTAAATTTTACTAGTGAGTTTTATATTATCAGATGTTTCCATGTTACTCATTAGCATCTTTTTCTTTAATCTTCAATAACTTACTTTAGCATTTCTTGTAAGACAGTTCTGGTGATAATGAACCCCTCAGATTTACTTTGTCTCAGAAAATCCTTATCTCTCTCTTATTTCTGAAAAGGAGCTTTGCTAGGTACAGTATTTTCAGTTGATAAGTTGCTTTTTTAATTTTTCATTTTGTACTTTGAATATATAATCCCTCTCACTCATTGCCTCTAAGCTTTCTGCTGAGAGGCTTTATAGCTGCATTGGATCTTCATATATATGTATATATGAGAGAGAGACGGGGTCTTGCTCTGTCACTCAGGCTAAAGTGCAGTGATAATCACAGCTCGCTGAACCTCCAACTCCTGGCTCAATTAATCCTCCTGCCTCAGTCTATAAGGTAGCTGGGACTACAGGCACATGCCACCATGACCAGCTAATTTTTGAATTTTTGTACAGATGGGGACTTGCTATGTTGCCAAGGCTGGTCTTAGACTCCTGGCTTCAAGAAATCTTCTTACCTCAGTCTCCCAAAGTGCTAGAATCACAGGCATGGGCCACTTTGCCCAGTCCCTTATATGTCATTTGCTTCTTTTGATGCTTTCAGAATCCTCTTGTCAGGCAATTCACAAATCTCCATTTCTTTTTTTTATATATAATGATCAAATTTGTTTCCTTACTTAGAATGACATTAAATAGCAAATAAAAGAGACATGACAAAACAACGTGGAGACTGTGGGAGAAAGGTAACAGCTTGATAGTTTAGTATGTTCAGTGGAACTTTTTTGGTGCTTTTTGAATAAGGGGCCTGATGTTTACATTTTGCACTGGGTCCTGCAGATAATGGAGCTGTCTTGGCCCAGTTGACTGACATACTGGAGAGGATCCTACAATGGCAGAGAGCTCAATAATATGTTCTAGGTTTTGCTGCAGGTGCTGTTCTTTTTTCGTTTTTTTTTAAATTATACTTTAAGTGCTGGAGTAACTGTGCAGATCATGCAGGTTTGTTTACATAGGTATACATGTGCCACAGTGGTGGTTTGCTGCATCCATTGTCCTGTCATCTACATTAGGTATTTCTCCTAATGCTATCCCTTCCCAATTCCCCCACACCCTGCTATTCCTCCCTTAGTCCCCCACTGCCCAGGCTCCAGTGTGTGATGTTCCCCTCCCTGTATCTGTGTGTTCTCATTGTTGAACACCCATCTATGGGTGAGAACATGCAGTGTTTGGTGTTCTGTTCTTGTGTTAGTTTGCTGAGAATGAGGACTTCCAGTTTCATCCATGTCCTTGCAAAGGACATGAACTCATCCTTTTTATGGCTGCATAGTATTCCATGGTGTATATGTGTCACATTTTCTTTATGCGGTCTATCATTGATGGGCATTTGTGTTGGTTCCAAGTCTTTGCTGTTGTGAACAGTGCCACAATAAACATATGTGTGCATGGGTCTTTATGATAGAATGATTTATAATCCCTTGAGTATATAACCAGACTGCTGGGTCAAATGGTATTTCTATTTCTAGATCCTTGAGGAATTACCACACTGTCTTCCACAATGGTTGAATTAATTTCACTCCCACCAACAGTGTAAAAGCTTTCCTATATCTCTACATCCTCTCCAGCATCTGTTGTCTCCTGATTTTTTAATGATCACCATTCTAACTGGTGTGAGGTGTATCTCAATGTGGTTTTGACTTGCATTTCTCTAATGACGAGTGATGATGAGCTTTTTTTTTCATATGTTTGTTGGCTGCATAAATGACTTCTTTTGAAAAGTGTCTGTTCATATCCTTTTCCCACTTTGTGATGGGTTTTTTTTTTCTTGTAAATTTGTTTAAGTTCTTTGTAGATTCTGGATAGTAGCCCTTTATCAGATGGGTAAATTGCAAATTTTTTTTCCCATTCTGTTGGTTGCTGGTTCACTCTATTGATAGTTTATTTTGTTCTGCAGAAGCTCTTAAGTTTAATTACATCCCACTGGTCTATTTTTGCTTTTGTTGCCATTGCTTTTGGTGTTTTAGTCATGAAGTCCTTGCCCATGCTTATGTCCTGAATGGTATTGCCTAGGTTTTCTTTTAGAGTTTTTATGGTGTTAGGCCTCATGTTTAAATCTTTAGTCCATCTAGAGTTAATTTTTGTATAAGATGTAAAGAAGGGATCCAGTTTCAGTTTTCTGCATATGGCTAGCCAGTTTTCCCAACATCATTTATTAAATAGGGAATTCTTTCCCCATTGCTTGTTTTTGTCAGGTTTGTCAAAGATCAGATGGTTGTAGTTGTGTGGTATTCTTTCTGAGGCCTCTGTTCTGTTCCACTGGTCTATATATCTGTTTTGGTACCGGTATCATGTTGTTTTGATTACATTAGTCTTGTCGTATAGTTTGAAGTCAGGTAGCAGGATGCCTCCAGCTTGGTTTTGTTTGCTTAGGATTGTCTTGGCTATGTGGGCTCTTTTTTTTTTTTTTTTGGTTCCATATGAAGTTTAAGGTAGTTTTTTCCAATTCTGTGAAGAAAGTCATTGGTAGCTTGATGGAGATAGCATTGAATCTATAAATTACTTTGGGTAGTATGGCCATTTTCATAATACTGATTCTTCCTATCCATAAGCATGGGATGTTTTTCCATCTGTTTGTGTCCTGTCTTATTTCCTTTAGCAGTGGTTTGCAGTTCTCCTTGAAGTGGTCCTTCACATCGCTTGTTAGTTGTTTTCCTAGGTATTTTATTCTCTTTGTAGCAATTGTGAATGGAAGTTCACTTATGATTTGGCTCTCTGTTTTTCTATTATTGGTGTATAGGAATGCTTGTGATTTTTGCACATTGATTTTGTATCCTGAGAGTTTCCTGAAGTTGCTTATCAGCTTAAGGAGATTTTGGGCTGAGGCAATGGGGTCTTCTAAATATACAATCATGTAATCTGCAAAGAGGGACAATTTGATGTCCTCTCTTTTTATTTGAATCACCCTTTATTTCTTTCTCTTGCCTGATGACCCTAGCTAGAACTTCCATTACTATGTTGAATAGGAGTGGTGAGAGAGGGCATCCTTGTGCCAGTTTTCAAATGGAATGCTTCCAGTTTTTGGCCATTCAGTATTATATTGGCTGTGGGTTTGTCATAAATAGTTCTTTTTATTTTGAGATATGATCCATCAATGCTTAGTTTATTGAGAGTTTTTAGTATAAAGGTCTGTTCAATTTTGTCGAAGGCTTTCTCTGCATCTATTGAGATAATCATGTGGTTTTTGTCTTTGGTTCTGTTTATGTGATGGATTACGTTTATAGATTTGTAGATGATGAACCAGCCTTGCATCCCTGGGATGAAGCCGACTTGATCATGATGGATAAGTTTTTTGATGTGCTGTTGCAATTGGTTTGCCAGTATTTTATTGAAGATATTTGTATCAATATTCAACTGAAATTTTATTTTTTAGTTACATCTCTGCCGGGTTTTGGTATCAGGATGCTGTTGGTCTCATAAAATGAGTTAGGGAGGATTCTCTCTTTTTGTATTGTTTGGAATAGTTTCAGAAGGAATGGTACCAGCTCCTTTTTGTACCTCTGGTAGAATTTGGCTGTCAACCCATCTGGTCCTGAACTTGTTTTTGGTTGGTAGGTTATTAATTGCTGCCTCAACTTCAGGTATGTTTCTTGACTCTCTCAGTGTGACAAACTTCTCCAGATTCTCTCTACGTTTTTGAGGCCAACTCACTCACCCTGGCCTACCCCAAACTTGTGCTGTTGACTTGTTTCTCCAAGAAAGGGTTCAGTATTTCCAAGATGCTTTTCAAAGCATCACCAGGACAGTATTACTCTTTTTTCTTGGCTACGGAGTCCTGCTGAGCCACAAACAGATGGAAAATATAATTCATCCTCTCAAAGATCTGGAAGATACTGAGTCCCATAGCATTGGCTCTGCACCTGGCTCTTCTATGGACCTGAATTATCCAAATGAACTTGCAGGTCACTTTTCAGGCATCTTTGTGCCAGTGATTTTGCCGATGGCTCTATTTGCCCTTTTCCTTCTGGTTCCCATGGGAGCTTATTATGGTAGCCATAAAATTAGATTTGTGGTGTTTGGAGCCTAGCAAAGAGAACTATGAAATTGCAATAGACTACTTAATTATCCAAATTTTTAAGATTATCCATCATTAACTTATGTATCGTTCCAACTGCACCACATCCCACATTTATTTTTCAAGTGGGTATTTTATATTTTGTGCTAATTTTTTGGTGCTGTTTTAATATTTAGGTTATTAACCCCTTATAAGTAATACATTGCACATATTTTCCCCTAATCTTTCTTTACTTTGTGATATCGTTCATCATGTATAAATTTTCTTTTAATTTTTATGTAATGAAAAAGTTTAGTTTTTTTTCTGTTTTGTTTTGTTTTGTTTGTTTTGAAAGGGAGTCTTGCTCTGTCACCCAGGCTGGAGTGCAGTGGTACGATCTCCACTCACCACAATATCCACCTCCTGGCTTCAAGCAATTCTCCTGCCTCAGCCCCCCGAGTAGCTGAGATTACAAGCACCTGCCACCACACCTGGCTGACATCTCCATTTTTTTTGTGCCTGTCACTGGCACTTTATTTTGTCCCTTTGGTTATGTCAAGTTTCCCTGATTGTTCTTCACTTCTTCACTTGTGTGGTCATGCATCACTATTTGCACATAGAGTAAGTATGGTGCACACTCTCGTCTTCACAGGCTGGATTTGTCTGGGAGAGCCCTTCAATTGTCAGGCCTTCTTGAGGTTCTGGGCAGGCTGTCTGGTGTGGTCCCCAAACCCAGGGCTCCTAGAATGACATGGCATTGGGATGAGCCTGAAGGCCAAACCCATTGCAGCTGGATGACACTAAGACCTAAAGCCCATGCTGCTGTGGCTGGCATGGCACTGAGGCACCAGAAGCCTGGGGTTTGCTGTGGCTTGCACAACACAGGGATATAACTGAAGGTGGCACAATGCTGGTACAAGCCAAGTGCCCAGAGACACTATAGCTGTCTTGGTGCTGGGACATGCCTAAGGCTAGCGGAGTTAAAATTTTTATAGAGTTGGGTTAAGCTAGAGATCAATTCCACCATGCAAAACTGATGGTTGTAGATGCAGGGTCCTGTCAGGCATCAGGACAGGCCTGAAAGCTTCATGTGTGGTACCATCCTGGAGTTTGGGGCTGTAGGGGATTGTCCAGTGCTGGGTTTTACTATAGCATGCCCAGGGTAGAGTCCAGTACAAAGCCTTGTGCTTACTTCCACTTCCTTTTCTTTTCCCCAATTAGACTATATTTCTCTCTGTACTGTGATGCCTGGGGTTGTGAATGGGGTGACATGGATGATGTTAAACTGTCCTGCCTGCCCTCTTCAGTGCATCTTTTCCTATTATTGTGCTACATCCAGGAATTGAAACCTCTCAACAAGTTTCCTGAGCTCTGGAAAATGAACTTTCATGCATAAATAATTGTGCAAATTTATGTTTCTGTAGAGGGACAATTGCTGAAAAGTCTAACTCTGCCATCTTTTTCTGACCCTTGGATCACACTTTGTGTGTATTTAGTGCTACATAATTTTGTCACATATGTAAGTTTCTGTATTCATCATCACATTCAAGACACAAAACATTCTGTTATGGGGGTTTCAGCCACTCCAGCAAAAGTTCTACAGATAGAGCTCTGATCTCTGTCTGCTCTGAAGCCCCAGAGGGAAGGGGCGGCTGCCATCTCTACAGTTTGGTAGACTCAGCTGTTCTAGCCTACTGGCTTTGGGTAATACAAATGGTCGAGGCAAGGAAGTGTCCCCCACAATATGGCATAGCTGTCTTGCCAAATTTTGGCCAGACTGTTTCTTTAAGCAGGATTCCAATCCATTCCTCTTCACTGGAAGGAAGCTCCCTGGGGGGGGCTTCAGCTGCTCCATCCGGGGTTCTATGGATAGAGCTCTTTTCAATCCCTGGGATGGAGTTTTTGGGGGGGAGGTGTGGCTGCCATCTCTGCACCTCAGTTAACTCAGTGGTTCTAATCTGCTGGCTTTAGAGAATACAAATGGTGCAGACAAGGATGGGTCCCCCCAGTGCAGTACACATGCTCTACCTAAAAGCAGTGAGACTGCTTGTTTAAGCAAGTCTCTGATCCTGTTCCTCCTGAATGGGTGAGACTTCCCAACAGGAGTTTCAGCCACCTACTACAGGTGCATGTGGGCTGGCAACAGGTCAGTAGCACTGTGGAACAGAGCTTTCAGAGAAGGGAGCTGGCTTTGATCTTTGCTGTTTTGCAGCCTTCACTGGTGATACCTCTAGGTATGGGAAAAACCAAGGCAACTAGGGTCTGACCCCCAGCAATATGTGGCAGCCCTAGAGTAGAGTGACCTGACTGTTAAAAGAAAAACAAAAAACAACATCAACAAAAAAAGATCTCCAAAAACCCCAAAGGTGAGCAACTTCAAAAATCAAAGATAGATAAACTCACAAAGATGAAAAATAATCAATGCAAAAATGCTAAGAACTCAAAAAGCCAGAGTGCCTCTTCTCCTCCAAATGACTGCAATACTTCTCCAGCACGGGCACAGAGCTAGGCGGAGGCTGAGATGGATGAATTGACAGAAGTAGGTTTCAGAAGGTGGGTAATAATGAAGTTTGGGGAACTAAAGGGGCATGGTGTAACCCAATGCAAAGAAGCTAAGAATCATGATAAAATAATATAGGAGCTAATAGCCCAAATAGCCAGTTTAGAGAGGAACATAACCAACCTGGTAGAGCTGAAAACCACAACACAAGAACTTCACAATGCAATCAGAAGTATCGAGAGTAGAATAGGCTAAGCAAAAGAAAAACAATCTCAGAGCTTGTCTTTCTGAAATAACATAGGCAGACAAAAATAGAGAAAAATAAAGAATAAAAATGAATGAACAAAACCTCTGAGATAATATGGGATTATATAAAGACACCAAACGTATGACTGATTAGGGTAACTAAAAGAGATGAGGAGAATGAAAACAAATTGGAAAACATACTTCAGGATATCATCCAGGAGAAATTCCCCAACCTAGCAAGACAAACCAACATTCAAATTCAAGAAATGCAGAGAAACTCAGTAAGATACTCCATGAGAAAATTAAACCCAAGCCACATAATCATCAGATTCTCCGAGTTTGAAATGAAACAAAAAATGTTAAAGGTAACCCAAAGAGAAAGGCCTGGTCACCTACAAAGTAAAAGCTCTCAGACTAACAGTGGACCTCTCAGCAGAAACCCTGCAGGCCAGAAGATATTAAGGGCCAATATTCAACATGCATAAATAAAAAAATTTCCAAGCCTGAATTTCATATTCAGCCAGAGAAAGATTCATAATCAAGAGAGAAATAACATTTTCAGACAAGCAAATGCTTAAGGAATTCATTACCACCAGGCCTGACTTGTAACAGCTACTGAAAGAAGCGCTAAATACCGGGAAAAAAACACAACCCATTACCAGCCACTACAAAAACACATGCAAAAATCAGTGACACCATAAAGAAACCAAATAAACAAATCTGCAAAATAACCAACTACCATCATAATAACAGGATCATAGTTACATATAACAATACTAAACTTAAATGTAAATGGGCTAAGTGCCCCAATTTAAATACACAGAATGGCAAGTTGTATAAAAAGCGAAGACCTATTTGTATGTTGCCTTACATCCCACTGACAATATTAGATCATCAAGACAGGAAATTAACAAAGATATTCAGGACCTGAATTCAGCTCTAGATCAAGTGAACATGATAGATATCTACAGAACTCTTCACCCTGAAACAGCAGAATATACATTCTTCTCATTGCCACATGGCACATACCCTAAAGTTGATCAAATAATCAGAAGTAAAACACTCCTCAGCAAATGCAAAATAATTGAAATAATAAACAGTCTCTCAGACCACAGCACAATAAAATTAGAACTCAAGATTAAGAAATTCACCCAAAACCACACAACTACATGGAAACTGAACAACCTGCTCCTGAGTGAGTACAGGGTAAATAATACAATTAAGTCAGAAATTAAGAACTTCTTTGAAACTTATAAGAACAAAGATGCAATGTACCAGAATCTCTGGGATGCAGCTAAAGCAACGTTAAGAGGGAAATTTGCAGCAATAAATGCCCACATCAAAAAGCTAGAAAGAGCTCAAGGTAACAACCTAATATCTCAACTAAAGAACTAGAAAACCAAGAGAAAACAAACCCCAAAGCTAGCAGAATCATGAAATAGCCAAAATTATAACTGAACTGAAGGATACAGAGATACAAAAACTCTTCAAAAAAACCACAATGAATCCAGGACTTGGTTCTTTAAAAAAATTAATAAAAGAGATAGACTGCTAACTAGACTATTAAGGAAGAAAAGAGAGAAGAATCAAATAAACACAATAAAAAATAATAAGGGGGATAGCACCACTAATCCCACAGAATTACAAACGACCTTCAGAGACTACTATAAAAACCTCAATGCACATAAACTAGAAAATCTTGAAAAAATTAATAAATTCCTATGATACATACACCCTCCCAAGACTGAACCAGAAAAAAAATTAGGTCCCTGAATAGGTCAATAACAAGTTCTGAAATTGAAGCAGTAATAAATAGCCTACCAACCAATAAAAGCCCAGGACCAGATGAATTCACAGCTGAATTCTACCAAAGGTACAAAGAAGAGCTGGGATCATTTCTACTGAAATGATTCCAAAAACATGAAAAGAATGAACTCTTCCCTAACTTATTCTATGAGACCAGCGTCATCCTGATACCAAAATCTCATAGAGATACAAAATAAAATAAAATAAAATAAAATAAAATAAAATAAAAGCAAAGGCCAATATCCTTAATGAACATCACTGTAAAAATCCTCAATAAGATAGTGGCAAACCAAATCCTGCAGCACATCGAAAAGATTATTCACCACAATCAAGTTGGCTTCATACCCAAGATGGTAGGTTGGTCCAACACAGGCAAATCAACAAATGTGAATCATCACATAAACAGAACTAAAGACAAAAACGACATGATTCCTAGTCTCTGATGAAACAGACTTTAAACCAACAAAGATCAAAAAAGACAAAGGGCATTACATAATGGTAAAGTGATCAATGCAACAAGAAGAGGTAACTATCCAAAATATATACGCATCCAATACAGGAGCACTCAGATTCATAAAGCAAATTCTTAGAGACCTAACAACAGACTTAGACTTCTACAAAATAACAGTGAGAGACTTTAATGCCCCACTGTCAATATTAGACAGATCAACAAGACAGAAAATTAATGAGGATATTCAGGACTTGAACTCAGCTCTGGACCAAGCGGACCTAATAGACATCTACAGAAATCTCCACCTCAAATCAACAGAATATACATTCTTCTCAGCACCACATCACACTTATTCTAAAATTGATTGCATAACTGGAAGTAAAACACTCCTCAGCAAATGCAAAAGAATGGAAATCATAACAAGTCTCTTAGACCACAGTGCAATCAAATTAGAACTCAGGATTAAGAAACTCACTCAAAACCACACAACTACGTGGAAAGTGAACAACAAGAAAACTTACAGTCTCATAGATATAGGCAGACTCTAGAAGTCTAAAATCAAGGTGTTAGCAGGGCTGTGCTCTTTCTGAAAGTTCTAGGGAAGAGCTCTTACTTGCCTCTTTTAGATTCTGGTGGTTGCTGGCAATCCTTGGTGTTCCCTGGATTATAGATATATCATTCCAGTCTCTGCTTTCACCTCACATGGCCTCCTCCCCATGTGCCTGTGTCTAAACTTCTTTCTACTTCTGAGAACACCAGTCATTGGATTAAGGTTCACCCTAATCAAGTATGACTTCACCTTGACTTGATTACATGTGAAAAGACACTATTTCCAAATAAGGCTACATGCATAGGTTCAGGTTCTGAAGTTTAGAATTTCAATGTATCTTATTGGGAGACACAATTCAACCCATATCACCATCCTTTTACTTTTAACCTACCTATGCATTTGAATTTGAAGTGAGTTTCTTATAAACAGCGTACAGTTGGGTATACATTTTTTGTTTTTCAATCTCCTCTGCCTATCTCTATGTTTTGATTAGTGCATTTAGGCAATTTACTTTAAAGATAATTATTGATATGTTAACACTTAAGTCTGCCATTTCATTACTTGTTTTCATTTCACTTCATCTGATTCTCATTTTTCTGGCCTTCCTGTGGGCTAAACTTTTTTAAAGAAGTCCATGTTGATTGATTTATAATGTTTTTGAGTGAATCTATTTGTATAGTTTTCATAATGGTGGTTTAGGGCATTAAAATATACATACGTGACCTATCATAGTCTACTGACATCAATATATTACCACTTTGAGTAATCCCCACTTTTAAATATCATTACCTTATCAGATGGTATCATGATTTTTATCTCATCATCAAGTATGAATTCTAAAACTCAAGAGGAAAAGAATACTCTGTGTATGTATTCATATTTCTGCTCATTTTTAAATTCCTTCTTCCCTTCTGATGCTCCAAGATTCTTCCTTTTATTATTTCCTTTTGGTTTGAAGTATTTTCTTTCACCATCTTTAAAGGTACATCTGCTAGGAACAAATTATTTTAGTTTTCCTTTGAGAATGTCTTTGTTTTCTCTTAATTACTAAAGAATATTTTGCCAGATACAGAAATCATGGTGTATTAGTACATTATTGCATTGTGATAAAGAACTACCTGAGACTGGTAATTTGTAAAAAAATGAGGTTTAATTGATTCACAGTTCTGTAGGCTGTACAGGAAGCATGTCTGTGGAGGCTTCAGGAAACTTACAATCATGGTGGGAGATGAAGAGAAAGCAGGCATGTTTTACATAGTGGGAGCAGGAGAAAGGGAAAGAAGGAGAAGGTGCTACACGCTTTTAAAAAAAACAGATCTCATGAGGACTCACTATCACAAGAACAGTAAGAAAAAAGTCCACCTGCATGATCCAGTGATCCCAGTAAGCCCCTTCTCCAACAATGGGGATTACAATTTGACATGAGATTTGGGTGGGGATACCGAGCCAAACCGTATGATGTGGTTAACAATTTTTTTCTTTTAGCACTTGAAAGATACTCAAGTACTACTTCTTTGTAGTCTCCATGGTTTTGGATGTGAAGTTCACTGTCATATGAATTGGTGTTCCTCTATAGGCAATATGTTCTTTCTCTCTGGCTTCTATCAAGGGCTTTTCTTTGTATTACAGAAATTCAATCAAAATGTTGTCTTGGTATGTAATTCTTTGGGTTTTTCATGTTTGGGTTTCATTTACTTTTTAAATCTGTAGGTTTATATCTTTTGCCAAATATGGGGAATGTTTGGCCATTATTTCTTCAAATACTCTTTCAGCTACATTTGCTTTTCCAATTTTTTTTTTCTTTTGAGACGGAGTCTTGCCCTGTCGCCAGGTGCCAGGCTGGAGTGCAGTGGCGCAATCTGGGCTCACTGCAATCTCCACCTCCTGGGTTCAAGCAATTCTCCTGCCTCAGCCTCCCGAGTAGCTGGGACTACAGGCACACACCACCATGCCCAGCTAATTTTTGTATTTTTTAGTAGAGATGGGATTTCACCATGTTGGCCAGGATGGTCTCTATCTCTTGACTTCGTGATCTGCCTGCCACAGCCTCCCAAAGTGCTGGGATTACAGGCATGAGCCACTGCGCCCAGCCACTTTTCCACTCTTTATGGAATGTTCATGATACAAATATTGAAATTTTGGCATTGTACAGATTCCTGAGGTTCTATTCATGTGCTTGTGTGTTTTTGTCTGTTTTCTCTTTGTTTTTCAGATTGGGTAAGGTCTAGTTTTCTGCCCCCATGTTCACTGACTCTGTCTTTTGCCGTATCCTTTTTACCACTGAGCCCATTCAACTACGTTTTTTTTTTTTTTAATTCTGTCATATTTTCAGTTCTATAATTTCCATTTTAATAACTTCTAGGTCTTTGCTATAATTTTCTATTTTTTTAATGTCTCAAGAGAATTTATAATTGATTATTGAAGGATTTTTTTTTTTTTGAGGTGGAGTCTCGCTCTTGTTGCCCAGACTGGAGTGCAATGGCACGATCTCAGCTCACTGGAACCTCAGCCTTCCAGTTTCAAGCAACTCTCCTGCCTCAGCCTCCTGAGTAGCTGAGATTACAGGCACCTGCCACCATGCCTGGCTAATTCTTTTGTATTTTTAGTAGAGACATGGTTTCACCATGTTCGCGAGGCTGGTCTCGAACTCCTGGCCTCAAGTGATCTGCCTGCCTCAGACTCCCAAAGTGCTGGGATTACAAGCGGTAGCCACTGTACCTGGCCTGAAGCATTTTTCTAATGCTTAAAAATCTTTGTTAGATAAACCTAAGTAAAAATCTTGGTGTTGGTATCTCTATATTGTCTTTACTCATTCAAGTTGATTTTCTTGGCTTTTGATACTACAAGTGATGTCTGACTACATTCTAAACTTTCATGTATTACGTAAGTAGACTCTGGGTCTCATTTAAATCTTTTATTTTAGAAGGCAATTGCCCTGTTTAGGTTTAACATGTAGGTCCTGGCTTACTTTTGTTGGTTGAGGTTACAATGACAATTGAAGTGCAGAGCCTTTCTGGTAGTATTTTGATTGATTTGTTGCTGTCTGGACTTCTATTGGTTCAGTTGCTGCTACTTGAGATGGCACAGTGGCTTCCCCAGGCCAGGTCCCTGAGTATCTCTAGGTTTCTGAAAATCTGGTGGAAAAGAGGTCTCATATTGCATGGTCAAAGATGCTTCCTTGGCAGGTAGTTGTAGCAAAATCTGCCTGTGCCCTCACCACCACCACCACCACCACCACCAGTGTGGGTAACGGAGAGCATTTCCTCAGCCAGATACTTATGGTGAAATTCCTCTACCTGTGTCTCTTTGTTAGATAAATCTAAGTCAACATCTCAGTATTGGCATCTCTTGATTGTCTTTGCTAATTCAAATTGTAATTTTCTTGGCTTTTGATATTACAAGTGATTTTTATTATATCCTATTGGGTGAGGTTACAATGACAATGCTGTAGGGTCTTTGGACATGTGAGGGGAGGGTTAGGCCTGCAAGATTCAAGAAGAATCTAATTGCCTTGTCCAACACTCTCAGTGTGAAGAGAATCTCAGTACACAAGAGTAAAAATAGGCCTCCAAGGCTGGGCTGCTTTTGTGTCTGGGTCTCTCTTGTGAGTTAGGCCTGCCCATGTCGATATCTAACAGCAGTCACAAGATCTTCAGGGAAGAACACTTCTCCTGATCTCTTATATTTAGTAGGACTCCCAATGTACCCTCCACCTTGCTGGTGATGGGAGAGAGATTACTTTTGGATCCATATAATGAATGATCCCACTTGGGCTGCCTTTTGTTTCTAGGTAAGGAGGTCAGGAAATGCTGGGTCTGGGTCACCTCTTTCAGTTGTGGGGTAGGGGGTATAAGATGCCCAAGTGATATGTTGTTTCTTCATTTCTGAGATCACAAATCAGTTTATGTTTTTCCTACAAACTTCTTACCACATAGTTCTCATTTGGATGTCTTCTGCATTATTTCATGGGTTTACAGTTCCCACTTAGTGGGTTGGAGCAGGGAGAAATGGGTCTGTGCCATCTTGTCCTGACTGAAAGTTCTCCAGGTACTTAATTTTTAGTAGGACATACTTGGAGACTTCAAGTTTTAGAATGAATGGTTGGATTTCTAATGGCGAGAGTTCCATGTATTGGTGGCTACTTGGCAGTATAGAGGACTGGAAAAACTGTTCTGTCCCATACACATGGGCCTTCTTTTAACCAAATGGCAGAGCAGTTACCATACTCCCTGTGGGCTCACTGATTCTCAAGATGAAGGAGAGAGCAAGGGGACAGTTATTGAATTTTTCCATAAATGTTTTATTGATGAAATTCTAATTATAATTTGATATGTTTATTTTATTAATTTAGTTGAATATATTTTTGTAATACAGGTTTACTATTGAGCAGAATCAAATTTTTTAAAGATAATATGTCACTTAATTTGAGTTCAAAGTTAGTGTTCTCTATCATCAAAATTAATTGAAAATGTTTATCAATGCTGACTTGTAATAAGACGTTATTATTTGAAAATTTTCATTATTTTTCACACGGAGAGGTACTGCCAAATGGTGATGTCAATCCATGTACAAGTGATATTTTATAGCCCATTAAAAAAAATTGTGGTAACCATCTTCAAGACTACAATTAAGTACATTCACAATGTTGTGCCAACACCACCCATTTTCAGAGCTTTTTCATAATCCCAAAGAGAAACTTTCTAACCATTAAAAAATAACTTCCCATTCCTCCTTTTCCTGGGTCCCTGATAACCCATATTCTATTTTCTGTTTCTGTTTCTATAAATTTGCCTATTCTATGTTCCTCATATAAGTGGAGTCATACAGTATTTGTTCCTTTGTGTTTATTAAAGGTTCATCCATGTTGTATTATGTAATAGAATTTCATTCCTTTCTAAGGCAAAATACTATTCCTTTGTATGTGTATACATATTGCCTTTGGCCATCCATCAATGGATATTTGGGTTATTTCACTGTTAAAAATTTTATTTCTACTGTATCTATTCGAGGTGTACAACATGATGCATATATATATATATGTATATATATATACACACACACATAATTAAATATGTAATTACTACAGTTAAGCCAATTAGTATATCCATCATCTCACATACTCGCCTTTCCTTTTTGTGTTGTAAGAGTACCTAAAATGTACTGTCTTAAAAAATTTCCAGTATATGATATTATTAACTATAGCCCTCATGCTTTACATTACATCTTTAGACTTATTTATCCTACAAAACTGCAACTTCATACCCTTTGACCTACATCTCCTCATCCCTTCTCCTCCCTTCCCCTGCTGCCTCTGGTAACCACCATTTTACTGTGTGTTTCTATATGTTATACTTGATCTTTTTCTAGATGCCACATGTGAGACAGATCATGCAATATTCTTTTTTCTGTGTTTGTCTTATTTCACATAATGTTTTTCAGGTTCATCCATATTACTGCAAATAAAAAATCTCATTTTTAAAGACTAAAGAATATTTCATTACATATGTATGTGTATATACATGCCATAATTACTTTAATCATCTATCAATAGACACTTAGGTTGATTTGATAATTTGGCTATTGTGAATAATTCTGTAATGAACACTGGGAGTGCAAATATCTCTGAGGTGCTGATTTCATTTTGTTTGGGTATATACAGAAGAAGAGGGATTATTGATGGGTCATATGGTAGTTCTATGCATTAAAATAATTAATATTTTTAAATGTCCATGCTGCCTAAAGCAATGTACAGATTCAATGTGATCTTTACCAAAATTCCAATGGCATTTTTCTCACAAAATAAAAAATTCTGTAATTTCTACAGAACCACAAAAGACCCCTAATAGCAACACAATCTTGAGAAAAAATAAAAAAATAAAGCTGGAGACATCATACTAACTGATTTCAAATTATATTACAAAGTGAACTGTAATCTAAATTGTATGGTACTGGCATAAAAATTGACACATAGGCCAACGGAAGGTATAGAGAGCCCAGAAATAAACCCAAGCTTATAAGGTCAACTAATTTTTAAAAAGGGCACCAAAAAGACACAGTGGAGAGAGTATAGTCTTCTCAGTATTGTTTGGAAAACTGAACATTCACATGCCAAAGAATAAAATAGACCCTTATCTTATACCATAAACATACACAAAAATCTCAGCATAAAGACTTAAATGTAAGACCTAAAACTGTGAAAGTCCTAGAAAAAAAAAAGGTTAAAACCTCCTTGAAATTGGTCTTGGCAATGATTTCCTAGAAATGACACCAAAAGTACAAATAACAAAAGCAAAAATAAATAAGCAAGACTACATCAAACTAAAAACTTCTGCACAGCAAAGAAAACTCAACGAAATGAAAAGGCAGCTGTATTAATGCTGTTCTTTCATTGCTATAAAGAAATACCTGAGACTGGGTAATTAATAAAGAAAAGTGGTTTAATTGCCTCATGGTTCTGCAGGCTTTACAGGAAGCATATAATATACTTTGCAAGCCTCTGTTCAGCTTCTAGGGAGGCCTCAGGAAGCTTATAATCATAGCAGAAGGTGAAAGGGGAGAAGGCATATCACATGGCAAAAGCAGAAGCGTGAAAGAGAGAGAGAAAGAGGGAAGGTGTCACAGACTTTTTAACAACCAAATCTCATGAGAATTCACCTACTATTGTGAGGACAGCATCAAGGGGATGGTGCAAAACCAGAAATCTACTCCCATAATCCAATCAACTTCTGCCAGCCCCACCTCCAACACTGGGAGGTTACATTTCAACATAAGATTTGGGTGGGACAAACATTCAAACTAAATCAACAGTCTACAGATTCGGAGAAGATATTGGAAAACCATCTATCTAATAAAGAATATCCAAAATGTATAAAACACACACAAATCCAATAGCAAAATAAATAAATAATTAAGTAAAATGAGTAGCTCATTTGAAAAATTATCAAAAGTACATCAATGTTCTGTGGGAAAGATAAAAAAAAAGAAAAAAAAATTAAAAGACCTGAACAAACATTTCTCCAAAGAAGGCACAAAAATGGCCAACAAGTATATGAAAAGGTGCTCAACATCACTGATCATCAGATAAATGCAAATTGAAATCACAATAAGATATCACTTCACACTCGTTAGGATGGCTATTATTAAAGACAAAAGATAAGTGTTGGCAAGCATATGAAAAAAAAAATAGCCCTGTACACTGCTGGTGGGAATGTATATTAGTACAGCCATTATGGAAAACTGTGTGGAAGTTCCTCAAAATATAAAAAACAGAGCTACCACATTTTCATCTTTTCACTATTGTGAATTATGCTGCTATGAACATTAGTATTCAAGTATCTAAATCCCTGCTTTCAATTATTTTGAGTATATACAGTAGTCCCCCCTTATTCATGAGATGTGTCCCAAGACTCCCAGCTGTGGACAGTACTGAACCATAGATAGATAGATAGATAGATAGATAGATAGATAGATTTGTACTTTTCTTAATGAATAATGACGTTAAGCATTTTTTTTATATGCTTATTGGCCATGCCTGTATCTTCTTTGGAGAAATGTTTATTCAAGTCCTTCGCCCATCTTTATATTGAGTTGCTTTTGTTGCTGGTGGTGTTTTAGAGGTTCTTTACAGATTCTAAATATTAATTCCTTTTAAGATTTATGATTTGCATATATTTCTCTCATCCTAGAAGTCATTTTTGCACTTTCTTTGCTGCACAGAAGTTTTTAATTTTGATGAACTCCAATTTATCAATTTTTTCCTTTGATGTCATATCCAAGAACGCATTGTGAGGTCCAATAACATGAAATTTTTTTCTCATGTTTTTTTCTAAATATTTTATAGTTTTAGTTCTTATGCTTAGGACTTGGATCCATTTTGTGTTGATTTTTGCATATAGTGTAAGGTAAGAGCCCAATTTCATTCTTTTGCATGCTGTTATCCAGTTTTCCCAGCACCATTTGTTCCAAAGTATTGACTTTTAAAATTCACTTTAAGTTGATACTTTTACTTTCTCCATGTTGATGGCTATTTTTCTTAAAATTTGGAAGAACCTATGTCCTGAATGGTTTGCCTAGATTTTCTTCTAGGGTTTTTATGGTGTTAGGTCTTATGTTTAAGTCTTTAATCCATCTGGAGTTAATTTTAGTGTAAGGTGTCAGGAAGGGGTCCAGTTTCTGCTTTCTGCACATGGCTAGCCAGCTTTCCCAACACCATTTATTGAACAGGGAATCCTTTCCCCATTGTTTGTTTTTGTCTGGTTTGTCAAAGATCAGATGGTTGTAGATATGTTGTGTTGCCTCCAGGACCTCTGTTCTGTTCCATTGGTCTATATCTCTGTTTTGGTACCAGTACCATGCTGTTTTGATTACTGTAGCCTTGTAGTATAGTTTGAAGTCCGGTAGTGTGATGCCTCCCGCTTTGTTCTTTTTGCTTAGAATTGACTTGGCTATGCGGGCTCTCTTTTGGTTCCATATGAAGTTTAAGGTGGTTTTTTCCAGTTCTGCGAAGAAGGTCATTGGTAGCTTGATGGGGATAGCATTGAATCTGTAAATTACTTTGGGCAGTATGGCCATTTTCACAATATTGATTTTTCCTAACCATGAACATGGAATGTTTCTCCATCTGTTTGTGTCCTCTCTTATTTTGTTGAGCAGTGGCTTGTAGTTCTCCTTGAAGAGGTCCTTTATGTTCCTTGTTAGTTATACAACTAACAAGGTATTTTATTCTTTTTGTGGCAATTGTGAATGGCAGTTTGTTCTTGATTTGGCTCTCTTTAAGTCTGTTATTGGTGTATAGGAATGCATGTGATTTTTGCACATTGATTTTGTATCCTGAGACTTTGCTGAACTTGCTTATCAGTTTCAGGAGATTTGGTGCTGAGACGATGGGGTCTTCTAGATATACAATCATGTCATCTGCAAATAGAGACAATTTGACTTCCTCCTTTCCTATTTGAATACACTTTATTTCTTTTTCTTGCCTGATTGCTCTGGCTAGAACTTCCTAATACTATATTGAATAGCAGTGGTGAGAGAGGGCATCCTTGTCTGGTGCCACATTTCAAGGGGGATGCTTCCAGTTTTTGCCCATTCAGTATGATATTGGCTGTTGGTTTGTCATAAATAGCTTTTATTATTTTGAGATACGTTCCATCAATACCTAGCTTATTGAGGGTTTTTAGCACAAAGGGCTGTTGAATTTTGTCAAAGGCCTTCTCTGCATCAATTGAGATAATCGTGGTTTTTGTCTTTGGTTCTGTTTATGTGGTGAATTACATTTATAGACTTGCATATGTTGAACCAGCCTTGTAGCCCCGGGATGAAGCCTACTTGATCATGGTGGATAAACTTTTTGACATGCTGTTGCAATCGGCTTGTCAGTATTTTATTGAAGATATTTGCATCTATGTTCATCATGGATATTGGCCTGAAGTTTTCTTTTCTTGTTGAGTCTCTGCCGGGTTTTGGAATCAGGATGAGGTTGGTCTAATAAAATGATTTGGGAAGAATTCCCTCTTTTTGTATTGTTTGGAATAGTTTCAGAAGGAATGGTACCAGCTCCTCTTTGTATGTCTGGTAGAATTCGGCTGTGAACCCGTCTGGACCTGGGCTTTTTTTGGGTGGTAAGCTCTTAATTGCTGCCTCAACTTCAGACCTTGTTATGGGTATGTTCAGGGTTTCAGCTTCTTCCTGGTTTAGGCTTGGGAGGAGGCAAGTGTCCAGGAATTTATCCATTTCTTCCATAGGTGTAGGCAAGGACTTCATGACCAAAACACCAAAAGCATTCACAACAAAAGCCAAAATAGACAAATGGGACCTAATCAAACTCCACAGCTTCTGCACAGCAAAAGAAACAGTCATTAGAGTGAATTGGCAACCAACAGAATGGGAAAAAATTTTTGCAGTTTACCCATCTGACAAAGGGCTGATATCCAGAATTTACAAAGAGCTAAAACAGATTTACAAGAAAAAAACTAACAAGCCCATTCAAAACTGGGCAAAGGATATGAACAGACACTTTACAAAAGAAGACATACATGAGGCCAACAAACATATGAAAAAATGCTCATCATCACTGGTCATCAGAGAAATGCAAATCAAAACTACAGTAAGATACCATCTCACGCCAGTTAGAATGGCGATCATTAAAAAATCTGGAGACAACAGAAGCTGGAGCGGATGTGGAGAAATAGGAACACTTTTACACTGTTGGTAGGAGTGTAAACTAGTTCAACCATTGTGGAAGACAGTGTGGCGATTCCCCAAGGACCTAGAAATAGAAATTCCATTTGACCCAGCAATTCCATTACTGGGTATATATCCAAAGGATTACAAATCGTTCTACTATAAGGACACATGCACACGAATGTTCATTGCAGCACTGTTTACAATAGCAAAGACCTGGAACCAACCCAAATGCCCATCGACGATAGACTGGATAGGGAAAATGTGGCACATATACACCTTGGAATATTATGCAGCCATCAAAAACGATGAGTTTGGGTCCTTTGTAGGGACATGGATGAACCTGGAAACCATCATTCTCAGCAAACTGACAGAAGAGCAGAAGATCTAACACCGCATATTCTCACTCATAGGCGGGTGTTGAACAATGAGAACACATGGACACAGGGAGGGGAGCACTACACACTGGGGTCAGTTGGGGGGAAATAGGGGAGGGACGGTGGGGGGTGGGGAGCTGGGGAGAGATAGTAAGGGGAGAAATGCCAGATGTAGGTGATGGGGAGGAAGGCAGCAAATCACACTGCCACATGTGTACCTATGCAACAATTTTGCACGTTCTTCACATGTACCCGAAAACCTAAAATGCAATAAAATAAATAAATGGGGGAAAAATAAATAAATAAATAAATACCCCAAAACAAACAAACAAAACACATTTGTAAGAACACTTTATATATTAAGAACATTAACCTTTTGTTGTGTTGCTGCAAAATTTTCACCCAATTTGCCTTTTGCCTTTTATTTTTACTTATACTATGTATTAGTCTGTTCTCATGCTGCTGATAAAGACATACCTGAGACTGGGAAATTTACAGAAGAAAGAGGTTTAATGGACTTACAGTTCCCTGTGGCTGCTGAAGCCTCACACTCGTGATGGAAGGCAAGGAGGATCAAGTTACATCTTACATGGATGGCAGCAGTCAAAAAGAGCTTGTGCAGGGAAACCCCCATTTTTAAAAACATCAGATCTGTTGAGACTCATTCACTATCATGAGAACAGTGCAGGAAAGACCGCCATCATAATTTAATCACCTCCCACCAGGTTCCTCCCATGACATGTGGGAACTGCAAATTACAATTCAAGATGAGATTTGGGTGGGGATACAGCCAAACAATATCAGTATGCAGTAGGATATTTAAATGTCGTCCATAAACAAATCTGCTACTTTGTGGTTTTTGCTACTGGGAAAATGTTTTAAAATAGTTTTCACATTCCAATATTTAAAAAATATGTTCTTCTCTGATCCTTCATAGTTTTTTAAAAGCCTTATTAATGGACTTCAGATATTAAAAAATAGATTAATGACAATCCTTGGTTCCTGACACACTACTATTATTGGTCTATTTATGTCATTTCCTTTTTAAATAATATAACAAATACATGTGAACTCACCACCCAACTCAAAACCTAGTACGTTACCAATAACTCATATCTATCTACGGGTATCTTTTCTATCCCATTCTCCTACCTCCCTCCCAGAAGTAACCTTAGATTATATTAGTACTTCCCTTGCTTTAAAAAAAGTTTCATCTTATATGTATGTATGAACAGACAATATATTGTTTAGTTCTGCTTGGTTTTGGACTTTATAAATTGATATTAAACCATATACTATCCTCTAAGACTTGCTCTGTTCACTCAATATTTTGGTATTATGATCTGTCCATTGTGTTGTATTAAACTGTAGTTAATTTTTACTTGAATAATTAATCGAAACGAGCCAGATGAACTGTGAGTATAACAGTATTTGAATGAAAGAATATCATGTGTGATGGCCCTGGGATGAGAAAAAGCATACCAAATTTGAGGAATTATAGAAAAGAAGATCAGTGACTTTGGTGTACTGAGGCCTGGAGGAAGAGTGACAGAAGATGAGTTAGGAGAAGCAGCCAATGGACAGATGGTACAAGACTTTGTTGGCCATGGTAAGGATGTAGACTTTTATCACAAGTGCATTGGAAGTCATGATGCAGGGTAATGGCATGATCTGGTGTGCAATTACTAAAGATTAATCTGGATACTTATAAAGAGTTGATTGAGACAGGTGACAAAAATTCAATCCTGAGGTGTTGCAATTATTGTCCCCACTTGACAGATGTGAAAACTAAGGCTCAGAGAGGTTAAGTAACTTCCCTGGTATTACACAGCTACTTCATGACAGAACCATGATATACACAAAGGTGGCATGACTTTAGAACTTGCTTTTTTAACTGTGATACCACATATAGATCTAGAGTTTAGACGGGTTTGGTTTTGGGATGTAAATTTAGGAATTCATCAGCTTATATTTAGAGTCATAGGACTGTATGAGATCACCTAGAGAGAGAATATAGATAGAAAAGAAGTTTAAGGAAAAGCCCTGAAGTACTCTACTATGTAGACTTTGGTAGAGGAGGAGAAAAGAAGACGGAAAAGGAGCAGCCAGTAGAATAAAAGTAAATTTATGGGTTTTTCACATAGAAGTTAAGAGAAAAAGGCTGCTTCAAGACAGCAGCAGTAATCAACTATTCCAAATGTTGCTGAAAGGTACAGTGAGTTAAAGACTGAAACGTAACTATTTGGTAACTGGAGACCTTCAGAAGAGCCATTTCATTCATGAAGTCATGAAGAAGGAAGGCAGGTTGGAATGTGTTTAAGAGTAAATGGGTATTCCCGGGGACTCCAAAGTCACCCCAGGAGATGGAAACCACTGGAAAATTTCAGACTGGAAGGTCCCTAAAGGGAAGAAATGAGCCATCTAACTTCATGTGCTTGGAACCTAGCACAATTTTTTCTACGTGATGAATATGCAATAATTTATTTCTTGAAGTTAATCAAATTAGATGTGGCTTTTGTCCACTGGAATCTCCTTAAAGAAAAGAAATGACCCATCTAACGTCATGTGCTTGGAATCTAGCACAGTTTTTTCTACGTGATGAATGTGCAGTAATTTATTTCTTGAACTTAACTGAATTAGATGTGGCTTCTGTTCCCATCCTCAGAGAATTACATTCTAGTTGGGGAGGTAACAAAAAAATATAGCATGAGTGTATGAGGAGTTTTCTGTAAATGCAATCCGGACTACATATTAAATATGGCCTCAAAATGGGTACATAATCCTGAAGCCAAAACAATTTTGTAAGATACTTGGAAAACCACTCTTGGACATTTAGGGATAATCAAGAGCTTTCAAGTGTTGCCTTAACCAGAGGATAAATACTATATTTAACTATTTATTCTTGCAGTCAACTGTTAGTCATTTCTTCTTTAGCAAGGGTTAGAAACTAAAATGCATACACAGGCCAAACTGGTAACAAAAATAAGTGAAATGTTCAGGTGACGGCTGCAATAAGCTGATGACATCATGGCACATCTAGAGGGGCCAGGCACTGCTGATTTCCAACAGATTGACAGCACTCTGGAAAACAGGCTTAAGGATGAAAATACAGATTTTCATATATCCCTAAATTTTTCGATGTTGATAATTTGTTTAGTCAACACCTGCACAGGCACACATGCACATACACATGTACATATCCATTGCAGACTAAACAAAATACATCTGCTGGTAAAATTTAACTTATGGACTGCTGGTTTGTAACCTGTATTCTATAGAAATTTCCACAGTTTTCAGGGAGGTCTCAATTTCAACCCAGTCTTAGCTTGCCTGATGACAGGTGCT
The DNA here is from genome assembly GCF_009761245.1 of Sapajus apella. Taxonomy (NCBI): domain Eukaryota; kingdom Metazoa; phylum Chordata; class Mammalia; order Primates; family Cebidae; genus Sapajus; species Sapajus apella. The sequence continues at coordinate 312,136 of NW_022437094.1, forward strand.
AAGACCCTCTGAATCATCCTTACAAATAACTCTGCTTTGATTCTCAGAAATAGTGTAAATGTTCTCTGATGTCAAAACCAACAGAGCCTCCTATAATTCCCACAAGAAGTGTTTTCTAGCCCAAAGTACTTTATTGGTCAGAATCTCTACTTTCTTAGCCATCTTCATATATGCACAGAGGAGCTTGAGAGCAGTATATTGTCCCTCATGTTTCTGTGTGAAGAAGCTGAAACTCAGAGAGGTTATGTAACTTGCCTCAAGTCACACAGCTCAGTGGAGACAAATCTGTAACTGGAGTTCTTCTCATTTCAAATCCAGTCCTCTTTCTACTATACTTCAATTGCCTTTCACTTCTGGGGGTCTTGTTACTTTGCTACATGGCTGACTGAGGTCTCATGTGTAGTGCAGAGTTGAATTCAAGTCAACATGCCTGGAGTATCTATTATGTACAAAGCTATGTGGGAGTCACTGCAAAATATGTAAAGATAAACAAGACACAGATCATACTCCCAAGGAGCTTATACAATTTGGAAAGATAGCACAGAAACAACTAACTGTTGTTTGTTTATTTGTTTTTGAGATAGTGTCCCGCTCTGCACCTAGGCTGGAGTGCAATGACACAATCTCAGCTCACTGCAACCTCCAACTGTGGGTTTGAGCGATTCTCTTTCCTCAGCCTTCCGAGTAGCTGGGATTACAGGAGATTGCCATCATGCCCGGCTAATTTTTTTTGTATTTTTACTAGAGACGAGGTTTCACCATGTTGGCCAGGCTGGTCTCGAACCCCTGATCTAAGGTGATACGCCCGCCTCGGCATCCCAAACCGCTGGGATTACAGGCATGAGCCACCACGTCCAGCCTACAACTAACTATATTTTTAAACAACATGGAAATAATGGAAACACAGAAAAATCAGGAGTTGGGTTAGGTCTAGGCCAATCATGCTTTGTTCATTTTTTCATTCACTCATTCTTCATTAAGTTGGTGCTCAAGTATTTATTGAGCACCAACTTTTTGTTAGACACAGAAAAATATATGGCAATAAACGAGAAGTAGACATTTGTTAGCATAAATAATAAAAGTTAAAAAAAAAGTTAGAGAAAGGGGAAATTTATTGAAAGGGTCCTTTCTTTGCCTACGGTCCACAGTGCTTAGCATTGTGCTAAGAACATAACTGTGGTATCCATTAAACCTCCCTATAATATTATGCTCAGGTATAAGTAGCAACCTAGTAAGAGCTGCCTGGCATTCATGGCTAGAGATCTAGAGATTTGGGCTGAGTAACCTCTATGAACAGGCAGATAGTTGAGGTTAGGACATAGGAGGTATAATGAATCAATGACATGTTAGTGACAGCTCAAGACAACCCTAAAATAAAAGATTGGTGTCCTGCTAAATTTTCACTCTCTTTTTTTTTTTTTTTTTTTTTGAGATGGAGTCTCACTCTGTTGCCCAGGTTGGAGTGCAATGGCACGATCTCGGCTCACTGCAACCTCCACCTCCTGGGTTCAAGCGATTCTCCGGCCTCAGCCTCTTGAGTAGCTGAGATTACAGGTGCTACCACGCCCGGCTAATTTTTGTACTTTTAGTAGAGACGCGGTTTCCCCATGTTTGTCAGGCTGGTCTCAAACTCCTGACCTTGTGATCTGCCCGCCTTGGCCTCCCAGAGTGCTGAGATTACAGGGAAGAGCCACCGCGCCCGGCCTAAGCTTTCTCTTGTTGAGATTAAATGGCCCTATATTCTTGTACTGGTGAAGGAAAATGGCTGCCTCTTACGACCCTGTATCAAGGTCATAGTTTACAGAATTGCTTAAACGACCCTTCTTGCTTTATGTAACCAATGTCCCTAATTTTATTCTTCCCTTCATCTTTAAATCAAGAACACAAGTCAGCCATCAGCTTTCAACTGCCAACCCTAAAAACCAACTTGAAAGCACACTTCTACTATGTGACTGTTCCAGTCATGTTGCCAACTCAGCCCAGAGGCAAGATATTCAAGCAGATGTTCTAAGGAAGAATAAATAGGGAAAGTGGTTCATATCAGGGGTGTATTTCTTTCTTGTCTTTTTTGGTTTATTGTTTAAAAAGTTATCACCCAGATAAATCCCTCATGATATTGCCTTTAATTCTTCTTTTAAATTTTTATTGAGTCCCTACTATCTGACAGCCACTGTTCAGTATGCTGTGGATAGGGCAGTGAGCAAAATAGATGATGTCCCTGCTCTTACTGAACTTATACTCTAGTGGGAGACTTACTTTGTCACAGAAACAAATACACATATTAGATTAAATTGTGATCTGTGCTGTGATACAAATAAAATGAAATGAGGTCATATAGAGTGCCTGGACTGTGGGAGTTACCTTAATATGCACGATAACGGAAAGCTTTTCTGAGATATGTAGGATATTGCAGCCCATCATGGGTATAATCAGAAGGAAAAGGAAGTGCAAAGACCTTGAGGTGAGAGAGATCTTAATATATTGGAATGAAAAGGAGGTCAGCATAGCTACAGCAGTGTGAACAAGGTGTTTACAAATCAAGTCAAAGAGATAGGCAGGGGACAGGTGGATCTTGAGGGCCTTGTAGATAATAGAAGACAATTTGGATGCTAACTGCAGTGGGAAATGACTGAAAGGTGTTCTGTTCTGTTTTGTTTTGAGACAGAGTCTCACTCTGTCGCCCAGGCTGGAGTGCAGTGGTGCAGTTTCGACTCACTGCAACCTCCACCTCCCGGGTTCAAGCAATTCTCTGCCTCAGCCTCCAGAGTAGCTGGGATTACAGGCGCCCAGCACCATACCCGCCTAATTTTTTATATTTTTAGTAGAGACGGGGTTTCACCATCCTGACCAGGCTGGGTTTAAACTCCTGAACTCGTGATCTACCCGCCTTGGCCTCCCAAAATTCTGGGATTATAGGCGTGAGCCACCTCGCCTGGCTTGACTGATTAAACAGAGGTAAGACCTGGTCAGATTTGCCTTTTAGAAAGACTATTTGTTCCCAAACTAAAACGCAAAATAAACAAATAAATAAGAAGAAAAGAAAAAAAGAAAGACTATTTGTTTGCCAGCTGTTGAACAGATTTTAGCCGGGCAGATGTGGAAGAAGGGAGACCAGTGAGGACACTCTAACTAGCCATATATTTGGGAGATGGTGGTGGCCAGGGTCAGGGTAGTAGTAGTAGTGGAAAGGGTTAGAAATAGTCGGATGCTGAATACATTTTTAGGATAGAGCCAAGGGGATTTCCTCAAGAATTGGATGAGACTTGTGAGAGAACTGTCAGGGATGGCTCCAAGATTTCTAACCTAAGCAACCAGGTATTGTCATTAACTGAAAGGGGGTATGAGATTAAACATGATTTCTCATGGGTCATTCTGGAGTTCCAATTTTATCTGTGGGATGGAATCTCAGGGTCCTTCTCTGAATTTGAGCTGCGTAGTTACGAGGTGGGGCGGTAGTAAGAAACTGCTGTTTGGGGTGAATTAGAAATCCCCACCCTTTCCTCCTTCCTCCTCCCCATTCTAGTCAGAAACATGGAGACTCACACAGATGAGAGACGAGACCGGGAAGACTGAGCATCCCAGGCCAGGCAGAACGAAGAAGCCCCAGAGACGCGAGAGCTGTTGGGGCCACTTCAATCCAAAGACTGCAAGGGAGTGGGCGGCGCCAAAGAGGGCGCACAGAAACTTTCTTGGGGATCTGGCAGCCTAGGTAACCACTTTTACCGGAAACAAAGTAACGTAAAGAGACGGGGTGGGGTGTGGTGGGGCCTGCCCCTGCCGGAAGAAGTTTGGGTGGAGCCCAGTATTCAAGCTTCAGGACAAAGGGGGAGGAGAGGCCGCCACTAGCAAACAACCTCACTTCATAAACCCAGCAGAAGGGTCCTGGGTGTTGTTGGAAAGGTCTGGGGTATTGCTGGAAAGGTCAGAAGGAACATGATTCTGTCCGCCCGCCTAAGTGGGACGAACAACCAAGAGGTGCGATGCGGCTTTAAAGGGGCTGATGATTGACAGAATGTGTAGCAGTGGATGGGGTGGAGTCGCTGGGTGGGGTCGGGACTGGCAGCTGAGAGAGACCAAAAAGGAGGAAAAAGGAAAATCATTGCCCTTGATATCGCTAATGCCGGGTGAGGGAAGCTAACCAGAAAGGAGGGAAAAGGAAGGTTTTAGAGCTCACCTCCACTCCTTCCTCTGGCTAACTCTTCACCCTCTTCTGTCTTCCCTCGAGATAATTAAAATAGACTGTACCCCGGCCTTAGTCGGTGCCCATTCCCCCTAAGTCTTCATTCAACTACGTTTGTAGTCCGAGGGAGTGAGGACCCCGGGTCCACCCGCTTAACCCCGGCCCCGCCCCGTCGGCCCTTGCCCCGGGGCTGGGAGGAGAGGATGCCTTCGGAGGCGCAGAATCCGAAAGTAAGTTCCTTTCATTTTGCTTTACCAACTGCCACCTCCCATTCCACCTTCCTTTTATCATCCCCACTGAGCGGCGAAATAGCCTCTGTCAAGGAAGACCTGGAGGGTGGAGCTGAGTGGGGTTGGATAAGAAGGGGAGGAGAGGGGAGGTGGTGCTTTAGAGCCTAGGGGAGCTGCCAAGGGCGGGAGAGGCGCGCTCAGTTCAATGGCTGTGTGGTTGGATCCTTGATTTCTCTTCCAGGTATTAGAGCCTCGACTCCCTCCCTCCTGGCATTCTTTATTTTTTTCACCCTGCAGCAACCCTATCCGGTTGTCTGAAGCCTCTAATTGTGAGCTGGGAGAGCTCCATCTTGCCTGGCTTTTTAAAGGGACAGTGCACTATTTAACTGGAAATTCAATTTGACCGGAAATTCCATTATGAGAAGGTGGCAGTGCCTCACCTTACTATAAAACTACGTGTATGTTGGAAGGAATTTGTGCGGCAGGGACAGCTTTTTCTTACTCAAACCAGCTTTCAAACTTGGTTCTAATATCCATTTGATTTTTAGGAGGTGTACCCTGGGCAATGTTGCCAAGTTACACATTAGTTAACTGCAGTCAGTTGACTGCAGTTTTAGGTCAAAAAGAAAATTTCCATTTCCTGAGAGGCGCCATGGCAGTGCAGGTAACTTGAATACATTCATTCATTCTACAAATATTTATTGAATGCTAGGTGCATTGCTTGTAGCTGATGCACATGTTGCTGGGAGGCGTGTATAAATGTCAAGGCCATGCTGAGTGTTGTCAATGACTCCCTTTTTAACTGATTAGTAGCTTTCCAAGGATATGGAGATAAATGTTGAATTTGATTCCAACATTTACCAAACATTTTTCACATGAATGGCTCAATGGTTCACTTTTATTGACTTCCATTCAGTACCAGATGTCCGTATGCTCAAAGCCAAGTGACTGGGAATTCCAGCTGGAAGAAATAAGAACTCAAGTCAAAATGGCATACGAAGAGGAAAGAGCACAAAACTTCAATAGAAAAGCTAATGCCACTCTGGCTTTATCCATGCCCAGCGAGGGAGATTGTTATGAGAAGGAGGGCTTCACTGTCTTTCCATCTACTGTTAAAGAATAGCTGGTGTGGCAGAAACTTGATAGAAAGGGTCTCTTATGGACCAGTGACATCTCTTATATATTTGTCTCTCTCATATTTCTGCACAGGGAGGGTGGCAGGACTGTGGATGGAGCCTGATGATATCCCACAGGTCAAAGAGATGAAAACGCATTGTTTGAGGTTTTAGGGCTAATATTTCACTGTGTAAGTTTTTGTTCGGTCAATTGAATGCCACAGTTCCCAGTGCTCTGCAATTTCCTTTGTTCTGAGCCCCTTCCTAGTTCTTATTCAGTGGTCCAGGGTAGTGAGCTGTGACAGAGAAAGGTATCGGCACAAAATTACATTGTGTTATTATATTCATTCATTCATTCATTCATTTGACAGTTACATACTAAGAATCACCACACAAGACTATGGGGAAAATATGCCCTCTTAGGGATTATATTCTAATGAGGAGGTGTGGGTGGAGGGGACAAAAAACAAACAATAAACATATACTTTGAGTGGGGATAAGACAGGAGAAAGGCTACAGGGCATGTTGAATTGGGGTGATATTAAAGACTATATCTGAATGAAGTGAGGGAGCCAGTCATGAGAATACCTGAGGGAGGGGTGTTCTAGACAGAGGAACTAGCAAGTGCAAAGGCATGATGGTGTGTTCGAAGAATAGTAAGAAGGTCAGTATCACTGGAGTGGAGAGGAGGAAGAGTAGCGGGATATATGGTCAGTGAGATAGAGGGGGCTAGATCATATAGGAACTTGTAAAGATTTTGGCTTTTATTCTGAATGAGACAGGAAGTCATTTGTAAAAAAAAGAAATCATCAACATCATTCTGTTTGAAATTCTATTGTACTAAAGAGAATGAATCTTGAATTATTTATCTTATACAATCAAGATGGATTACAGTATGTTTTTATATTTGGGATCTAATGTTCCTTTAAGAAAAGCTTGGTAAACTTATTGCTAACTTGTTCATGTCAATTAATACAATTTAATTTCATACTAACCATTGTTTTATAACATAATTATCTGAAGAAGATTTCAAATGCATTTTAAACTACCGTTGAGCATTGTACAACACAGGGGTTAGAGGTGCTGACCCCACACAGCTGAAAATCCATGTATAACTTTTGATTCCCCAGAACTTATCTACTAGTAGCCTACAGTTGACCAGAAGCCTTACTGATAATATAAACAGTTAATTAATATATATTTTGTATGTTATACATATTATATGTTGTGTTATTATAATAAAGTAAGCTAGAAAAAGGAAAATGTTAAGAAAATCATAAACAAGAGAAAATATATTTACTGTTCATTAAGTGGAAGTGGATCATCATAAAGGTCTTCATTCTTGCCATCTTCATGTTGAGTAGGTTGAGGAGGAGGAAGAGAAGGATGTGGTCTTGCTCTTTCAGGGGTGGGAGAGGTGGAAGAAAATCTATGTATTAGTGGACCCATGCAGTTCAAACCTGTGTTTTTCAAGGGTCAACTATACTTAAACACGGAAAGTCGCTTCAATGTACTTCAACAAAATATATTACAATAAATTATTAGCACTAGAAAAAGTCTCATCTGCTTTAAGAAAATGTCACAAGATTTTGTAGCGCTCTTTGTCATGAAATTGTGAAAATTATCTGCTTGGAAACCTTTTTTTAAACTTTCAGTCCTGCTGGCACACATGATTCCTTTTAAGTTATGCACTGTGTTTCCCCCAAGGCCTTCCCAGTGGGAGCTGAAAGTTTAAACACTTCATTAGTCTCAGGGAACTCAGAAGGAGAGAAGAGCAAGACGAAGGGAATTGAGAGAAAGAAGAAAAATGCCAAAGAATTCCAAAGAGAACAATGCAGTAAGAACAAGAACAAGTCACACAAACACAAAATTTTAGCTCCTCTGTTCCATACATTGAAAGTTCCACTCATTTCCGGCCTTGAAATTTCCACTTATTTTTGCAGCTCCCTTTTAGGGATAAGGTAGGTGTCCATGTTAGATGTGCACATAAAGGAAAACTTGTGGTTTAGGGTGGGCTTCCCCTAAAATAATTCTCAACCTTGGCCACACACTGGAATCAGTTGGGGATATTTTAAAAATACTGATAAACTTGTCCCTCCTCTGAGATACTGATGTAATTGCTTGAGGCACAGCTTGGAAGATGGATTTTTAAAGAGCTCCCTAGGTAATTCTGATGTGCAGTAAAAGTTGAGAACCATTAGCTTAGAGTGAGGTTCTCATAGTATGGTGCTTGGACCAACAGCATCAGCAACACCTGGGAACCTCTTAGAAATGCAAATTTTCAGGCCCCACCCCAGACGCATTGATTCAAAAACTCATACTGATTGTGATGAAACAATCAGTATCTTTTTTTCACAAGCCATCCAGGTGACTTGGATACACACTGAAGTTTTAGAACTACTGCCTTAGAAGTTAGATGTTCTCATTTAATTTTTCATTCCCAATACACCTAAGGAATATAATACACTCTATTAGTAACAGAGGCTTACTATGCCCTATTTGCAAAAGGTGGAAAAGGAATATGCCTGTTCCCATCCCATATCAGAATCCCCATTCCTATTCTCTACTGCAGAATATACAATCACTGTTTTAGAGTATATGGCTTTTTAAGTTTTATGCATTATTTTCTTTAATTTCAATACTCTGTATGTTTCATGCATCATTTCACTTTATCCTCACAATAATCTTGTGCAGTAGACACTATTATCATTGCTATTTTGTAGATGAGAAAACTGAGGCACAGGAAAGTACTTTACCGAAGGTCATACAGCTAGTAAGTGTAAGAGATCCATCCTATCTTGTACTTTCTAAGTTGTTTCATCAGTTGGCTTCCTTCTCTCTTATTTTCTTAAATGTCTTCTTCTTCTTTGATTTTCCCACTCATCCAACCCTATCCACCTAATATTGCTAACATATATTGAAGACCTACTTTGTACCAGGTCCTCTATTGGGCACTTTATAGGTATCAATGTATATAATGTTCACAACAGTGCTTTTAAGTAGATACTATTATTTTCCTCATTGTTCAGTTAAGGAACTTGGGGCACAGCAAAATCACGCAACTTGGCTAAGCTGACAGCTAGTAAGTGGCAGAGCTGAGATTTGAACCGAAGTCTACGAAGTCTATGCCTATTATGCCATACTGCCTAATCTTAAGCTTGCAAGCACATTTTTTCCCTTGTCTAAATATTTCTTTGACAGAACTCATTTAAATTTCCACTCCCTTTTTTTGTGCAGTTTCCATTTAAAGCATCACTGAAACTGCTCTTGCCAAAGTTAAAGATCTGTAATATTCAGTGCCCTTTCTTTAGATCTTCAGCCTACTTGACTCTCTACTACATTCAAGGCTGTTAGCCACTTTTATTTAACCTCTGCCTTGTCTTCCATGACAATACTCTTTCTTAAATTTCCACCTGCCTCTGACCATTTGTTCATTCTCTTCCCTTGCCACTCTATAATCCTATTTAGGTTATCTTGTCCACTTGAGTTTAACTGCCATTTATATGCTGATGACTGCCTGCATGACGGTCTGCATCTCCAGAGTGAATGTTTCTCCTGAGCCTAGATTATTCATTCATTAACTGGATATGTCAGTAGTGTACACTTAATATTTCTAAAACCCTTAATATGTCATTAAACCCTTCACTCCCATTTTGATCTTGTGATTGACAGGGACCTAGTCAACCAAGCTATAAAGCCTACAGTCATCTATGACTCTTCCTTTTTATTTACCTTCTAGATTTTTCTTCTTGAAACTTTATATCCTCTCTATCCGAACTTGCATTGTCTTTGCTTATTTTTTCATTATATGTGACCTAGCTTATTATAATTGCTCCTTTATTGTTCTCTCTGCCTCTAATCTGTATATCCTTTGCTGTGAGTTGAATTGTGTTCCCCAATATATGTTGGAGTCCTAATTACTAGTTTTTTAGAATGTGGCTATTTGGAGAGAGGGTCTTTACAGAGGTAATAAAGTTAAAATGAGATCACACAGTGGGAATATAATGTGAAGAGGCATGGAGAATACAACCATCTGCAGCCCAAGGAGAGGCCTAGAAGAGATTCTTCCTGCATAGCCCTCAGAAGGAACCAATGCTGCTGACACCTTGATTTCATACTTTTAGCCTCCAGAACTATGGGTCAATAAATTTCCATTGTTTAAGCGACAGTTTTTCATAGCAGACATAGGAATTAATGCAGAGTGGAAGGGAAAGGGTATTCCAGGCAGGAAGAACCTTAGTACCCGAAGCAGGTAATGAGCATTAACATGTGGGTTGGAGAAGGACTGGGTAGGGTTAGAGAAAGGGTGAGTTTAGAGAACTTTTTACTGGGCAAAAGCAGCTGCTGAATAAACAACAAGGTTAAAATTCTTTCTCCTAGTGTCTTAGGGAAATAGCTAAGTTTCAAAGAATATTATCTAGCTAATGTCTCCTGATGCTAAGATGGCCTATATTTTGTTCCTTAGAAAGCTAGACTTAGGAATAGCTCCCTGAGCTGGGAACATTTTGCTGGTCAGTGATGGCATGATATATATGTAATGAACAGAGAACATGGAAAGGTGTTCAGAGTACTTTTTTTTTTTTTACAAGAATAATAACTTGAATGTGATCTGCAGCTTTGGTTTAATTAAACCTGATCACATATATTAACCATTTCCACTTATGTAAGGCAGATGGTTTTGAAATGGGGAAGCAGCATTCAGTTATTCATCTCATTTTTGGTTCAATATATATGCCATGAGAGCCCTCTATGTAGTTAGCTCTGTGCTACGGCCTGAGAATACAAAAATCTGAGACCTCAGTCTTGCCCTGCAGCTCAGCTGGGAGACAGACAAAACTCTAGCTAACATTTAGCATTTCTTGATTACATACCTAGTATGCCATGGACCATACTAAGATAATTCACAATACTTATGCTCAGTTTTTAGATAAGGACACTGAGGGTTAGAGGAAACTTGAGTCAACTTGAGGGGAGTTTTGGCAAACTTGCCAAGTGAGAAAGTCATTACTATGAGCAAGTAATATATGGGTGATTTGGGGGGTTAGAGTGTCAGAGAAGACTTGCTAGAGGAGATGACATTTGACTCTTGAAGGATAAATTGGAGTTGTCAACATATACAGAAAGAAAGCTTTGCAGATGGAAGGAACATCATGTGTAAATGAATGCAGACACCAGAGATATGCTGTGTTCAGGAAATAGTGTTTCATTATGGCTGATACATAAGTTGGTGGCAGGAAAAAGACTGGAACACTAGGCAGAACCCAGGAATCAACCATAAATAAGAGTCTTTTTTCTTTTCTTTTTTTTTTTTTTTTTTTTTTTTTTGAGACAGAGCCTTGCTCTGTCACCCAGGCTGGAGTGCAGTGGCACGATCTCTGCTCACTGCAGCCTCTGCCTCCGGGGTTTAAGCAATTCTCCTGCCTCAACCTCCCGAGTAGCTGGGAGTACAGGCACGTGCCACCCACACCTGGCTAATTTTTTTGTATTTTTAGTAGAGACAGAGTTTCATCATGTTGGCCAGGATGATCTTGATCTCCTGATCTCGTGATCCCCCTGCCTCCGCCTCCAAAAATGCTGGGGTTACAGGCATGAGCCACCGCACCTGGCAGAGTCTCTTGTTTTTTATAGGCACAATATAAGGAACACTGTACCCAAAAGCTGTTCTTTACTATTCAAAACATTAGAGAGAAGAGCAGAAGATCAAACACCGGATGTTCTCACTCATAGGCGGGTGTTGAATAATGAGAACACATGGACACAGGTAGGGGAGCACTACACACTGGGGTCAGTTGGGGGGAAATGGAGGGCCAGTGGGGGGTGGGGAGCTGGGGAGAGATAGCAAGGGGAGAATTGCCAGATGTAGGTTGATGGGGAGGAAGGCAGCAAATCACACTGCCACGTGTGTACCTATGCAACAATTTTGCATGTTCTTCACATGTACCCCAAAACCTAAAATGCAATAAAATAAATAAATGGGAAAAAAAAACATTAGAGATTGCATAAACAGCTGCTTTCAGTGCTATACAGAGAAATTAGAGGGTTTTTTTTTTTTTTTTTTTTCACTGAGGGTCAGTCAACAAAGACCAGAAAAATTACTGGTACCACAGGTGGACAGAAACCTTAGGGCTCAAAAGTCATTGCTTCCCTTGGCATATCTCCTTATTCCTTCTCTCTTAGCAAATTATATTACATAGTGAGCAAGAGATAGCTCCCTCATCTCTTGAGTTTATAAGTTACAGTTCAGTCACATGAAAAGATACTGGCTTTGTTTGTTCCAGTTCCCATATCACACCGATAGAGCTGACTTGAGCCAGCTACTTATACCTAGATAAACCAGCTCTGGTCAGGAGGCTAGGGTCATGTAATATAAGCCATTGGTACACCTTTGCTAATCAAAGTGGAGTTATAAGGGGGTCACTGTGTACAGAACAGACACTTCCAAATCTGTCCCCTGTACCAAACATTATTTTGGCCCTACCTACTTTGGAAGTTTCTCAGCCCACTGTATGCCTGGTCTTCTTGATATGCTTGCCAGGTATGTTTTGCTGCTATTTTGGGAACATATGGGGTTCACTGCGCTCCCAATGGCCTAGTCCTTTCCTATGGTGGATCTATTCCTATTACAGTATAAAGCAATTTGAGGCCGAAATTGCCATAACACCCTGCTCCAATTTTCTCTTTGCACTTTGAAGCCCACAGGGCATCCTTCAGTAGCTTAAAATTATCTTATTAATCATCATAACTATCTAAAGGCCAGTGAGTGGGGCCTGGTGAGTGCCTTCTTAAAGGGTAACAGCCCTGGATGAAAAAGAGGGAAGTCATGGGGAGGGCAGTTGATACCGATGTGCCCAGGCCTAGAGAATTAGCAAGAGTTGCATTTATAAATGTAATGCCTGGGCTTTAGAACTAGACATAGTAACAGTGATTAACTGTGTTTCCCCTTTGTGGGTCCTCTTACTCTCAGGAGCTTTCCAAGGTTTATGCTTCCCTGCCGAGGATTTGGACACTTCTTTTATCAATGATTTTTTTCAGTGACTCTAAAGAGCCTTTCCTGACACTCCTTACTGAAGTAGCAATTGATATTTGAAGTTTTTCTCTCAGCCAGGTTTTCTTAGAGCTATTGTCAGAGGTTGGGATGCAGAGATTGCTAACCTTAGACAGTGTTGAGAGAGAAGCTTCTTCTACCCTCCAAAATACCAAAGTAAGCTGATCTGGCTGAAACTATCCACTTTCAATATTCCTGGGATAGATTTCTTCCAAAGGAATCCAATCTCCCTGCTCAAGTCTTGCTGCCTCCTCTAGAATTTGTTTTGCTTTTTATAAATAGAATTATCCCGACTTCCTCAAGCTAAGAGTTGCTTATTTCCAGAGTGAGAGCCTACTTTTTTCAAAGTGAAGTGGGAAGAAACCAAAGCCAAAATCAAGCAACTTCCTAGGAAGAGTAATTTCACCTGGAGCATTTGGAGCAATTTCACTTGGAGCAATTGTTTTCTTTCTCTTTCCTCTTTGATAAAGTCAGTTCAAGTTGCAATAAAGTAAATATGGGTTTCTTACTTTGGATCCTCTTTCTCCTTTGCCCAACTCTTTAATTGACAGGTTAAGGCAGTATTTATCACCAATAGCAATAATAATTAACATTTATTGAGCAATTACTAAGTGCAAGACCCTATTCTAAATTCTTGACAATATCTATATACTAAAATGATCATGATAATTATATAACCCCCAAAATATACCTAACATTTAATGTTCAGTCAATGAATGGTAGCTTTTGTATATTCTCTATCTTTTGTCCTATTCCTTTTCCTTTAAAATGTACTTGGATTTAAAATGTACTTCGATTGGGCCTATTATAAGGACATGCTTTCTGATCTCAGAGAAGACATACTGGCTGCTCCACCATCATTTCATCTAACCCCACAGTAACAGTTTTAAGACTTTTCCGTATATATCATGCCCCATTTATACCTACTTTCAACTCTGGCTTCCTAATTTGCTGATCAGATTATGTGAGTTCTCTCATTTCTCCTCCACCACACCTAAGTCAGTATTGCTCAAACTTTAATACGTATACATCACCTGTGGATCTGCTTACAATGCAGATTCTGAGTCAGAAGATCTGGGGTGGGACCTAAAGAGTTTCTAATTTTTTATGTTTCTGAGTGATGCAAATGCTGTTGGTTGAACCACAGATTGCGTAGCAAGCACCTAAAGAAGCTCAAGGTTTATTAACCTCATTTTTCTTAACAGATGGGAAGATTGAGACTTAAAAATGCTGAATGATTTTCTCAAGAGCACACCACTAATAAGCGGTAGAGTCTAAACTTGAACCCATTTCCTGATGGATTCATTGTGTACCAATACCCTACACTTCTGTAATTATTTCTCAAAGCAATTCCTTAGCAATTCCTTGATGTTGACTTGCTTTTTCTTCCTTAGCAATTCCTAGATGTTGACTTGCTTTTTCTACCTCACCTTAGCTTATGGGAATCTTTTTGGAGGTTATGTCTGATCTGAACACAACTTTGCTTTGCTGAATTATCATTAAAGTTTCCTTGAAAATAGTTTTAAGTTATTTTGGCTGGAAATGTCTCATAACTAGTGCATGAAAACTTCAAAGAACTCTGAAACAGCAGAATCCACTGTAAGAATCAACCCAAATGTCCAGCAATGATAGACTGGATTAAGAAAATGTGCTACCAGGTGTGGTGGTGCATGCCTATAATCCCAGCTACTCGGGGGGCTGAGGCAGGAGAATCGCTTGAACCTGGGAGGTGGAGGTTGTGGTGAGCCGAGGCTGTGCCATTGCACTTTAGCCTGGGCAACAAGAGCAAACTCCATCTCAAAAAAGAAAAAAGAAGATGTGCTACATATACACCATGGAATACTATGAAGCCATAAAACAGAATGAAATCACGTCCTTTGTAGGACATGGATGGAGCTGGAAGCCATTATCCTCAGCAAACTAACACAGGAACAGAAAACCAAACACTGCACGTTCTCATTTATAAGTGGGAGGTGAACAGTGAAACACATGGACACAGAGAGGGGAACAACACACGCTGGGGCCTTTCAGGGGGGCAGCAAGGGAGGTAGAGCATCAGGATAAATATGTAATGCATGTCGGGCTTAATACCTATGTGATGGGTTGATAGGTGCAGCAAACCACCATGGAACACTTTTACCTATGTAACAAACCTGCACATTCTCCACATGTATCCTGAAACTTAAAATTAAATTAAAACAAAACAAGGAAATATTCCCATTAAAAATGGACAAAGGACATGAACAGACACTTCTCAAAAGATGATATACATGTGGCCAACAAACATATTGAAAAAAAGCTCGATATCACCAATATCACTGATCATTAGAGAAATGGAAGTAGAAACCACCGTGAGATACCGTCTCACACCAGTCAGAATGCCTGTTATTCAAAAGTCCAGAAACAACAGATGCTGGTGAGATTTTGGAGAAAATGAAACTCTTGCACTGTTGGTGGGAGTGTAAATTAGCTCAACCATTGTGGAAGACAGTGTGACAATTCCTCAAAGATGTAGAGGCAGAAATACAATTTGACCTAGCAATCCCATTACTGGGTATATACCCAAAGGAATATAAATCATTATTTTATAAAGATACATGTATGCATATGTTCATTGCAGCACTGTTCACAATAGCAAAGACTTTGAATCAACCCAAATGCCCATCAATGATAGACTGGATGAAGAAAATATGCTACATATATGCAGCTATAAAAAGGAATAATATCATGTCCTTTGCAGGGACATGGATGGAGTTGGAAGCCATTATCCTCAGTGAATTAAGGCAGAAAAAGAAAATCAAATACCACATGTTCTCACTTATAAGTGGGAGCTGAATGATGAGAACACATGGACACATGGGTGGGGGTGGGGAATAGCACACAAAAAGGCCTGTCAGAGGGTGAGGGGTGGGAGGAGGGAGAGCATCAGGAAGAATATCTAATGGATCCTGGGCTTAATACCTAGGTGATGGGATGGTCTGTGCAGCAGGCCTCCATGGCACAAGTTGACGTATGTAAACTGCACATCCTGCACATGTACCTCCGAGCTTAAAATAAATGTTGGAAATTAAAAAAAAAAAAAAAAAACTACAAAAGAAAACAAGATGTTATTCTTCCTGCATTTTTCTCATCTCTGTCTTTTTCAGCCCAGACTGGCAGTGTTTCTGTTGGTATAAAATTCTCATAAACCTCATTCACAGGTACCAAGAGTTAATACTTCAACATATCTTTTGGCAGGGCACAATTTAACCCATAACACTTAGTTATCCATAAATATCCATAAAGAGGGACATATATATATATATATTTATATTCATATATATATATATATATCATAGAACATTCATGTATAGTGTGTACATGGTTGGGAGTCAACAGATACTTATGGTCTGATCTATAAAAACCTTTCTTGATGTTCCTTAATCATTCTAAACACATTCCTGCCCCAAGACTTTTGCGTTCACTTTTACTCTAACAATCTTCCTTTTACCCTAGATATTTTCATGACTTACTCCCTGTCTTCATTCAGATTTCTGTTTAAAAACTGTCTCTTCAGAGAAGTCTTCCTTGACTGTTCTATACAAAATAATTCAGCCCCACCCACCCTTAACATTCCTAATTAATCTTTCTTGTCTGCTTCATTTTTATTCTTACATGTGATACTTGCTGACCATTATGTATTTATTTTGTTTATTGCCTATTTCCCCTTATTGGAATGTAAGTTTCATGAAAGCTTGGACTTTTGTTTGTTGTTGTTTGATGCAGTTTTTCCCAGAGCATAAAATAGTGCATGGCACATATTAGGCAGTCAATATTTCTTCATGCAGTGAATTAACATAGAGGAAGAGGGTTTTTATAGAGCATCTACTTAATGCCAGGTACTTTCATATATTACTTCATTTGATACTCAAATGCCTGGGGATTTTGTAACACAAACAGGGAAAATCGGGTGAAAGCAAATGTGAAAATCAGTGTTTGCAAATTTTCTAGTGGAACAAAGTGACTCGTTTCTCCTATTATTATGTGGAGGACTGGCGATTTCTTTTCTTTTCTTTTCTTTTCTTTTTTTCTTTCTTGAGACGGAGTCTCACTTTGTCTCCCAGGCTGGAGTTAAGTTGTGCCATCTCGGCTCACTGCAACTTCTGCCTCCCGGGTTCAGGCGATTCTCCTGCCTCAGTCTCCCTAGTAGCTGGGATTACAGGCACCTATCACCATGCCTGGCTAATTTTTGTTTTGTTTTGTTTTTTGAATTTTTAGTATAGAAGTGGTTTCACCATGTTGGCCAGGCTGGTCTCGAACTTCTGACCTCCAGTGATCCACCTACTTCCACCTCTCAAAGTGCTGGGATTACAGGCATGAGTCACCATGCTTGGCCTGGTGGTTTCATTTCATTTAGCAACTTTTATACTCCAAGAGTTCTACCATAAATAAACTATGGTCCCTGCTGTCAAGGAGCTAACAGTTTAGTTTGGAAAGGAGGTAACATTTCACTTGTTTTTGAAAGAGTCCTATGTATTAAGCAGACAAAAGGGCAAGGGGGCAATATATGTAAAGGTGCAACTGCATGAGAGGTCATGATTTCTACCTTTCACTACACATGTGTGCGTGCGCACACACCAAGTATTATATTGTAACTAGGAGCACACACACACTGCATATTATACTGTCTTAACTAGGAGCAGCAGCAACAATACCATGTGTTGCGTTTACTACACTCCAGGCACTGTGCAAAGCACTAGAGTAAGGGATGAATATGGCTTGATTTGTGCTGTAAATATATTAATGGTCCAATTGGGCGGGTGAGGCCCATAAAGAAATAGATATACAAGGCAGTGAAGAGTGCCCAACATGAAGGGAAGACACCACGTGCTCCAGGAATCTAGATTTAAGACCAATTATAGTGGACAAGATGGTTGGAAAAGACATCAAGGAGATGGAAGGGCTTGAGCTACATTTTGAAGATGAAATTTTATCAAGGGCAGAAAGGAGAGAGGCAATTTTTATGGGGACAAGCATGGTCCAAAGTCAGCCTGCTAGACTATAAGTTCCATGAAGACAGAAAATATGTCTGCCATTTAAAAACATTTTTTAAATTATTGTGGGTACATAGTAGGTGTATATATTTATGGAGTACATGAGATATTTTGGTACAGACATGCAATATGTAATAATAACATCATGGAAAATTGGGTATTCATCCTCTCAAGCATCATCCTTTGTGTTACAAACAATCCAGTTATACTCTTTTAGTTATTTTAGCACCATATTCTTGGTGCCTACTACATGGCTTGACACTTAGTAGAAATTTGCTAATAGTAGTAGTCATAATGTGTAACCTCTTGAGTAGACAAGTTTGGATGAAGTACAGATTCTACTGCATGAGTAGTTAGAAATAAGAATAGATTGTATAAAGGATGTTGCATACCTGTGACACTGATGCCCTTCAGGATGCCTCTTATCCAAATCCTATGAGCCTGAGGAAACTTTAGAGGAAAGCACTAGGCACTAGGGAGCTGAGCCAAGATTGTCTTTGCAAATCTGTGACATCTCCCTGTCTTTCCAGACTTCTTATCTGTGTATTTGCAGATAAGAATTGGGCTGCTTATCAATCCCATTACTGGGTATATATCCAAAGGATTATAAATCGTTCTACTATAAGGACACATGCACACGAATGTTCATTGCAGCACAGTTTACAATAGCAAAGACCTGGAACCAACCCAAATGCCCATCAATGATAGACTGGACAGGGAAAATGTGGCACATATACACCATGGAATACTATGCAGCCATCAAAAACGATGAATTTGCGTCCTTTGTAGGGACATGGATGAACCTGGAAACCATCATTCTCAGCAAACTTACACAAGAGCAGAAAATCAAACACCGCATGTTCTCACTCATAGGCGGGTGTTGAACAATGAGAACACATGGACACAGGGAGGGGAGCACTACACACTGGGGTCTGTTGGGGGGAAATGGGGGAGGGACAGTGGGATTGGGGAGTTGGGGAGAGAGAGCGTGGGGAGAAATGCCAGATATAGGTGAAGGGGAGGAAGACAGCAAATCACACTGCCATGTGTGTACCTACGCAACTATCTTGCATGTTCTTCAAATGTACCCCAAAACCTAAAATGCAATTAAAAAAAGAAAAAAAAAAAGAATTAGGCTGCTTAACTATAAAGTACTCTCCATGTTTCTAAAATTGCAAAAATATATTTATTCAGAGTCAATTTTTAGTAGACTTCCTGACTACACTAGTCTGTGTATTTACTCAGACACTCAATTTCCTACTTGCCATTCACTCTCTTATATATTTACATTCATAATTGTTGAGAATATGGTAATTTATTTTGTATATGGGGGCTAACAGTTGGGATCAGGGTCTAGGGCTTACAACTAAAATATACCGTATGTTACCTTTAAAAAATATCCTTAGCCGCCGGGCTCGGTGGCTCACGCCTGTAATCCCAGCACTTTGGGAGGCCGAGGCAGGTGGATCACGAGGTCAAGAGATCGAGACCATCCTGGTCAACATGGTGAAACCCCGTCTCTACTAAAACTACAAAAAATTAGCTGGGCATGGTGGCACGTGCCTGTAATCACAGCTACTTAGGAGGCTGAGGCAGGAGAATTGCCTGAACCTAGGAGGCGGAGGTTGCGGTGAGCCGAGATCGCGCCATTGCACTCCAGCCTGGGTAACAAGAGTGAAACTCTGTCTCAAAAAAAAAAAAAAAAAAAAAAAAATATCCTTAGCCAAGCAGGCACACATATGAGTGTGGAAGGCCGAGGGGGTTTATGTAAGGTCACCTTCCTCACTTTTATACAGCTCTACATGGCAAATTAAGTTGAGTTTTATTTATTTTATCCTCTGGTTTAATTACATAATTTTTTTGGTTTTACTTTGAGTTTCAGGATACCTGTGCAGAATGTGCAGGCTTGTTACATAGGCATACATGTGCTATGGTGGAAATATTTATTTAGGTGTAATTCTGCCAAATAATAAAAACAGAAGGAAATTGTGGTTAGAGAGAGGTGTTTAACAAGGTTATAGAGTAGAAGATTTGATGCTGGAGAGATTAAGGTGCAATAAGAAGTTAGGGAGAAATGCAGCTCATTATTAGAGGGTAAATGATGTGGTACCTGAGGTCTGCACATTACCTCTTAACAATTTCTGTCTTTCAGATGGACACTCTTAAGTTGAATTTCTCACAAAAATCATATGCCTATGTAATAAAGCTACTGATTTCCTTTGGAACTTTTATCTTTAAGATAATAGTTTACATGTATTAGTACTTGAAATCTAGGATTATTAACTAATATGGGCATTGTAGTTAATGACAGTTGAAGGGTTCTAATTTTGGATGGTGTCCAGGGAAGGGGAAGTTATTTCTAAAAAGCCTGTTCCCCCTCACTGGACCAAACAACTCTTCCTTGTAGTGAACTCATTACATGTGAAGTAATCGCACCACCTATCTAGTGGGAGAGCCATCCAAATGAGAAACCTAAAATAATTGGTTCTTGGCCAGGCGCAGTGGCTCACGCCTATAATCCCAGCACTTTGGGAGGCTGAGGCGGGTGGATCATCTGAGGTCAAGAGTTCGAGACCAGCCTGACCAACATGGAGAAACCCTGTTTCTACTAAAGATACAAAATTAGCCGGGCATGGTGGCGCATGCCTGTAATCCCAGCTACTCAGGAGGCTGAGGCAGGAGAATCACTTGAATCCGGGAGGAAGAGGTTGTAGTGAGCTGAGGTTGCACCACTGCACTCCAGCCTGGGCAACAAGAGTGAAATTTCATCTCAAAAAAAAAAAAAAAAAAAAATTAGTTATTCGTAGAGATTCCTTATTTCTCCACTTTAGGATATTTTAGGTATTGATTTTTGTTTTATTTTAACTCATATCTTCAAAGGAATTCCCCAAATGATGTTTCTAGCTAACTTGGAATTTGTTACCTCAGTTCTGGGAGAGGCCTTTTTTTGAACGATTATTATCTAAAGTGTGTTGTTGCTTTTGGGTCACAGCATGCTTGTGTATGTCTGTTACCATGTCACTGTGGTCCTATGCTGAGTGCCCTTAGGGGACTTGAATCTTTCCAGTAGACCACGTTTGAGATAGTATGAGTCACTGTGCAGTTAGCCCACACTTGAGAGGATGAATGTATGTGCACTATCACTTTGCTCTGAGTGGAAGTAGGTTATTTTGTACTATTTTCTCTGTGTTTTGTTATTTGACTTATTTTCTCTGTGTTTGTTCCTACAGCCCTTTTTTCATATGTTGCTCGATCTCCCTTTCCCTTCTTGGTGCTTATACATCTCAGACCCTTTGGTCAAACCCTTGCCAATAACAGCATTTTGGTTCTCAGTTCTCACTGTTCTCTCTGGTCGTGGAGGCTTTGAATAAAAATGTACATAGCTATGGAGTGGGGTTTAGCTGGAAAAGGTGCACTTGCAGCTGCACGTTAACTTCTGGCTCCTCAAACAGTAGGCTGGCAGTAAGGCAGGGAAGTTGTTTTCCCATTTCTCACTGAGCAGATTGTGAATATTTCCATATGGATTTTCTATTGTTAATGTTACTCTGATTCTTTGTTTTAAAATAAAAATTCTGAATGTACACACACATACACAAATCCTTAGCCTACTATTGGTATAGTCAGTAAGTCTATCAAAAATTGACTCTGAATAAGTACAGCATTTTTGCAATTTTAGGAGCATGGAGTGTACTTTATAATTAAGCAGCCCGGTTTTTTTGTAACTCAAGGGCCACAGAGACTAGATATTAAATAATCAAAGTTGAATTATAGTTCACTTAAAGCTTCCAAAGCCAGATCACATGCTCAGACATACAGGTAGACAAACCTAAGAAAAATGTGAGTTGTAGGAAGTGGAATGAAATTTCCTAGAGAGAAAGGGGTCTATAGAAGTGCCAGTGCAAAATTGTGAATAAATTGAAGTACAAAAGCAGACAGTAGGACAAATAGGATGAAAGTACAAATTATGGGGTCTAACCAACACTCCTTGAATATAAAAGTATCAGGAAGAGGTTTTAGAATGCAGTGGAAATATTTTCTCTGGTTAGAAAACAATTATACATATACTCTTGTGATAACAGAAGATTTCTTGATTTTGGCATTATTGATATTTTGAGCCAGATAATGTTTTCCTCTGGAGGGCTATCTTGTCCATTGTAAGATGTTTAGCAGTATCCCTGGCCTCTACCCACTATATGCCAGTAACAAGTCCTCAGTTGTGACAATGAAAAATCCAAATCTCTCTGTCCTTCTTTCTCTTCTTCATGAATAGTGCTGCAATGAGTGTCTTGTACGTGTTTCTTTCTCCTTACACACATATTTGAGAGTTTTTCTAGGGCAGAAATCTAGAAGCAGAATTGGGTCATAGTGTATACACATTTTCAACTTTACCAGGATTGGCTCTCTGGTGTAGATGTTACAATTTGGAGTTCAACCCCCCCATTCCTCACCTCAGCCACCAGGAATGTAGTCTCTGTTTCCCTGTATCTACTGTTATTTGGAATTATCAGACTTCAGACTTAGTAATTTTCCAGTCTAAGGGGTATCAAATGGTAATCAATAGCTTTAATTTGTATTTTCTTTCTAAAAGATTATGGATCGTTTCAAAGGTTGATTGGTCAATTCACATTTTGTTTGACATGAAAGCTCTTTTCATTCATTTGCCTTTTTATGGTTATTTTTGTTTTTTCTCTTATTGATTTGGAATTTTTAATATATTTTGTATACTATTTATTATGTGTGTTGTAAATATTTTTCCCAGCCTGTGGATTGTCTTTATTAAGAAAAGTTGCAAAGGATAGTACAGAAAGTTTCTATGTATATATCCTTCACCCAGGGCTTTCCTAACTATGATACATTTGTCAAAACTTAACAATGAACATTGATATGATATAATACAACTAACTAAACTACATATTTTATTTGAGTTTTCTCAGTTTTTTCATTAATGCCTCTTTTACTCTTTTGGAATCCAATATGGAATACAGTGTATTTAGTCTTCGTGTCTCCCTAGTTGCCTCTGTTCTGTGACAGTTTTGCCATCTTTTATCACCTTGACATTTTTTGAATGTTGGTGCTCTGTTGTTTTGTAGAATGTAACTCAATTTAAGATTGTCTGATGTTTCCTTATAATTAGACTGAAGTTATGGATTTTGAGGGAGAATACCATGCGATGAGGTATCCTCATCATGTCATACTAGGATGTACATGATATTTACATGACTTATTACTGGAGATGTTAACCTTGACCATTCAGTTAAGATTGTCTAGATTTTCTGCTGAGTTACTCCACTTTCCCTTTTCTTTTTTTTTTTTCTTTTTATTATAATTTAAGTTCTGGGATACATGTGAAGAATGTGCAGGATTGTTACATAGGTATACACGTGCCATGGTGGTTTGCTGCACTCATCAACCTGTCATCTACATTAGTTATTTCTCCTAATGCTACCCTCTCCTAGCCTCCCAACCCTTACAGGCCCTGGTGTGTGATGTTCCCCTCCCTGTGTCCCTGTGTTCTCATTGTTCAACTCCTACTTATGAGTGAGAACATGCAGTGTTTGGCTTTCTTTTCCTGTGTTAGATTGCTGAGAATGATGGTTTCCAGCTTCATCCATGTCCCTGCAAAAGACATGACTTCATCCTTTTTTGTGGTTGCATTGTATTCCATTGCATATATGTGCCACATTTTCTTTATTCAGTCTGTCATTGATGGGCATTTGGGTTGGTTCCAAGTTTTGCTAATGTAAACAGTGCTGCAATAAACATACATGTGCATGTTTCTTTATAGTAAAATGATTTATAATCCTTTTGGTATATACCCAATAATGGGATTGCTGGGTCAAATGATAATTCTAGTTCTAGATCCTTGAGGAATCGCCACACTGTCTTCCTCAATGGTTGAACTAATTTACACTTCCACCAATAGTGTAAAAGCATTCCTATTTCTCACATCCTTGCCAGCATCTGTTTCCTGACTTTTTAATAATCGCCATTCTACCTGGCATAATATGGTATCTTAATGTGATTTTGATTTGCATTTCTCTAATGACCAGTAATGATAAGCTTTTTTCATGTTTGTTGGCTGTATAAATGTCTTCTTTTGAGAAGTGTCTGTTCATATCCTTCGCCCACTTTTTGATGTTTTTTTCTTATAAATTTGTTTAAGTTCTTTGTAGATTCTAGATATTAGCCCTTTGTCAGATGGATAGATTTCAGAAATTTTTCTCCCATTCTATATGTTACCTGTTCAATCTAATGATAGTTTCTTTTGCTGTGCAGAAGTTCTTTAGTTGAGTTAGATCCCATTTATAAATTGTGGCTTTTGTTGTCATTGCTCTTGGTGTTTAGTCATGAAGTCTTTGACCATACCTAGGTCCCGAATAGTATTGCTTAGGTTTTTTTCTAGGGTTTTTATGGTTTTAGGTCTTACTTTTAAGTCTTTAATTCATCTTGAGTATAAAGTGTAAGGAAGGGATCCAGTTTCAGTTTTTTTGCATATGGCTAGCCAGTTTTCTTAATACCATTTATTAAATAGGGAATCCTTTTCCCATTGCTTGTTTTTGTCAGGTTTGTCAAAGATCAGATGATTGTAGATGTGTGGAATTATTTCTGAGGCTTCGGTTCTGTTCCATTGGTCTATATATCTTTTTTTTCCCATTTATTTATTTTATTGCATTTTAGGTTTTGGGGTACATGTGAAGAGCATGCAAAATTGTTGCATAGGAACACACATGGCAGTGTGATTTGCTGCCTTCCTCCCCATCACCTACGTCTGGCATTTCTCCCCTTGCTATCTCTCCCCAGCTTCCCACCCCCCACCCTCCCTCCCCTATTTCCCCCCAACTGACCCCAGTGTGTAGTGATCCCCTCCCTGTGTCCATGTGTTCTGATTGTTCAACACCCGCCTATGAGTGAGAACATATGGTGTTTGATCTTCTGCTCTTCTGTCAGTTTGCTGAGAATGATGGTTTCCAGGTTCATCCATGTCCCTACAAAGGACCCTAACTCATCGTTTTTGATGGCTGCATAATATTCCATGGTGTATATGTGCCACATTTTCCCTATCCAGTCTATCGTCGATGGGCATTTGGGTTGGTTCCAGGTCTTTGCTATTGTAAACAGTGCTGCAATGAACATTCGTGTGCATGTGTCCTTATAGTAGAACGATTTGTAATCCTTTGGATATATACCCAGTAATGGGATTGCTGGGTCAAATGGAATTTCTATTTCTATGTCCTTGAGGAATCGCCACACTGTCTTCCACAATGGTTGAACTAATTTACACTCCCACCAACAGTGTAAAAGTGTTCCTATTTCTCCACATCCTCTCCAGCATCTGTTGTCTCCAGATTTTTTAATGATCGCCATTCTAACTGGCGTGAGATGGTATCTCAATGTAGTTTTGATTTGCATTTCTCTGATGACCAGTGATGATGAGCATTTTTTCATATGTTTGTTGGCCTCATGTATGTCTTCTTTTGTAAAGTGTCTGTTCATATCCTTTGCCCACTTTTGAATGGGCTTGTTAGTTTTTTTCTTGTAAATCTGTTTTAGTTCTTTGTAAATTCTGGATATCAGCCCTTTGTCAGATGGGTAAACTGCAAAAATTTTTTCCCAATCTGTTGGTTGCCGATTCACTCTAATGATTGTTTCTTTTGCTGTGCAGAAGCTGTGGAGTTTGATTAGGTCCCATTTGTCTATTTTGGCTTTTGTTGTCAATGCTTTTGGTGTTTTGGTCATGAAGTCCTTGCCTACACCTATGTCCTGAATGGTTTTGCCTAGATTTTCTTCTAGGGTTTTAATGGTGTTAGGTCTTATGTTTAAGTCTTTAATCCATCTGGAGTTAATTTTAGTGTAAGGTGTCAGGAAGGGGTCCAGTTTCTGCTTTCTGCACATGGCTAGCCAGCTTTCCCAACACCATTTATTGAACAGGGAATCCTTTCCCCATTGCTTGTTTTTGACTGGTTTGTCAAAGATCAGATGGTTGTAGATATGTTGTGTTGCCTCCGAGACCTCTGTTCTGTTCCATTGGTCTATATCTCTGTTTTGGTACCAGTACCATGCTGTTTTGCTTACTGTAGCCTTGTAGTATAGTTTGAAGTCTGGTAGTGTGATGCCCCCCGCTTTGTTCTTTTTGCTTAGAATTGACTTGGCTATGCGGGCTCTCTTTTGGTTCCATATGAAGTTTAAGGTGGTTTTTTCCAGTTCTGCAAAGAAGGTCATTGGTAGCTTGATGGGGATAGCATTGAATCTGTAAATTACTTTGGGCAGTATGGCCATTTTCACGATATTGATTCTTCCTAACCATGAACATGGGATGTTTCTCCATCTGTTTGTGTCCTCTCTTATTTCGTTGAGCAGTGACTTGTAGTTCTCCTTGAAGAGGTCCTTTACATTCCTTGTTAGTTGTATTCCTAGGTATTTTATTCTCTTTGTGGCAATTGTGAATGGAAGTTTGTTCTTGATTTGGCTCTCTTTAAGTCTGTTATTGGTGTATAGGAATGCATGTGATTTTTGCACATTGATTTTGTATCCTGAGACTTTGCTGAACTTGCTTATCAGTTTCAGGAGGTTTGGGGCTGAGACGATGGGGTCTTCTAGATATACAATCATGTCGTCTGCAAATAGAGACAATTTGACTTCCTCCTTTCCTATTTGAATACCCTTTATTTCTTTTTCTTGCCTGATTGCTCTGGCTAGAACTTCTAATACTATATTGAATAGCAGTGGTGAGAGCGGGCATCCTTGTCTGGTGCCACATTTCAAGGGGAATGCTTCCAGTTTTTGCCCATTCAGTATGATATTGGCTGTTGGTTTGTCATAAATAGCTTTTATTATTTTGAGATATGTTCCATCGATACCTAGCTTATTGAGTGTTTTTAGCATAAAGGGCTGTTGAATTTTGTCAAAGGCCTTCTCTGCATCAATTGAGATAATCATGTGGTTTTTGTCTTTGGTTCTGTTTATGTGGTGAATTACATTTATAGA
The DNA here is from genome assembly GCF_009761245.1 of Sapajus apella. NCBI lineage: Eukaryota > Metazoa > Chordata > Mammalia > Primates > Cebidae > Sapajus > Sapajus apella. The sequence continues at coordinate 338,724 of NW_022437094.1, forward strand.
CTTGCGTATGTTGAACCAGCCTTGCATCCCCGGGATGAAGCCTGCTTGATCATGGTGGATAAGCTTTTTGACGTGCTTTTGCAATCGGCTTGTCAGTATTTTATTGAAGATTTTTGCATCTATGTTCATCATGGATATTGGCCTGAAGTTTTCTTTTCTTGTTGAGTCTCTGCCGGGTTTTGGAATCAGGATGATGTTGGTGTCATAAAATGATTTGGGAAGAATTCCCTCTTTTTGTATTGTTTGGAATAGTTTCAGAAGGAATGGTACCAGCTCCTCTTTGTATGTCTGGTAGAATTCGGCTGTGAACCCGTCTGGACCTCGGCTTTTTTTGGGTGGTAAGCTCTTAATTGCTGCCTCAACTTCAGACCTTGTTATGTGTCTATTCAGGGTTTCGGCTTCTTCCTGGTTTAGGCTTGGCAGGAGGCAAGTGTCCAGGAATTTATCCATTTCTTCCTGGTTTATTAGTTTGTGTGCATAGAGTTGTTTGTAATAATCTCTGATGATGGTTTGAATTTCTGTGGAATCTGTGGTGATATCCCCTTGATCGTTTTTTATTGCATCAATTTGGTTATTCTCTCTTTTTTATTAGTCTGGCTAGTGGTCTGTCTATTTTGTTGATCTTTTCAAAAAACCAGCTCCTGGATTTATTGATTTTTTGAAGGGTTTTTTGTGTCTCTATCTCCATCAGTTCTGCTATGATCTTAGCTATTTCTTGTCTTCTGCTAGACTTTGAGTTTTTTTGATCTTGCTCCTCTAGCTCTTTCAGTTTTGACGATAGGGTGTCAATTTTTGATCTCTCCTTGCTTCTCATGTGGGCACTTATTGCTATATATTTTCCTCTAGAGACTGCTTTAAATGTGTCCCAGAGATTCTGGTATGTTGTGTCTCCATTCTCGTTGGTTTCAAAGAACATCTTTATCTCTGCCTTCATTTCATTGTTTATCTAGTCAACATTCAAGAGCAAGTTGTTCAGTTTCCATGAAGCCGTGCGGTTCTGAGTTAGTTTTTGAATTCTGAGTTCTAACTTGATTGCACTGTGGTCTGAGAGACTGTTTGTTAGGATTTCCGTTCTTTTGCATTTGCTGAGGAGTGATTTACTCCCAATTATGTGGTCAATTTTAGAGTAGGTGTGATGTGGTGCTGAGAAGAATGTATATTCTGTGGATTTGTGGTGGAGAGTTCTGTAAATGTCTATTAGGTTTGTTTGGTCCAGGTCTGAGTTCAAGTCCTGGATATCCCTGTTAATTTTCTGTCTGGTTGATCTGTCTAATGTTGACAATGGGGTGTTAAAGTCTCCCACTATTATTGTGTGGGAGTCTAAGTCTCTTTGTAAGTCATTAAGAACTTGCCTTATGTATCTGGGTGCTCCTGTATTGGGTGCATATATATTTAGGATCGTTAGCTCTTCTTGTTGCATTGATCCTTTTACCATTATGTAATGTCTCTCTTTGTCTCTTATGATCTTTGTTGCTTTAAAGTCCAATTTATCAGAGATGAGAATTGCAACTCCTGCTTTTTTTTGCTCTCCATTTGCTTGGTAAATCTTCCTCCATCCCTTTATTTTGAGCCTTTGTGTATCTTTGCATGTGAGATGGGTTTCCTGGATACAGCACACTGATGGGTTTTGGCTTTTTATCCAATTTGCCAGTCTGTGTCTTTTGATTGGGGCATTTAGTCCATTTACATTTAGGGTTAATATTGTTATGTGTGAATTTGATACTGCCATTTTGGTGCTAGCTGGCTGTTTTGCCCTTTAGTTGAGCTGGTACTTGTTGTTCCTTTATATGTGTAGAGCCTCTTTCAGGAGCTCTTGTAGAGCTGGCCTGGTGGTGACGAAGTCTCTGAGTACTTGCATGTTCCCAAAGGATTTTATTTTTCCTTCACTTATGAAGCTTAGTTTGGCTGGATAGGAGATTCTGGGTTGAAAGTTCTTTTCTTTAAGGATGTTGAATATTGGCCCCCATTCTCTTCTGGCTTGTAGGGTTTCTGCTGAGAGATCTGCTGTGAGTCTGATGGGCTTCCCTTTATGGGTAACCTGACCTTTCTCTCTGGCTGCCCTTAGTATTTTCTCCTTCATTTCGACCCTGGTGAATCTGACGATTATGTGCCTTGGGGTTGCTCTTCTTGATGAATATCTTTGTGGTGTTCTCTGTATTTCCTGGACTTGAATGTTTGCCTGCCTTGCTAGGTTGGGGAAGTTTTCCTGGATAATATCCTGAAGAGTATTTTCCAGCTTGGATTCATTCTCTTCGTCGCATTCGGGTACACCTATCAAACGTAGATTAGGTCTTTTCACACAGTCCCACATTTCTTGGAGACTTTGTTCATTCCTTTTTACCCTTTTTTCTCCAGTCTTGCCTTCCCGTTTTATTTCATTGAGTTGATCTTCGACCTCTGATATCCTTTCTTCTGCTTGGTCCATTCGGCTGTTGATACTTGTGCATGCTTCACGAAGTTCTCGTGTTGCGTTTTTCAGCTCCATCAATTCACTTATATTCCTTTCTATTTTGTCCATTCTTGTTAGCATTTCGTCCAATCTTTTTTCAAGGTTCTTAGTTTCTTGGCATTTGGTTAGAACATGTTCTTTAAGTTCACAGAAGTTTCTTACTACCCACCTTCTGAAGTCTGATTCTGTCATTTCATCACACTCGTTCTCCCTCCAATTTTGTTCCCTTGCTGGTGAGGAGTTGTGATCCGTTTTAGGAGGAGAGGTGTTCTGGTTTCGGGTGTTTTCATCCTTGTTTCGCCGGTTTCTTCCCATCTTTAAGGATTTATCCACCTGTCAACTTTGTGGTTGTTGGCTTTCAGATTGGGTCTCAAATCTTTCAGATTGACGTTCTGTTTGTTGATGATGAGGTTATTTCTGTTTCTTGGTTTCCTTCTGACAGTCTGGCCCCTCTGCTGTAGGTCTGCTGAGGTTCACTCCAGGCCCTGCTTGCCTGGGGGTCACCTTCAGCAGCTGCTGAACAGCAAGGGTTGTTACCAGTTTTCTTCTTCTGCTATCTTTGTCCCAGAAGGATACCCGCCTAGTGTCAATCTGATCTCTCTTTTATGAGGTGTCTTTTTGGATATATAGGTGTCAGGGAGCTGCTTGAGGAGACGGTCTCTTCTTTATAGGAGCTCAAACGGTGAGCTGCGAGCTCTGTTGTTATTCATTCAGAGCTGCTGGGCAGGTACTTTTAGGTCTGCTGTAGCAGTACTCATAAACTGCTTTTTGTTCCCAGGTGCTCTGTCCCAGGGATTTAGGGCTTTATTTATGAGTTTCCGTTATGCTGCCACCTTCTTTTTTTTTTTCCCCCTTCAGACCTGCCCAGCCTAGCAAGGAGGCAGCCTAGTCACTTTCGGCCTATAGCAGCTTTGCTGAGCTGCTGTGTGCTCCGCCCTGCTGCCGAGTGAACTTCCCTGCAGTCCTGTTTATATGGGTGTAGTTAGAACTGCTTTGGGGATGGTGGCCCGCCTCTGTTGGGGCGGAGTCTCTGCTGTGGCAGGTTGCCTTGGCAACGGCGGGCTACCTCAGCAATGGCGGGTTGCCTTGGCAATGGCAGGCTGCCTCGGTAATGGCGGACGCCCCTCCCCCACAGAGCTGGACTGTCCCGGGTTCAGCTGCGCTTGCTGTGAAACTCTCAATCCAGAGTTTCTGGTTGCTGTTCTTTTGTGGGGGTGGGGCCAGCCGAGCCTGATCGCCTGTCTCCCTGCCTCAGAGCCTTTTTTAAGTTGGTGTTCCAGTCGCCTGTTGAAGAGGCGCCGGGGTCTGTTTGTTTTCCCCTGCGGCCACTCACTGCGCTGGTTTAAACAGCGGCACTGAGGTTTGTGGCGCTTTTTTTTGTTTTTTTGCCCTGGAATCTACTGTCCTGGTTCTCTGCTCAGTCCCCTTTTTGAACCGGCGTACGGGAGACTTCCCGTGGCTCCAATCGCCAGCCAAAAGGGCACCCGGACCGGTGTATTTTGTACGGAGAAGCGCGGCTCCGGGGCGCCGACAAAGCAGCCGCGCGGGGCAAAGCAGCGGCACTGGCCGGCACAGCCGCGCTGGCCGAAACAGCCGCGCTGGCGACCATGGAGCACCTCTTCCCGGGAATTTCCTAGTCTGTGGGCAATAAAAATGCGGCGTCCACTCACCCTTTGCACTTTCACTGGGAGCTGCAATCCTGAGCTGTTCCTAAACGGCCATCTTGGATCGTCGCTCTGGTCTATATATCTTTTTTGGTACCAGCACCATACTGTTTTGGTTACTGTAACCTTGTAGTATAAAGTCAGGTAGCAGATGCCTCCAGCTTTGCTTTTTTTTTTTTTTTTGCTTAGGACTGCCTTGGCTATATGAGCTCCTTTTTGGTTCCATATAAAATTTAAGGTAGTTTTTTGTACTTCTGTGAAGAAAGTCAATGGTAGCTTGATGGGGATATCATTGAAACTATACATTACTTGGGGCAGTACAGCTGTTTTCACGATATTGATTCTCCCTATCCATGAGCATGGAATGTTTTTCCATCTGTTTGTGTCCTCTCTTATTTCCTTGAACAGTGGTTTGTAGTTCTCCTTGAAGAGGCCCTTCAAATACCTTCCAAGTTTTGTTCCTAGACATTTTATTCTGTTTGTAGCAATTGTGAATATGAGTTCACTCATGATTTGGCTCTCTGTTTGTCTGTTATTGGAGTATAGGAATGCTTGTGAGTTTTGCACATTGATTTTTTTATCCTGAGACTTTGCCAAAGTTCCTTATTAGTTAAGGAAATTTTGGGCTGAGAGACGATGGGGTTTTTTAAATAGACAATCATGTCATCTACAAAAAGAGACAATTGGCCTTCCTCTCTTCCTATTTGAATATCCTTTATTTCTTTGTCTTGCCTGATTGACCTGGTGAGAATATCCAATACTATGTTGAATAGGAGTGGTGAGAGAGGGCATCCTTATCTTGTGCTGGTTTTCATAGGGAATGCTTCCAGCCTTTGCCCATTTGGTATGATATTGGCTGTGGGCTTGTCATAAACAGGTCTTATTATTTTGAGATATATTTCATTGATACCTAGTTTATTGAGAGTTTTTAGCATGAAGGGGTATTTAATTTTGTTGAAGGTCCTTTCTGCATCTATTGAGATAATCATGTGGTTTTTGTCATTGGTTCTGTTTACATGATGGATTACATTTATTGATTTATGTATGTTGAACCAGTCTTGCATCACAGGGAAGAAGCTGACTTGATCATGGTGGATAAACTTTTTGATATGCTGCTGAATTCGGTTTGCCAGTATTTTATTGAGGATTTTTGCGTCAATGTTCATCAGGGATATTGTCCTGAAATTGTCTTGTTTTGTTGTGTCTCTGCCAGGTTTTTGTATCAGGATGATGCTGGCCTCATAAAATGAGTAAGAAGGAGGTCCTCTTTTGTATTGTTTGGAATAGTTTCAGAAGGAATGATACCAGCTCCTTTTTGTACCTCTGGTAGAATTCGACTGTGAATCCATTTGGTTCTGGGTTTTTTTTGTTTGGTAGGCTGTTAATTACTGCCTCAGTTTCAGAACTTGTTATTGGTCTGTTCAGAGATTTGACTAATTCCTGGTTAAGTCTTGGGAGGGTGTATCTGTCCAGGAATTTATTCATCTCTACTGGATTTTCTAATTTACTTGAGTAGTGATATTTTTAGTGTTCTCTGATGGTAGTTTGTATTTCTGTGGGATCAGTGGTGATAGTCCCTTTATCTTTTTTATTGTGTCTATTTGATTCTCCTTTCTTCTTTGTAAGTCTGACTAATGGTCTATCTATCTTGTTAATGTGTTCAAACAACCAGCTCCTCGATTCATTGATTTTTTTTTTTAAGTTTTTTTGTGTCTTTATCTCCTTCAGTTCTTTTCTGATCTTTGTTATTTATTGTCTTCTGCTAGCTTTTGAATGTGTTTGCTCTTACTTCTCTAGTTCTTATAATTGTGATATTATGGTGTTCATTTTAGATCTTGACTCTTTATCCAATTTGCCAGTCTGTTTCTTTTCATTGAGGCATTTACCCCATTTACATTTAAGGTTAATATTGTTATGTGTGAATTTGATCCTTTCATTATGATGCTAGCTGGTTATTTTGCTCATTAGTTGATACAGTTTCTTCATAGTGTCGATGGTCTTCACAATTTAGTATGTTTTTGCAGTGGTTGGTACCAGTTTTTCCTTTCCATATTTAGTGCTTCCTTTAGGAGCTTTTGTAAGGCAAGCCTGGTGGTGACAAAATCTCTTAGCTTTTGCTTGTCTGGGGAGGATGTGGAAAAGTAGGAAACACTTTTATACTGTTGGTGGGAGTGTGAATTAGTTCAACAATTGTGGAAGATAGTGTGATGATTCCTGAAGGATCTAAAACTAGAAATATCATTTGACCCAGCAATCCCATTATTGGATATATACCCAAAGGATTATAAATCATTCTGTTATAAAGATACATGCACATGCGTATTTATTACAGTACTGTTCACAATCGCAAAGACTTAGAAACAACCCAAATGCCCATTAATGATAGACTGTATAAAGAAGATGTGGATAGAAAGTTTATTCAAAGGGATAATAATAAAGAAATTCCCAAACCTAAGGAAAGACATTAATATCCAAGTACAAGAAGCTTGTAAAACACAAAGCAGATTGAACCCAAAGATTATCTCAAGGCATTTAATAGTCAAACTCTCAAAGGTCAAGAATAAAGAAAGGGTTTTAAAAGCACCAAGAGAAAAGAAACAAATAACATACAATAGAGCTCCAATACCTCTGGCAGCAGACTTTTCAGTGAAAATCCTTACAGGACAGGAAAGAGTGGCATGATGTATTTAAAGTACTGCAGGAAAAAAATTTACCTTAGAATACTATAGCCAGTGAAAATGTATTTCATACATGAAGGAGATATAAAGATTTTCCAAGACCAACAAAAACTGTGGGATTTCACCAACACCAGATCATCCTACAAGAAATGATAGAATTCTGCAATCAGAAAGGAAAGGACATTCATGAGCATTAAGAAATAATCTGAAGATACAAAACTCGCTGGTAATAATAAGTCTATAGAAAAATGCAAAATATTATAACACTATAATAGTAGTGTGTAAACTACTCTTACCTCAAATAGACAAAAATATGAAACAATCAAAAATAATAACTATGACGTATGACAACTTTTCAAGACATAGACAGTATAGTAAGATATAAATGGAAAAAAACCAAATTTTAGAAGCAGAGAGACGAAGTTACAGTGTAGAGTTTTCATTAGTTTTCCTATTGCTTTTTTGTTCATGCAATCAGTGTTAAGTTGACATCAGTTTAAAATAATGGGTTTTAAGATAGTATTTTCAGGCCTTATGGTAATCTCAAATCAAAAAACATACAGTAGATACACAAACAGTGAAAAGCAACAAATTAAAAGAGACCTTCCAGATATAAAATCAACAATGAAACGTTGGACTTTATCTGCACTATAGATCAAATTATCTAACATATATTTACAAGAAAAAAAATCACTTTTACTAAAAGGAAGACATGAAGGAAAGGAAAAAGAAATTGAAGACCACAAAACAGCATTCTTGTCCTTAGCATTTGGTTCATTCTCAATGATAAAGCAAATATTAGGCTACAAAATGTGTCTTAAAACATTCAAAAAATTGAAATAACATCAAGAATCTTCTGTGACCACAATGGAATAAAAGCAGAAATCAAAAACAAGAACAATTTTGGAAACTATACAAACACATGGATATTAAACATTATGCTCCTGAATGACCAGTGGATCAAAGAAGAAATTAAGAAGGAAATGGAAAATATTTTTGAAACAAGTAAAAATGGATCGCGACATATCTAAACTAACGGGATGCAGTGAGAGCAGTCCTAATAGGGAAGTTTATAAGCCACCACATAAAAAAAATAAATAAATAAATACTTCAATAAACAATTTAATGATGCATCTTGAAGAACTAGGAGGGCAAGAGCAAACCAAACCGAAAATTAGCAGAAGCATAGAAATAATAAAGAGCAGAAATACATGAAAATGAAATGAAGAAAACAATACAAAAGGTCAATGAAACAAGAAGTTGTGTTTTTTTTTAACACAAAATCAATGTACAAAAAGTCACAAGCATTCCTATAGAGGAATAACAGACAAAGAGCCAAATAATAAGGGAAATCCCATTCACAATTGCTACAGAGAATAAAATATTTAGAAATATATGAAGGACCTCTTCAAGGAGAACTACAAACCACTGCTCAAGGAAATAAGAGAGGGCACAAACAGAAGCAAAAACATTCCATGCTTGTGGTTAGGAAGAATCAATATTGTGAAAATGGCCATACTGTCCAAAGTAATTTATAGATTCAATGCTATCCCCATCAAGCTACCATTAACTTTCTTCACAGAATTAGAAAAAAAAAAAAAAACACCTTAAATTTCATATGGAACCAAAAAAGGACCCTCATAGCCAAGACAATCATAAGCAAAAAACAAAACAAAAAACAAAGCTGGAGGCATCACACTACCTTACTGCAAACTATACTACAAGGCTACAGTAATGAAAACAGCATTGTACTGGTACAAAAATAGATCTATAGACCAATGGAACAGAACAGAGGCTTCAGAAATAATGCTACACATCTACAACCACCTTATCTTTGACAAACCTGACAAAAACAAGTAATGGGGAAAGGATTCTCTATTTAATAAATGGTGTTGGGAAAACTGGCTAGCCATATGCAGAAAGCTAAAACTGGATCTGTTTCTTATACCATATACAAAAATTAACTTAAGGTGGATTAAATATTTAAATGTAAGACTTAACACCATAAAAACCCTAGAAGAAAACCTAGGCAGTACCATTCAGAACATAGGCATGGACAAGGACTTCATGACAAAAACACAAAAAGCAATGGCAACAAAAGCCAAGATAGGCAAATTAGATCTAATTAAACTAAAGAGCTTCTGCACAGCAAAAGAAACTATCATTAGAGTGAACCAGGAACCAACAGAATGGGAAAAATTTTTGCAATCTACCCATGTGACAAAGGGCTAATATCCAGAATCTACAAAGACCTTGAACAAATTTATAAGAAAAAAAACAACCTCATCAAAAAGTGGGCAAAGGATATGAACAGACACTTCTCAAAAGAAGATATTTGTGCTGTAGGGTCCAGCCCTACAGGGTCCTGTGAGCCCCTCTCTACTGGTGTGGAGATGAGAAACTATGGAAATTAAGACACAAGACACAGAGATCAACAGAAAAATAGTTTGGGCCCAGGGGTCCACTGCCAACCAAAGTGCAGAGTCTGGCAGTGGCCCTGAGTGCCTGGACACTCTGACTTTTATTGAGTACAAAGCAGGGGGCAGGGTAGGTAGGGTGAGGTAATGGTGGTCAGTGATAGGGTCACTTTAATCAAGTGTCTTGGAGATAGGGGCCCAGGTCTTTCAAGTAGCCGAGGTGAGGAGAAGACCTAATGCGTCAGTACTTTTCTCATACTTGTCAAGAAAGAACAAACACATTGAGATTTATGTTACTATTACTGATTCTATCTTCTAAGAAAAAGAGGAACCAGGTGCAGAAGCGGAACATAGGAATGGTAGCGATTTTTGCATATTGCTTTTGTATCCTGAGATCTTGCTGACATTGTTTATAAGCTTAAGAAGATTTTGGGCTAAGATAATGCGGTTATTTTAGATATAGGATCACTTCATCTGCAAACAGACAATTTGACTTCTCTTTGTATTTGAATACCTTTGTTTCTTTCTCTTCCTGTTTGCCTTGGCTAAAACTATATTGAATAGGAGTGGTGAGAGAGGGCATTCTTGTCTTCTGCCAGTTTCAAGGTGAATGCTTCCAGCTTTTGCCCATTCAGCATGATATTGTCTGTAGATTCATCATAAATGGCTCTTCTTAATTAGAGATATGTTCCTTCAAAACCTGGTTTATTGAGTTTTTAACATGAATGGATGTTGAATTTTATCAAAGGTTTATTCTGCATCATAATCATATCGTTTTTCTATTTAGTTCTGTTTATGTGAGGAATCACATTTATTTATTTGTTTGTGCATGTTGAACCAACCTTGCATCCCAAGGGTGAAGCCTAATTGATCATGATGGATAAGGTTGTGCCTAGTTAGGCCTAGTGTGAGAACCTGGATATTACAGCTGAAGATGTTTAATTCACTTGGCCTTCATTCTTCCCTGTGAGTGCTGCAGACTGCAGCTGCTACAAATTGGCCATCTTGGCCTCATATATCTTCTTTTAAGAAATGTTTTTTTTTTTTTCATGTTATTTGCCCACTTTAATGAGATCATTCGATTTTTTTCAATTTTTATTTTAGGTTCAGAGAGTTAATGTACAGCGTTGATACATGGGTAAATTGGATGTCATGGGAGTTTTGTGTATATATGATTTTGTCACTCAGGTAATGAGTATAGCACTGGATCCATAGTTTTCAGATCTTCACCTTCTTTCACCCTTCACTCTCAAGTAGACCCTGGTGTCTATTTTTCACTTCATCATATCTGTGTGTAGTCAATGTATAGCTTCCACTTATAAGAAATAACATGTAGTATCTGTTTTTCTGTTTTGTCTTAATTTGCTTATGATGTTGTCCTCCAATTCCATCCAAGTTGCTGGAAGGGACATGAGTTTGTTCTTTTTTAATGCCTGCATAGCATTCCATATTATATATTTACCACATTTTCTTTACTTAGTCCACCATTGATGAACACCTAGGTTGATTCCATGTATTTGCTATGATAAGCATGTATATGTATGTATTTTTATGGTAGAATGATTTCTATTCCTTTGGGTATATACTTAGTAATGAGGCTGCTGGGTCAAATGGTAGTTCTGTTTTAAGTTTTTTGAGAATTCTTCACACTGCTTTCCATGGCGGCTAAACTTATTTATATTAATACCAGCAGGATATTTGTTTCCTTTCCTCTACAACCTCACAAACATATGTTATTTTTTGACTTTATAATAATTGTCATTTTGACTTGTGTGAGGTGTTATCTTATTGTGGTTTTGATTTGCATTCCTCTAATGATTAGTGATGCTGAGTATTTTTTCATATGCTTTTTGGCCACGTGTATGTCTTCTTATGAGAAGTGTCTGTTCATGTTTTCTGCTCATTTGTTAATGTGGTTGTTTTGTTTTTGCTTGTTAATTTGTTTAAGTTCCTTATAGATTCTGGATATTAGACCCTTTTTGGATCCATAGTCTGCAAATATTTTCTTCTGTTGTGTAGTTTGTCTGTTTATTCTCTTGAAAATTTATTGTTCTTTGCAGAAGCTCTTTAATTTAATTAGGTCCGACTTGCCCATTTCTGTTTTTGTTGCTATTGATTTTGGAGTCTTCAACATGAAATATTTATTATGGCCTATGTTCAGAATTATATTCCCTAGGGTTTTTCCTAGAGTTTTTTATAATTTTATGTTTTACATTTAAGTCTTCAATCCACATCAGCTTTATTTTTGTATATGGGGAAGAGATAGGGTTCACTTAAGTATTTTGCATATGTCTAGTCAGTTATCCCATTACCATTTATAGAATAGGCAGTCACTTTTCCATTGCTTCTTACTGTTGACTTTGCCAAGGGCAGATGACTTTATGTGGCTTTATTTCTGGGATCTCTAACCTGTTCCATTGATCTATGAACCTTCTTATATATCAGTACCATGCTGTTTTGGTTACTGTAGCCTTGTAGTACCACTTAAGTCAGGTAGTGTAATGCCTCTGGTTTTGTTCTGTATGCACAGGTTTGATTTGACTATTTGGGATACTTTTTTTTCCATATGAATTATAGAATAGCTTTTTTCTAATTCTGTGAAGAATGTCATTGGTAGTTTGATAGAAATAACATTGAAATTGTAAATTGCTTTGTGAAATATGGCCATTTTAATAATGATTCTTTCTATCTATGATAATGGAATGTTTTTCCAATTGTTTGTTTCATCGCTGATTCCTTTGAGCAGTATTCTGGAGTTCTCTTTGTAGAGATCGTTCATCTTTCTGTTTAGCTGTATTCCTAGCTATTTTATTGTCTTTGTGGCTATTGTGAATAGGCTTGGGCTCTTGATTTGGTTTCAGCATGGACATTATTGGTGTATAGAAATGCTACTGACTTTTGTACATCCATTTTGTATCTTGAAATGTCGCTGAAGTTGTTTATAAGATCTGTAAGCCTTTGGGCAGAGATTATGGTATGTTATAGGTATAGAATCATTTTATCTGAGAAGAGAGATAGTTTGACTTCCTCTCTTCTCATTTGGCTGCCTTTTGTTTCTTTCTCTTGACTAACTGCTCTGACTAGCACTTTCAGTACTATGTTGAATAAGAGTCATGAGAGTTCGCATCCTTGTCTTGTTCTGGTTTTTTAGAGGAATGCTTTGAGCTTTGACCCATTCAGTATGATGTTGGCTATGAGTTTGACGTAGATTGGTGTTATTATTTTGAAGTATGTTCCTTCAGTGCTTAGTTTGTTAAGGGTTTCTAACATAAATGGATGTTGAATTTTATTGAAAGCATTTTTTATGTCTATTGAGATGATCATGTAGTTCTGTTTTAATTCTTTTTACATGATGAATAACATTTATTGATTGGCATATGTTGAGCCAAATTTTCATTCTGGGAATAAAGAAGATCCACTTGATCGTGGTGGATTAACTTTTTGTTTTGTTGTTGGATGTGGATTGCTAGTATTTTGTTGAAGATTTTTGCATGTATGTTTACCAGGGATATTGGCCTGAAATTTTCTTACCTCATTGTGTCTGTGCGAGGTTTTGGTATCCCAATGATGCTGGCCTTATAGAATGTAGTAGAGAGGAGTCTTTCCTCCTCAAATTTTTGGGATAGTTTCTGAAAGACTGAGATCAACTTTTGTTTATATGTAAACATTTATATGTAAAATTTGGCTGTAAATCCTTATGGTTCAGGGCTTTTTCTGGTTGGTAGGTTTTTTGTTTTTTTCTTAAATCACTCATTCGATTTCAGAACTCATTCCTGGTCTGTTCTCTGTTTCAAATTCTTCCTGGTTCAATCTTGGGAGGTTGTATATTCCCAGAAATTTATCCATTTCATCTAGGTTTTCTAATTTGTGTTTATAGAGATGTTCTTAATAGACTTGAGGGTTTTAAAAAATATATCTCTAGCATTGGTGATAATGTCTCGTTTGTCATTTCTGATCATATTTATTTGGATCTTCTTTTTTCTTTATCAGTCTAACTAGTGGTCTATCAATCTCACTCATTATTTCAAAAAAAAATAACTTTTCATTTTGTTGATTGTGTGTATGGCTTTCACATATAAATTTTGTTCAGGTTAGCTGTGAGTTTTGTTATTTTTTTCTTCTGCTAGCTTAGGGATTGGTTTGGTCTTATTTTCCTATTTCCTCTATTTGTGATGTTAGTTTGTTCAGATTTTTCTAACTTTTGGATGGGGATGTTTTGAGCCATAAATTTTCCTCTCAACACTGCTCTGTGTCCCAGAGATTCTCATATGTTTTCTCTTTGGTTTTATTGGTTTCAAAGAATGCTTTGATTTCTGCCTTAATTTCATGTTTGCCCAAACGTTATTCAGGGGCATTTTGTTTAATTTCAATGTAATTGTATGGTTTTGAGAGATCTTGGTATCTATTTCTATGTTTAATATGCTGTGATCTGAGAGTGTAGTTGGTATGATTTTGGGTTTTTGAATGTGTTGAGAATTGCTTTATGGCTCATTGTGTGGTTAATTTTAGACTATGTACCATGTCTATATGAAAATAATGCATATTCTGCTGTTAGTCCAGTGTTCTATTAAAGTCTGTCAGGTTCATTTGGACAGGTATTGAATTTATTTCCTGAATATCTTTGTTAGCTTTCTACCTCAATGATCTAATACTGTTAATGGAGTCTCCCACTATTAATGTGTTTACATATGACTCTTCATAGGTCTCCAATAACTTGTTTTGTGCATTTGAGTGCTCCAGTGTTGGGTGCATATATATTTAGGATAGTTGTCTTATTGAATGGAAGCCTTTAACTTTATGTAATGCCCTTTTTTTGTCTTTTTAAAAAATCCTTCTTGCTTTAAGGCCTGTTTTATTTGAAATAAGAATAGCAACTTCTGCTTTTTTCTTCTTGATAGATCTTCAACTTTCTCTGTACTTTGAGTCTATGTGTGTCATTGTGTGTTAGACGAGTTCTGTGATTATAGCATGCACTTGGGTCTTGCTTGCTTTATCCAAGATGCTACTCTCTGCCTTTGAGTTGGAGCATTTAACCTATTGATATTCAAAGCTAGTGTTGAAATGTGCAAATTTGATCCTGTTTTCCATGTTAGCTGGTTCTCATGTAGACTTGATTGTATAGATGCTTTACAGTGTTATTGGTCTATGTAATTACATGTGTTTTTGTGGTGGCCAGTAATTGTTTATTGTTTCTGTGGTTAGCACTTCCTCATGGACCTCTTGTAAACTCTGTCTAGTAGTAACAAATTTCCTTATTATTTGCTTGTCTGAATAGAATTTTATTTCCCCTCATTTATGAAGCTTAATTTGGCAGGATACGCAATTCTTAATTTGGATTTCCTTTCATTAAGAATGCCTAATATAGACCCCAATGTTTTCTGGCTTGTAGGATTTCTGCTGAAACTTCCACTGTTTATTGTAAAAGGTTCCCTGTGAAGGTGACTTCTCTCTAGCTGCCATTAATATTTTTTTCTTTCATGTTGACCTTGGAGAATCATGACTATGAGTCTTGATGATCCTGCATAGTATCTTGGAGGGTTTTTCTGAATTTCCTGAATTTGAATGCTGCCCTCTCTAGTAAGTTGCAGAAACTTTCACAGACAATATTCTCAAATATTTTTTGTAAGTTGATTGCTCTTCCCCTCTTTCAGGGACACCAATGAGTTATAATTTTGGTCTCTTTACATAATCTCATATATCTTGGTGATTTTGTTATATTTTTAAAAATTATTTTTTCTTTATTTTTGTCTGCTTGAGTTGATTTGAAGAGCCTGTCTTTGAAGTCTGGGATTCTTTTCTGGGCTTGGTCTATTCTGCTGTTATTACTTCTGATTGTATTACTAATCCTTGTAGTGAGTTTTTCAGGTCTGTCAGATCAATTTGGTTCTGAAAATAGCTATTCCATTTTTCAGCTCTTGTGTTGTTTTACTGGATTTTTAAGAGTCTTTTGGATTCAATTTTAACTTTCTCTTGAATCATGATAATCTTTGTTGCCCTCCAGGTATAAGATCGTATCATTGGCAAACAAAAATAGTTCAACTTCTTCATTTTCTATTTGGATGCCTTTTATTCTTTTGCCTGATTGCTCTGGATAGAACTTCCAGTACTATGTTGAACAGAAATGGTGAAAGTGGACTTTCTTGTCTTGTCTCAGTTCTGAAGGGGAATACTTTCAACTTTTCCATATTCAGTATAATGTTGGCTATGGGTTTGTCATACATGGCCTTTATGATTTTCAGGTACATTCCTGCTATATCTAGTTTGTTGAGGATCTAAGTCATGAAGCGATGCTGGATTTTATCAGTTGCTTTTTCCGCATCTACTAGGATGATCATAGGCTTTTTGTTTTTAATCCTGTTTTTGTGGTTAATCACATTTATTGACTTGAAATCCACTTGATCATGGTGAATTATTTTTTTGATGTGCTGTTGGATTTGGTTTGCTAGCACTCTGTTGAGGATTTTTGCATTTACATTCATCAGGCATATTGATCTGTAGTTTTATTTATTTATTTATTTATTTTAAAAAGCTAGTCAAGTGAAGCAGTGGGAGTGGAGAAGGAACAAAGAGATCTGTAACTGGCTGTGATCAATTAGTTGTAAACACCACTGCACTTGGACCAGCCTGGTCTGTAGTTTTGTGTGTGTGTGTGTCCTATCCTGATTTGGTATTAGGGTGATTCTTGCTTCATAGTATTAGTCAGAGAGGATTCTCTCCTTGACCTTCTGGAATTGTTTCAGTAGAATTGGTACCAGTTCTTCAAATAGCTTGTAGAATTCAACTGTGAGTACATCTGGTCCTGTGCTTTTTTTTAAGGGGGAGGGTTTTTTTTTTTTTAATTACTGATTCAATCTAACTACTCATTATTGGTCTATGTAGGATTTCTGTTTCTCCTGATTCAAGCTTGGGAGTTTGTATGTTTCCAGTAATTTATCCATTTTCTCTAGATTTTCTAGTTTGTGTTCACAGATATGTTCATAGTAGTCTCAGATGATCTGTTGTATTTCCCTAATATTAGTTATAATGTCTTTATTTTTATTCTGATTATAATTATTTGAATATTCTCTTTTTTGTTAATCTAGTTACATATCAATTTTATTTATTTTTTCAAAGGAGCAACTTTTCATTTTATTGGTATTTTTTTTGTATTGTTTCTATCTCAATTGACACCTTACTTTAAAAAAAAGACATTGTTTCTTTCTCATGTATGTATCAGTCAGTTTCTTTGGTTGCAAGCCACCGAAACCAGTTCTGTCTCACTTTTGCAGATGAAGAATTTGTGAAAAGGAAAGTGAGTAATTGCTAGAATTTCTTGGAAGTTTAGTGAAACAGATGGAGTAAATAGGTGAGAACCAAGCACCACAGCCATATTTACAATAGAGGAACCATCTGACATATGGACCTTGTTGTTGCTACCACTGATACTGGAATGCTGCAATGGACACTGATGCCTTCTCTGGACATGACCACTGCTAATGGGATCATCAAAACTGCTGTGCTTAGAAATCAGATGTTGTTGATTCTGACACCTATACAATGTGTACGTTTTTCTTCTTGTTTCTTTGCATACTTTCCTCCAGAATCAAATGTCCAAAGCATCACAATCATATGATGAACTTAGTTAAAATCATGTATTCATCATGCCTTTGCAGCCTAATGGTGGGAAAAAGGAGTATCTGCATCTGCATGCATTCTTTCCTTTTTCCATCTTGTTATGATGGAGGAGAAGGCCCTCTTTCTTTCTGTGGCCAATCCTTAGTCTATGCTTTAGACCCTACTCCCTGGATCCTTCCTAGAAATGTTATTATTTCTCCCTTTTGCATCTTCAACTTCTCTATCTCTATGTAAGCTTTTCTATCAGTAAACATGCTGTACTTTTTTCCATCTTAAAAATAAAATCAGTCTTCTTTCCATGGGCAAACAAGTAAATATATTTTCCTCAACCAGAGTTCTCAAAAGAGTTATATGCATTCACTGGGTACATTGCCTCAGTTTCCACTCACTCTTCAACCTTATAGTCATGCTTCAGCTCTTCACAACTCCACAAACACGTCCCTTGCAAAAGTCATCAGGAGCTTCCTTGTCACGCAATGCTCACATGTCCGTACTTAGTCTCTACATGGAATCTGATGAGATTCGTCACTCTTTTCTTATGGAAACACTAGTGGTTTCTTTACTAACCTCCTGAAATGCACTCTTGCAACCCATTTTCACGTAGTAGCCAGTGTGATCTTTCCAAATTAGATATCAGATCATCTCACCCCTTAAACAGAATCCTTTTAAAGCTTCCCAATGTTTTTAGAATGAAGTCCAGACTTTTTATGAAGGCCCTCCTACAAATAATCTGTATGATCAAGGACAAAGTGGAAGGAAAGAGAGATGAAGTGATTTGAGAAAGCTAAAAATGAAGAATGTTTTTTCTTTCAATCATTCCTACCCTCCAAGTCGTCTTCTATCACTCTGTCTTCTACTTGCTTTATTTCAGTCACAGTGATCCTCAAAGTAGCTGGACATTTTACATTTCTTTACATATCAAGGCCTTTGCACTTACAGTTCTCTTGAGACTGGTATTCTCTTTACCAACCCCTGAACCCCCTTTCTTTTTTCAATTTCTATACACTGGTCTGTTTTTTACTCAATAGATATTTCCTTAGTGAAACATTTTTAAACCCCTCATTCACACTCATCACACTTTGTACTTCTACACAGAAAATTGTAATTAATCAATTTGCGGTTTTTTTTTTTTTTTTAAGTGTCTACCTTCCCCAAGTAGACTGGGAACTTCATTACAGTAGGGACTATTTTTTTTTCTTTCATTCATCCAAGTATCCAGCATTGTTTCTAGCCCATGACTGACACTCAGAAAGAAGTAGTTGAATCAATGAATAGGTATCCGTAAGCATCTATGGGTTCTGTTAAAGAATAGTCACTCAATAAAGAATTGCTGAATGATTAGATGAGTGAATATATAGGTAAATGCTATATATGTGATGCTGTAAGTTGCTATGCTAGTCATATAAACTGCATCTTAGCCCAGTAAACAACCTCAATTGTTTACACTCCCATAGCTTTGAAGACTCCATATGGCTATCAGTCTAATTAAGCAAAGCTTTATTTTCAGGTATCTGTCTTTTTTGCTGAGCATGCCAAAGAGATTAACAAGGACAAAGTACTTAATGTTTAAAGGAATGCAAAATATCCAACACTACAAAAGGAACAATGTAGCTGGAATAAAATGAGTGAAGGGGATAGTGATACAAAAAGTTGAAAAAGTAGGAATAATTTAAAGAAAAACCATTATTCACTTCTAGCTTTCAGTAAAATTATTTCGTTTTTCCTTCCTCTCTGTCCCTGAGTATGAAAGTCTTTTGTAAAAAGTCTGAACTTTGGCCGGAGGCAGTGGCTTACACCTGTAATCCCCGCACTTCGTGGGGGCTGGGGTGGGTGGATGATCTGAGGTCAAGAGCTCGAGACCAGCCTGACCAATATGGTGAAACCCTGTCTCTACTAAAAATACAAAAAAATTAGCTACACGTCATGACGTGTGCCCATAGTCCCAGCTACTTGGGAGACTAAGACAAAATTGCTTGAACCCGGGGGGCGGAGGTTGCAGTGAGCCAAGATCTCATCACTGGACCCCAGCTTGGGCAACAGAGCAAGACTCTGTCAAAAAAAAAAAAAATCTGAACTTTTATTTAAACATCATTGGGAAGCTTTTGAAGGATTTTGATCAAGAGTGCTTAGACCAGTGGAATTGAAAAAAAAGAGAATGGACCTTCTCTGTTTAGTGAGAGAACAAAAACACACATGAAACAACTAAAGAACAATTTACATTATATATGATACACAAAACCATTGCATGGCCATGTGGTGTCATTGAAAAATTACTGGACAAGGTGATAAAATGCCTCATTTGAAATTAGATATTATTGATTTGCATCTATGGCCTATTTTCTTGTCCTCTTCTTTTTACCCTTCTTCCTGGTGGCTGATTTTAACAACTGTTTAAAACAGATCAGTGTGATTTCTTACTATTGGTTTGCTTATTATGGGCTTTTCCATCATCTTAAAATGTGTTTTACCTCTTTTTCCTCTTTATTCTTTGTAGCCTGAAAATCATTCCCTGTGACTGAAAGTGAGGAACAATGTATCTTATGTTATTCATCAACTTTATACAATTACCTTATGTGGTTTTTCTATCCATTCTTCGATTATCTTGCTCTGAATGTATTAACCAAATCATGTCCTTTCTGTTACCCTTATTATTATTATTGCAAGCCATGATGAAATTTGGGGCTTATTCCTTACTTCCCCTTTAAACTATAGGAGGAAATGAAGCTCCAGTTTCTTTTCACAGTTTAAGGGAGAGGAAAATATCTGGAACAGAAATGAAGAAAGGAAGAGTGAAATGATTTGTGGAAAAGAAAGAGGTATTTACCACATAGAGGTTTTGTGACGGTTAAATGAGTCAATACATGTCAAGTGTTTGTAATTAAGCCTCACATGCAGTACCTGCTCAACAGATGTTGGTCGTTATTATTTGAATTGTAATGATGGAAACAGTTTTATCAGTCAGGGTTCCAGAAGCAAACAGATACCATTGAGTAATTGGGGGCAAGTTTAATACTGGAACTACCTACAAAGTTGTGAGCAAAGAATAGGAAAACCATAAAAATAGTGTACCACTGTAGGTATGGTAATGACAGGTGCTTTTAGTACCCCTTGACTGAAGAGGTGCAAGTAGGAAATAATTTCTGGAACTTTATATGAGTATCTATAGCTATCAGAGAGAGCCACTTGACAGAAGCTATGATCTTTGGTTGAAGGAAACAGCCAGCCCACAGTTACTGTAGGGTGGAAACTTGGAGAGAGAATTAATTCAATCATGCTCTCTTCTCTCATTTCAAAGTCTTGTGGGCACTTCCTGTTGCCCAAACCCCAAACAAAAGCCAGAGAAGAAGGGAGCCCATTAATGGAATAAATAAAAACTAGCCTTCAGGTACACAAAGCAGAGTGGAGAAGGTTTTGTCCTCCAGTGAATTTGGGACAAAATAGAAGATAACAGCATAATCACAAGGTTAGGTATTGAAGAAAATTTGCAAAGCATTTATGGTATGACTGACAACTTGTCAGCATACCTGGAGATTTCCATGGGAATATTTGTATGCTAGTCCACAAATAAAAGTCACCCACTTTGCTCCAGGGTTAAACTAATGACTGCCAGCCCAGAATGATGCCTTAATGGGAGCTTCCCTATACCTTTATCCCTATCATTATTATTATTATTAATATTATTTGAGACTGAGTTTTGCTGTCGCCCAGGCTGGAATACAGTGCCATGGTCTTGGCTCACTGCAACTTCTGCCTCCCAGGTTCAAGCAATTCTCCTGCCTCAGCCTCCTGAGTAGCTAGGATTACAAGTGCACACCAAAACACCCAGCTAAATTTCATACTTTTAGTAGAGACAGGGTTTCACCATGTTGGCCAGGCTGGTCTTGAACCCCTGACCTCAAGTGATTCACCTGCTTCGGCCTCCCAAAGTGCTCAGTTACAGGCATAAGCCACTGCACCTGGCCTATACCTTTCATTATTATCTTTCTTTGGAACTTCTTCAGTCACAGCCCCTCAGATGTCTCTTGAAAGCCTTTGTGCCTTTGTAAGGGAGAAGATATATCGCTGGTGTTTAAGAAACGAGTGATGAAGGAGAAAGGAAATAGAAAGGAGAAATGGAGTTTGTTTTCCCAGCTGGTATTAAAAAATAAAGATTTCAAGGTTGACAATTGCTTAAACTGTGCTTAAACTTACACCTTCCTCCCCCCACCACTGCCTCTCCTGCTACCTCACTGCTCTGTCACCTAGGAGCAGTAAGAGCATATACCATTAAGATGCAAATTGTGGTAGGAGAGTTCAGAGAACTCTGGTTTCTTAAAAATCAAGGAAGTTCTTATGAGGAAAATGACATTTGAGCTAGACTTTGAGGAACAGAGATAGGCATTTGACAAGTGGAATCATAAAATATTCCAGGGAAAAGAAACAAGATAGACAAAGGAATAGATGTTAGGAAATGTGTGATTATTTAGGAAATAACTAATTATCCAGTAATATATTATTCCCCACTTCAGCACCCCCACCACCCAAGTGCAAGTCATTGCTGTAGATTGGAATAAATTTTTTACTTAGTCAATTTTTTCATTATTTTGCATACCTAGATACAGATGCACAAGAAATAATATAGCTCCATGTGCATATTCTTAAGCTGCTTAAATATCATATTGTACATATTGTCCTGTATATTTTTTCATTCACAGTTTTTTTTGAAATTGAAGAATCCTAATATATTTAAATCTAATTAATTCCTCTGGTATACAATTATGTGACATTTTAAAAATTTATTTTCCTGTTGATGGATATTAGATTGTTTCCAAATCTTTACTATTCTGTATAATGTTATTGTTAAAAAATGTGCACTAGCACTACTTATCAGAGAAATGCAAATTAAAACCACAATGAGATATTAACACATACCTGTTAGAATGGCTTTTATCAAAAAGACAAAAGACAGAAAGTATTAATGAGGATGTGGAGAAAAGGGAACCCTTGTTCCCTGTTGGTGGGAATGTAAATTAGTTACAGGTATTAAGAAAAACAGTATGAAGATTTCTCAAAATATTAAAAATAGAATTGTATATGATCCAGCATGTTACTACAAATGTGTATATATACATATATATGTATATGTATATATATATATATATATCTCCAATTTTATTTTTAATATATATATTTTTTTACATAAATCTCCAATTTCATTTTTTGGAGATATGGACTTATATGTATCCAAGAAAAGGAAATTTATGCTGAAAAAACATCTGCACTCCCATGTTTATTGCTGCATTAGCTACAATAGCCAAGATATAGAATTAATCTAAGTATCCATCAGTAGATGAACGGTTAAAGAAAATGTGGTATATATACACAATGAAATATTATTCAGCCTTAAAAAAGAATGAAATTCTGTCATTTGTGATAGTATGGATGAAACTGGAGGACATTATGTTAAGTGAACATGATCTCACTTATACATGGAATCTAAAGAAGTTGAACTCATTGAAGCATAGCGTAGAATGGTGGTTACCAGGAGCTAGAGGCAGACAGGAGGATTGAGGAGATGTTACAAAAAGGATACAAAATTTCATTTAGGTAGGAAGAATACTGTTTAATATATCTATTGTACAATATGGTGACTATAGAAAATAACAATGTATTATATTTTTGGAAATCACTAAGAGAGACGATTTTATGATCTTACCACAAAAAAACGATAGGAGTATGAGGCAATGCTTATGTTAATCAGCTCTTTTTAGCCATTCCACATTGTTTACATATTTCAAAACATCATTGTTGTATATGATAAATACATATAATTTTTTTCATTTTGTTTTTTTGAGACAGAGTCTCACCCTGTCACTTAGGCTGAAGTGCAGTGGCATGAACTTGGCTCACTGTAGCCTCGACCTCCCAGGCTCAAACAATCCTCCCACTTCAGCCCCCTGAGTAGTTGGGACTACATGTGCACACCATCATGCCTGGCTAATTTCTGTTTTTTGTAGAGACTGGGTTTCACCATGTTGCCCAGGCTGGTCTCAAAACCTTGGGCTCAAGTGATCCTCATGCCTCAGCCTCCCAAAATATTGGGATTACAGGCATGAGCCACTGTACCCAACCTACAATTTTTGTCAAATAAATAAATGTATTATTAAATGTACATTTCTCCAGATATATATGTGCAAGAATGTCTTTATAACATATTCTTAACCTTTTTGTGCCATATATTATTTTGAGAGTCCGGTGGTTTATAGGACCCTTCTCAGAAAGATTATTTTTTCTTTTTTTATTTGTGCATAATATTATGCATATATATTGGGTATATGTGACATTTGATACATGCATACAATGTTTAATGATTAAATTATTATATTTAGCACATCTATTACTTCAGACATTTATCATTTCCTTATTGTGTTGGTAACATTTTAAATCTCCTAGATATTTTGGAAAATACAATATATTGCTGTTAACTACAGTCACCCTATTGTGCTGCTGTACACTAGAACTTATTCCATCTGTGAATGTTTGTACCCATTAATCAACCTGTCTGTATCACTCACTCCAACAGCCTTTGCAGCCTCTGGTAACTATCATTCTACTCTCTACCTTCATGAAATCAACTTTTAGTTTTAAGCCCCAACATATGAGTGACGATATACAATATTTGTCTTTCTTTGTCTGGCATATTTTATGTAAAATAATGACCTGCAGTTCCACCCATGTTATTGCAGACAACAGGATTTTATTCTTTTTATGGCCGAAGAGTATTCCATTGTGTATATATATTTCATATTTTCTTTTTCTTTCTTTCTTTTTTTTTTTTTTTTTTTTTTTTTGAGACAGAGTCTTGCTCTGTTGCTCAGCTGGAGTGCAGTGGTACAATCTTGGCTTGCTGCAAGCTCCACCTCCCAGGTTCAAGTGATTCTCCTGCCTGAGCCTCTTGAGTAGCTGGGATTAAAGGCATACGCCACCACACCCAGCAAATTTTTGTATTTTTAGTAGAGATGGTGTTTTGCCATGTTGGCCAGGCTGGTCTCAATCTCCTAACCTCAAGTGATCCACCCACCTCAGCTTCCCAAAGTGCTGTGATTACAGGTGTGAGCCACTGCACCCAGCCTTATATTCTATATTTTCTTTATCAATCCATTAATTGATGTACACTTAGGTTGATTCCATATATTGACTATTGTGAACAGTGCTGCAATAACTATGCAGATGTAGGTATCCTTTTGATATACTGATTGGCTATTTTTCAGGTAAATACTGAGTAGTTGGATTGCTGTAGTTTCATAGTAGTTCTATCTTTAGATTTGTGAAAACCTCCAAACTGTTTTTCATAATGGTTGTACTAGTTTACATTCTGACCAGCACTGTAAGAGTTCAATTTTCTCTATGTCCTTACCAGGATTTCTGATTTTTTTGTCTTTTTTATAATATCCCTTGTAATTAGAGGTATATGATATTTCGTTGTATTTTTTAAAACTTGTATCTTGGGTTTAATGCTATCTGTGCAAGTTTGTTATATATGTAAATTGCATGTCATGGGAGTTTGCTGTACAGATTGTTTTGTCACCAAGTTAATAAACATAGTACCCTCTAGGTAGTTTTTGATCCTTACCTTTCTAAAACCCTCACCGTCAATTAGGCCCAGTGTCTGTTATTCCCTTCTTTGTGTCCATGTTTACTCAATGTTTAGCTCCCACTTAGAAGCGAGAACATGTGGTATTTGGTTTTCCGTTCCTGTATTAGTTCACAAAGGACAATGGCCTCCAGCTCCATCCATGTTGCTGCAAAAAACATGATCTTGTTCTTTTTATGGCTATGTAGTATTCCATGCAGTCTATCATTGATGGGCTTTACGGTTGATTTTATATCTTTGCTATTGTTAAGGGTACTGTGATGAACATCCATATGCATGAGGCTTTATGGTAGGATGATTTATATCCCTTTGAGGATATACCCAATAATGAGATTGCTGGGTAGCATGGTAATTCTGTTTAGACTTCTTTGAGAACTCACTAAATTTCTTTCCACAATGGCTGAGCAATTTACATTCCCACCAGCAGGGTATAAGTGTTTCCTTTTCCTTTTTTCTTTTTTTTCTTTTTCCATTTATTTTATTGCATTTTAGGTTTTGGGGTACACATGAAGAACATGCAAGACTGTTGCATCGGTACACACGTGGCAGTGTGATTTGCTGCCTTCCTCCCCATCACCTACATCTGGCATCTCTCCCCTTGCTATCTCTCCCCAACTCCCCACCCCCCACCGTCCCTCCCCTATTTCCCCCAAACAGACCCCAGTGTGTAGTGCTCCCCTCCCTGTGTCCATGTGTTCTCATTGTTCAACACCCACCTATGAGTGAGAACATGCGGTGTTTAATCTTCTGCTCTTCTGTCAGTTTGCTGAGAATGATGGTTTCCAGGTTCATCCATGTCCCTACAAAGGACACAAACTCATTGTTTTTGATGGCTGCATAATATTCCATGGTGTATATGTGTCACATTTTCCCTGTCCAGTCTATCATCAATGGGCATTTGGGATGGTTCCAGGTCTTTGCTATTGTAAACACTGCTGCAATGAACATTCGTGTGCACATGTCCTTATAGTAGAACGATTTATAATCCTTTGGATATATACCCAGTAATGGGATTTCTGGGTCAAATGGAATTTCTATTTCTAGGTCCTTGAGGAATCGCCACAGTGTTTCCTTTTCTTTGCAATATTGCCAGCATTCTTTTTTTCTTTTTACTTTTTAGCAATAGCCATTCTGACTGGTGTGAGATGGCATTTCTTTGTGTATTTAATTTGCATCTCTCTAATGATTAGTGATGTTGAGTATTTTCTCATATGCTTGTTGGCCATATGTATATCTTTTTAGAAGTGTCTGTTCATATCCTTTGCCTATTTTTTATGTGCTTGTTTGTCTTTTGCTTGTTGATTTGTTTAAGTTCCTTATAGATTCTAGATACTAGATTTTGTCACATGTGTAGTTTGTAAATATATTCTATTCTGTAGGTTGTCTGTTTACTATATTGAAAGGTTGTTTATTTTGGTTTTGTTTTTTGGTTTTTTTTGCTGTGCAAAACCTCTTTAATTTAATTAGATCCCATTTATCAATTTTTGGTTTTGTTGCCATTGCTTTTGGCATTTTCTTCATGAAATGTTTGCCAGGCCCTGTGTCCAGAAGTGTATTTCCTAGGTTATCTTCCCTGGTTTTTATAGTTTTAGGTTTTACATTTAAGTTTTTAATTTATCTTGAGTTGACCTTTGTATATGGTGTAGGAAGGGGCCCAGTTTCAGTCTGCTGCATATGGCTAGTTATCCCAGCACCATTTATTGAATAGGTGATCCTTTACCCATTGCTTGCTTTTGTCAGGTTTGCTGAAGATCAGATGGTTGTAGATGGCTGATCTTATTTCTTAGTTATCTATTCTGTTCCATTGGTCTATGTGTCTGTTTTTGTACCAGTACCATGATGTCTTGGTTACTGTAGCTCTGTAGTGTAGTTTGAAATCAGGTAATGTTATGCTTCCAGGTTTGTGCTTTTTGCTTAGGATTGCCTTGCTTCTACTCAGGCTCTTTTTTCATTCCATATTAATTTTAAAATAGTTTTTTTTTTTTGACACGGAGTCTCACTCTTGTTGCCTAGGCTGGAGTGCAGTGGCACAATCTCAGCTCACCACAACCTCCGCCTCCTGGGTTCAAGCGATTCTCCTGCCTCAGCCTCCTGAGTAGCTGGGATTATAGGCATGTGCCACCATGCCTGGCCAATTTTTATATTTTTGGTAGAGATGGGGTTTTTCCATTTTGGTCAAGTTGGTCTTGAACTCTCGACCTCAGTTGACCCGCCTGCCTCAGCTTCCCAAAGTACTGGGATTACAGGTGTGAGTCACTGCATCCGGCCCTTAAAATAGTTTTTAAAAAATTCTTGGAAGAATGTCATTGATAGTTTGACAGGAATTGTATTGAATGTAAATTACTTAGAACAGCATAGCTATGTTAACAATATTTATTCTATCTATGATCATGGAATGTTGTTTTCATTTTTTGGTATCATCTCCTGATTTCTTTGGGTAGCATTTTGTAATTCTCATTGTAGAAACCTTTCACCTTCCTGAATAGCTGTAGTCCTAGGTATTTTGTTCCTTTTGTGGCTATTGTGTATAGGATTGTGTTCTTCATTTGGCTCTCAGCTTGGATGATGTACGTTAATTTTGTATCCTGAAACTTTCCTGAAGTTGTTTATCAGATCAAGGAACTTATGGGCAGAGACCCTGGGATTTTCTAGGAATAGAGTCATATTGTTTGCAAACAGAGATTTTTTGACTTCTTGTCTTCCTATTTAGATGCCTTTTATTATTTTTTTGTTTTGCCCAATTGTCTAGCTAGGACTTCCAGTACTATATTGAATGGGAGTGGTGACAGAGGACATCATTGTCTTGTTCCAGATTTGTAAAGAAATTCTTCCAGCTTTGGCCCATTCAGTATGATGTTGACTGTAGGTTTTTCATAGATGACTCTTATTATTTTGAACTATGTTCCCTCAATGCCTAGTTTGTTGAGGGTTTTTAATATGAAGTGATGTTGAATTTTATCAAAAGCCTTTTTGTTCTATTGAGATGATCATGTGGTTTTTGTTTTTGTTTATGCGATGAATCACATTTGTTGATTTGTGTATGTTGAACTAATCTTGCATCTCATAAGGAAAGCCTACTTGATTGTGGTTGATAAGCTTTTTAATGTGCTGCTGGATTCTGTTTGCTAGCATTTTGCTGAGGGTTTTTGGGTCTACGTTCATCAAGGGTATTGGCCAGAAGCTTTCTTATTTTGTTATGTCTGTGTGAGGTTTTGATATCACAATGATGCTGGCCTTATAGAATGAGGTAAAAAGCCATGTCCTGTATTAGTCCATTTTCACACTGCTATAAAGAACTGCCTGAGACTGGGGAATTTATAAAGGAAAGAAATGTAATTGATTCACAGGCCAGCATGACTGGGGAGCCCTCAGGGAAGTTACAATCATGGTGGAAGGCAAAGGGGAAGCAAGGCACCTTCTTTGCAAGGTGACAGGAAGGAGAATGATCACAGGAGGAACTACCAAACATTTATAAAACCATCAGAGCTTGTGAGACTTCACTATCATGAGAACAACATAGGGGAAACCCCTCCCATGATTGAATTACCTCCACCTTGTCTCTCCCTTGACACATGGGTATTATGGGGATTATAATTCAAGATTAGATTTGGGTGGGGACACAAAGCCTAACCATATCATTCTGCCCTGGCCCCTCCCAAATCTCATGTCCTCAAATTTCAGAACATAATCATGACTTCCCAACAGTCCCCCAAAGCCTTATCTCATTTCAACATTAACTCAAAATTCTACATTTCAAAGTCTTATCTAAAACAAGGCAAGTCTCTTCCACCTATGAGCCTGTAAAATTAAAAAAAAAAAAAATTAGTTACTTCCTAGATACAATGGCAGTGCAGGCAATTAGTAAATACAACCATTCCAAATGGGAGAAATTTGCCAAAACAAAGAGGCTACAGGCCCCACGCAAGTCCAGAATCCAGCGGGGCAGTCAGATCTTAAAGCTCCATAATGATCTTTTTGATTCCATGTCTCACATCCAGGTCATGCTGATGCAAGAGATGGGTTCCTATGGCCTTGGGAAGCTCTGCACTTGTAGCTTTTTAGGAAACACCCTCCTGGCTGCTTTCATGGGCTATGTTGTCCAGGCTCCGGTCTTCAGTTTTCAGCCACAAGGAATCCTCCTACTTTCCACCCAAAGTGCTATCAGCCTCCATGTCTGG
Source organism: Sapajus apella (assembly GCF_009761245.1). NCBI lineage: Eukaryota > Metazoa > Chordata > Mammalia > Primates > Cebidae > Sapajus > Sapajus apella. The sequence continues at coordinate 367,357 of NW_022437094.1, forward strand.
ATACTTTACAGTATATTTTGTTTCTCTAGTTCCTCTAGGTGGGACGTAGCTTGTTAAATCTGAGATTTTTCTTACTTTGTGATGTGAGTATTTAGCCCTATAAATTGCCATTTTAACACTGCTTTAGCTGTGTCTTAAAGATTCTGGTATGTTGTGGCTTTTTTTTTCATTAGTTTGAAAGAATTTCTTGATTTCTGCCTTAATTTCATTGTTTACCCAAAAATCATCAGAAATAGGCTATTTATTTTCCCTGTGATTTTGAGTGAAATTTTAGTGTTGATTTCTATTTTTAGTATATTGTGGTCCAGGAGTGTGGTTGGCTTTTTTTTGTGGGTTTTTTTTGTTTGTTTGTTTTGTTTTTTTTAATTTGCTGAGGTTTTCATGGCTGATTGTGTGGTCAGTTTTTGAGTATGCGCCATGTGTAGATGAGAAGAAAGTCTATTCTGGTTTTTTTTTTTTTTTTTTGAGTGAAGTGTTGTATATTTGTCTGTTAGGTCTATTTGGTCAAGTTTACGTTCATGTCTTGAATATCTTTGTTAGTTGTCTGCATCAGTGATCTAATACTGTTCATGGGGTGTTGAACTCTTACACTATTATTGTGTGGTTATTTATGTTTCTTTGTAGGTCTCTAAGAACTTACTTTGTTAATCTGGGTGATCCTGTGTTGGATGCATCTATATTTAGGATAGTTAAGTCTTCTTATTGAATTTAACCCTTTACCATTATGTCATGCTCTCCTTAATCTTTTTTTTTTTAATCTCTGTTGGTTCAAAGTCTGTTTTGTCTGAAATTAGAGTAGGAACTCCTGTTTTTTTTTTTCATTTTCCATTTTCTTGTTAGATTTTTCTGCCTTTTTACTTTGAGCCTATGAGTGTAATTGCATGTGAGATGAGTTTGTTAACAAACCAAGACCATTGGGTTGTCTGTGCCTTTTAATTGGGGTATTTAGCCCATTTACATTCAAAGTTATTATTGCTATGTGTAGATTTGATCCTGTTATCCTGTTGTTAGCTGGTTGTTATGCACACTTGTTTGTGTGTTGGCTTTATAGTGTCAAAGGTCTATGTAATTTTGTGTGTTTTCATGGTGGCTTTATCAGGTTAACTTAGTTACTTTTTTAAATGACTATATCATCTTTTATTTCCTCTATTGTTTTATTGTATTCCCTAGAATTCTTATATTGGGTTTCGACTTTCTACTAAGTCTCAATGATCTTCATTCTTATCCATATTCCAAATTCTATTTCTTTCATTTCAGCCATTTCAGCCTGGATAACAATCATTGTTGGGGAACTACTGAGGTCATTTAGAGGTAAGAAGATACTCTGGTTCTTTGAGTTGCTATAGTTCATGTGCTGGTTCTTTTTTATTTGTGTGAGCTGATATTCCTTAAATCTTTAGTTGCTGTACTTTGGTTGAGGTTTTTTGTTTGTTTTTGCTTTTATCTTTTTTGATGCTCTTGGGTGTTTGATTGTGGTATAAGGTGGGTTCAGTCGATTGGCTCCATTTCTGGAAGATTTTAGAAGGCCATGTCCAGCTCAGCACCCCTGGGCTTCATGCTTTAACTCTGGGGTCTGTTGTCAGCCCCCCAGCTTTGTTCCCTAGCCCCTCAAGGTTAGGAACCTTCTTCACTGTAGGTTACAAGGTGTTCCTGAATCATTGGTTACAGTTCATTGTTGGGGTGGTGGCAGTGGGATTTATGCTCATTTGTATGTGCCAGGAGCAGTGGCTGTGCAGCAGGGTACACATGCATTGGCTGGGGTGGCATACCAGTGACAGCAAGGCTGCTGCATTTAAGTGCATGCCGTAGCCAGCAGTGGTGTTGGTGAAGGCATGGCACTGGTGGGTGTGGGGTTGCTGATCTCCATGTGCATGTTTGGAGCAGCAATATTGGCAGCACCAGGGGTGTCGTTTTCAGCCTTCATGCATATGTTCACATTGGCATTGGTGGCTGCATGGGTGAGGCTTGGTTTCCAACGTTTGTGTGCATGTTTTCACCAGCAATGGCAGCACAACTGGGTTCGCGGAGTGTGTTCAAACCTGCTGGATAGGCATGGTGGGGTGTGTGCATGCAGAGGAGAGGAGGTGAGGTTTATCTGCATTCACATCCATTGGCAAAGCAGTTGGTGGGTGGCTGTGGATGATAGTGTGCTGGAAGTGTAGTGCCGCTGAGGCTGCAGTGGTGGAGAGCATGTAGGTGGCTGGTGTGTGGTGGTGGAGGACACTGTGGTGGAGCTCTGCCGTGGTCAGTTATGGTCTGCCAGTTAAGGAGCTATAATTAAGGCCTTTTGGAAGCACCCTGATTGGGCATCTGAGGCTGCACTACAGGCAGGCATGGCCAAGCTTAGACACTGGGGGAGGCCAACAGACAGGGGTACTCAGGTTACACTGGCTCCATCTTACATACAAGACTCTCCAGCTCTTTCCAGCTTCGACAGTCCCCTTAAGGCTAAAGTCTCCTAGAGAAACATAGCGACCTTTGGAACTTATACATCCCTGGCCATGCTCCACTGCAGGTATTTCCAAACCAGGCCCTCTGGACTCTCCACAGCCTGGAGTCCTACTCCTACCATCTATCTCAATTGCTTTTCCTGCCAGCTGAAGTGTCCATGGGGGTTCTGAGGTTGCCTGATGCCAGGATTCCAGAGGTCCATGGTGAAAATACGCTGCTCCTCACCTGTTCAACTCACCCCTTCCTCAGGAGTTGCTGCAGTCCAGGAACAAGTTCCAGTGCATGGCAGCTCCGAACATGGTTTCCAGCTTCTTTCCCCTTCAGCCCAGCATCTTTGTCCTTGCTACATCCTTTCTCAAGGCCTTAGCTCTGAAGATCTGCTCAGAGTGTACCAGTCTTTCTGATGTCTGTTTCTCAATGGCAGATGTACCTCCTGGCTGCATCTAGTCTCCCATCTTGAATCCAGAATCTCATTGTGGTTTTGATTTATATTTCTGTAATGATTATTGGTGTCAATAATTTTTTATATGTTGGACATTTGTGCGTCTTCTTTTGAACAACGTTTATTCAGAATATTTATTTGCCCATTTTTTAATCAGATGATTTATATTTTTGCATTGAGGTTTTTGGTATCTTTGTATATTCCAGATGTTAGTCACTTGGTGGATTCATAGTTTGCAAATATTTTCTTCCATTGTACAGGTTGTCTCTTCAGTCTGTTGATTGTGGCATGTAGGCTGGGCCTGTTGTTAGGCTTTCTTATTGTGCACATGTGTACCAGTGGAAACAGGCAGACTGGTTGGTTCCCAGGCCCTCAGATAACAGATAGTGTGCTTGGGTGTCAGTGTCAGTGGGCAGGGTGGGCCTATTCTCAGCCCCCTGGACTGTGCCCAGGCAAGCTGGTCCCAGAATTCCTGAATGTACATGTAGACAAAGGGCTTTCTTGCTGCTAGTGGTCAATGGGGTTGCCATCAGTGGTAGCAGCCCTAGGCAGGTGGCTCTTAGGATCTGGGTAATACATACTTTAGCTCTCTATGATCCAGAGGCAGCTGCCCCAGTACACTACTAGAATTCTGAGTATCTGGCTGCATTTCTGGGTCCAGCCAGTGTCATAATGTTGCAGCCCTCTGAGTGGACATGAGGGGATGTCTGCAGGGCTTTTAGGATATGGAGATGGAGCATCAGTTGGGCCCCAGAGCAGGGTGTAGTCTGGTGGGAGTTGTGCTCTCAAAATGGTGCTGTGAAGCAGCTACTTGGGTCCCAGATTTTATGTGGGACCCAGCACACATTCCTCTGGAATAATGCCAAGGTGTGGACTTTAAGTAACTCCCTATACTAAGTCTCAGGGCCTGTAAGGGCTGAGGCTCTCTCTGTGGCTAAGATTACAGGGGTCTGTGGTGGGAGCCTGAACCACAGGGGATCTCTTGCTTTTCTTCCACGTTGGAGAGTTCTTTTTTGCTCTGTATTATTTTGCTTCCCTCTCCTTTCATGCCTTAGAGGTTTCCTGTCACTGCTCTGATAAATTCCAGGATATTCTCTTAAACTCTGCATTTGACATGTGATTATCTACTTGCTGTTTTTGTACTTCTCTGTGGATGAGTTAGGTGCTGGGTGCCTCTAGTAAACCATCTTTGAAAAAAATGTTTTTAAATACGTAAAATACAATGCATTCGACTAAAAAAGGAACCAATTTTTTTGAAATATATTTACCAAATCATTTTAAAGTTTGTGATAGAATAATGTGATTCTTAGCTAATGGATGCTGGGCTTAATACCTAGGTGACGGGATGATCTGTGCAGCAAACCATCATGGCAAATGTTTACCTGTGTAACAAACCTGCACATGTAATGCTGAACTTGAAATAAAAGTTGGAGGAAAAAAAACGTGATTTTTTAAATTAAGTTCATTCAATAGCAAGATATTTCAGTGAGTCTAGTAGTTACTATAATCTAAAATTACTAATGAGCATAAGCACTATTTTGAGATTGCTCTAATAACTAATATGTTATGCAAATAACTGGAATTTTTATTAGTGCAAAGTTATATATATATATATACATATATATATATACACACACATATATGTACACACACATAGATATGTACACTAATACAATTGTAGTATTTTGCCTACATGCATGCTGAAAAGAGATGCTAAATTTCAAGTAGTCTAAATAAAAATCGGGGGAGTTGGCCAAGATGGCCCACTAGAAAGAGCTGTGGTTGGAGCCTCCCCCTGAGAAGAATGAAAACAGTCAGTGAATTCTGCACCAACAACTGAAGTATTCAGGTTCTCTTGTTGGGACTGAGTAGGCAGTTGGCATGACCCATGGAGAGTGAGGAAAAGCAGAGTGTACTGATGGCCCACCCAGGAGCCACATGGGGCAAGGGGAGCTCCCACCCCCAGCCAGGGGAGGCAGTGAACAACTCTACATGGGAAACCACACTTTTTCCACAGATCTGTGCAACCCACAGATCAGGAGATATCCTCGTGAGCCCATGCCACCAGCACCTTGGATCCCAAGCACAGAGCTCTACAGATTCTCAGTGGTCACTTGGCTGGAGACTGCCTAAGACTACTGAGTTCCCCGGGGGAGGGATGACTGCCATCATTGCAGTTGCCAGCTGCCCGAAATGACTGAGCACCTGGGGGGAAGGGCAGCACCATCACTGAAGCTCCAGTCTGCCATTTTTTCCTGCTGGCACAGGGAGACTGGGTGGTTTGGAACCAAGAGGAATTCCCCACACCACAGCACAGTGGCTGTGGCAGATCGTGGGCAGACTGCCTCTTTAGGCCAGACTCTAATCCATTCCAACTCACTTGGCTTGGCTTACCTGCAGAAACTTCAGCAACTCCAGCCAGGGTTTTGCAGACAGAAGTCTGATCTCCCTGGGACAGGGTTCCTAGAAGGAGTGGCAGCCACAGTCATCACAGATTAATGAACTGAGTCTTTCCCCCTGCTGGGTCTGAAGAATCTAGGCTGTACCGAGCAGTGGGATTACACCCAGCACCAAGGGGCTTCTTTAACCAGAGTGCTTCTTTAAGGTGGTCCCTGATCCCTGCCTCCTGACTGGGTGAGAACTCCCCCAACAGGAGTCTCTAGGCACCTCATACAGGAGTGTTCCTGCTGATATCATGTCAGTGCCAGTCTGAGACAGAGCTCCCAGAGGAAGGAGCAGGCAGCCATCTTTTCTATTGTGCAGCCCTCACTGGTGACACCTCCAGTTGTAGGAGGAACCCATGTGAATAAGTTCTGGAGTGGACCCCCAGTAAACTGCAGCCAGCCTATAGAAGAGTTGTCTGATTGTTAAAAGAAAAGCAAACAGAAAGCAACAACAACAACATCCATAAAGAAAAGTCCCCACAAAAAACCCATCCAAAGGTCAACGGCCTCAAAGATCAAAGCTAGATAAACTCATGCAGATGAGAAAGAATCAATGAAAAAACACTGAAAATTTTAAAAAGCCAGACTGATTTTTCTCCTCCAAATGATCACAACACCTCTCCAGCATGGGCACATTACTGGGTAGAGGCTGAAATGGATGAATTGACAGAAGTAGGCTTCAGAAGGTGAGTGGTAATGAACTTTGCTGAACTAAAACAGCATGTTTTAACCCAGTGCAAAGAATCAAAGAACCATAAAAAAACATTGTAGGAGCTGTTAACCAGAATAACCAGTTTGGAGAGGAACATAAGTGACCTAATGGAGCTGAAAAACACAACACAAGAACTTCACAATGCTATCACAAATATCAATAACCAACTAGACCAAACAGAGGAAAGAATTTCAGATTTTGAAGGCTATCTTGCTGAAATAAGACAGGCAGACAAGATTGGAGAAAAAATAATGAAAAGCAACGAACAAAACTTATAAGAACTATTGAAATATGTAAAAAGACCAAACCTACAACTGATTGGGGCACCTGAAAGAGATTGAAAGAATGGAACAAAATTGGAAAACATACTTTAGAGTATCATCCAGGAGAACTTCCCCAACCTAGCAAGACATGCCAACATTCAAATTCAGGAAATACACAGAATCTCAGAAACCCTACAAGCCAGAAGAGATTGGAGGCCAATATTTAACATTTTTAAAGAAAAGAATTTTCTTTAGGACCAAAATTTCATATTTGGTCAAACAGCTTCATAAACAAAGGAGAATTAAAATCTTTTTCGGTCAAGCAAATGCTGAGGGAATTTGTCAGCACCAAGCCTGCCTTGTAATAGCTCTTGAAGGAAGCACTAAATATGGAAAGGAAAAACCTTTACCAGCCACTACAAAAACACAATGAAGTATAATGACCAGTGACTCTGTGAAGCAACTACATCAGCAAGTCTGCAAAATAACTAGCATTATGATAACCAGATCAAATTCACACATAACAATATTAACCTTTAATGAAAATGGGCTATCCCCCAAGTAAAATACACAGAATGGGAAGGTGGATAAAGAGTCAAGACCCATGGTGTGCTGTATTCAAGAGGCCCATTTCACATGCAAAGACACACATAGGCTCAAAATAAAGGGATGGAGGAAAATTTACCAAGCAAATGGAAAGCAGATAGATGAAATCTATTGCAATCTTAGTTTCTGACCAAACAGACTTTAAACCAAAAAAACAAAAACAAACAAACAGAAAACAAGAAAGACAAAGAAGGGCATAGCATAATGTTAAAGGGATCAATTCAACAAGAACAGCTAATTATCCTAAATATCTATATCTACGTCTATATCCAACCCAGGAGCACAAAGATTCATGAAAGAAATTCATAGAGACTTATAAAGAGACTTAGACTCCCACACAATAATACTTGGAGTCTTTTATATGCCATTGACAATATTAGAGAGATCATTGAGACAGAAAATTAACAATGATATTCAGGACTGGAACTCAGCTCTGGATCAAGTGGACCTGATAGATATCTACAGAACCCTCCACCCAAAAACAACAGAGTATGGATTATTTTTGGTATCACATAGCACTGACTCTAAAATCGACCACATAATTGGAAGTAAAACACTCCTCCACAAATACAGAAGAACTGAAATCATAACAATCCCTCAGACCACAGCACAATCAAATTAGCACTGAAGATTAAGAAATTCACTCAAAACCACACAACTACATGGAAATTGAACAACCTGCTCCTGAATGCCTCCTGGGTACATAATGAAATTGAGATAGAAATGAAGAAGTTCTTTGAAACCAGTATGAACAAATAAACAATGTATCAGAATCTTTGGATGCAGCAGTGTGGAGGGAAATTTATAGCACTAAGTGTCTACATCAAACAGCTAGAAAGATCTCAACTTATCAAACTAACATCTCAACTAAAAGAACTAAGAGAAACAACAGCAAACAAATCCCAAAGCTAACAGAAGACAAGAAATAATCAAGACCAGAGTGAAACTGAAGGAAAAACCCTTGAAGAATTCCCTTTGAAAACCAGCACAAGACAAGGATGCACTCTCTCATCAACATAGTATTGGAAGTTCTGGCCAGGGCAATCAGGCAATAGAAAGAAATGAAAGTATTGAAATTGGAAGAGAGGAAGTCAAACTGTCTCTGTTTGCAGATGACATGATTCTAAATCTAGAAAACCCCATATCTCAGCCTAGAAGCTTCTTAACCTGATGAGCAACTTCATTAATGTCTCAGGGTACAAAAATCAATGTGCAAAAATTGCTACCATCTCCAGACACCAACAACAGGTACGCAGAGAGCCAAATCATTAATGAACTCCCATTTGTAATTGCTAAATAGTAATAAATTTCCTAGGAATACAGCTAACAAGGAAATGAAGGACCTCTTCAAGAAGAACTACAAACCCCACTGCTCAGGGAAATCAGAGAGGACAGAAACAAATGCTCATGGATAGGAAGACTCAATATCATGAAAATGGCCATACTGCCCAAAGTAATTTATAGAATCACTGCTCTTCCCACTAAACTATTACTGACATGCTTCACAGAATTAGAAAAAACTATTCTAAAATTTATGAAATTTATAGAATCAAAAAAGAGCCCAAATAGCCAAGACAATCCTAAGCAAAAAGAACAAAGCTGCAGGCATCATGCTACATGGCTTCAATCTATACTAAAACGTAGCACTAACCAAAACAGCATGGTACTGGTACAAAAACAGACACATGGACCAATGGAACTGAATAGAGAACTCAGAAATAAAACCACCCATCTACAACCATTTGATCTACAACAAACCTGACAAAAACAAGAAATGGGGAAAGGATTCCTGCCCCAAGGCCAAGAGAACCCACCTCTTGCATCAGTAAGACCTGGATGTGAGACTTGGAGTCAAAGGAGATCATTTTAGAACTTTAAGGTTTAATGATTGCCCTATTGGATTTCAGACTTGCTTGGGGCCTGCAGCCCCTTTGTTTTGGCCAATTTCTTCCACTTGCAATGGGTGTGTTTACCCAATGCCTGTACCCCAATTGTATCTGGGTAGTAACTAACTTGCTTTCAGTTTTACAGGCTCATAGGTGGAAGGGACTTGCCTTGTCTCAGATGAGATTTTGGACTTGGAATCTTGGGTTAATGCTGGAATAAGCTAAGACCTTGGGGTACTATTGGAAAGGCATGGTTGTGTTTTGAAATATGAAGACATGAGATTTGGGAGGGGCCATGGGTGGAATGATATGGTTTGGCTTTGTTCCTGCCCAAATCTCATCTCACTGAATTGTAGTTTCCATAATCCCCATGTGTCTTTGGAGGGATCAGGTAGAGATAAGTGAATTATGGGTGTGGTTTCCTTCTTCTATGTTTTTTTCTCATGATAGTGAGTTAGTTCTCATGAGATCTGATGGTTTTATAAGGGGCTTCCCCCTTCACTGGGCACTCATTCTTTTGCTGCTGTCACGTGAAAAATGACATGTTTGCTTCTCCTTCTGTCATTACTGTAAGTTTCCTGAGGCCTCCCCAGCTATGCTGAACTGAGTCAGTTTAACTTTTTTCTTTTACAAATTACTCAGTCTTGGGTATGCCTTTATTAGTAGAATGAGAATGTACTCATACTATTCCCTATTTAATAATTGGTGCTGGAAGAACTGGCTAGCCATATGCAGAAAACTGAAACTGGACCCCTTTCTTACACCTTATCTAATAACTCACTCAAGATGGATTAAACACTTGAATGTAAAACCCAAAACTATAAAAACCCTAGAAGAACATCTAGGCAATACCATTCAGGACATAGGCATGGGCAAAGATTTTATGACAAAAATATAAAAAGCAATTGCAAAAAAAAGCAAAAATTAACAAATGGGATTCAGTTAAACTAAAGAGCTCCTGCACAGCAAAAGAAACTATTATCAGAGTAAACTGACAGTCTACAGAATGGGAGAAACTTTTTGCCATCTAACCACCTGACAAAAGTCTATTATCCACAATCTACAAGGAACTTAAACAAATTTACAAGAAAACAACCCCATTAAAAAGTGGGCAAAGAACATGAACAGACACTTCTCAAAAGAACATATACACACAGCCAACAAACATATGGAAGCAAGCTTAACATCACTGATTATTAGAGAAATGCAAATCAAAACCACAATGAGATACCAACTCACATCAGTCAGAATGGCAGTTATTAAAAGTCAGGTAACAACAGATGATGGGAAGGCTGCAGAGAAAAAGCAATGTTTTTACACTGTTGGTGGGAATGTAAATTATTTCAACTTTTGTGGAAGACAATGTGGCTATTCCTCAGAGACCTAGAACCAGAAATATCATTTGACCCAGCAATCCCATTACTGGGTACATACCCATGGGAGTATAAATTGTTCTATTATAAAGATGGATGCACGCATATGTGCACTGCAGCACTATTCACAATATTAACGACATGGAGTCAACACAAATGCTCATCAATGATAGACTGGTTAAAGAAAATGTGGTACATGTACATCATGGAATACTATGTAGCCATAAAAAGGAACAAGATCATGTTTTTTGCAGAGACATAGATGGAAGCTGTTATCCTCAGCAAACTAATGCAGGAACAGAAAACCAAATAGTGCAAGTTCTCACTTATAAGTTGGAGCTGAATGATGAGAACACTTGGATAGAGTTGGGGGAGGACACCACACAGTGGGTTCTGCTGGGGAGTGTGGAGGGAGGGAAAGCATCAGAAAAATCGCTAATGGGTGCTGGGCTTAATATTTTGGTGATGGGATGACCTGTGCAGGAAACCACTATAGCACATGTTTACTCATGTAACAAACCTGCATACTCCACACAGGTACCCCTGAACTTAAAATAAAACCAAATAAAATTAAAATCTAATTTTTCCCCATTCAACATCATGGACTTCCTGAAGTTCTCTAGAACTTTGATGAAGAAGTTGTATCTATAGTACGTCAGATTTGATGTGTCACAAATATATACATCTTTAGCCTGAATCACTCTCTAAGGTTGCTGTACTAGTTTTCATTCCCATAGCAGAATTGGAAAATTTGTATTATCTCGCACACTCACCAACCATTTATGTTTTCCAATTTGCCAGGTTAAATAATATCATATTTTTGTTATAATGTGAATTTCCTTGGTAACTAATGAGACTGAATATCTTTTCATTTGTTTGTTGGCAATTTTGGCTTTCTGATTCTGTGAACTGCCTTTGTACATTTTCTATTATGTCACTGACGGTTTTTTAATAGGAAAATGACATAATCTCTGCCTTGCTCAATACATAGGTGTCTTGTAGCTCTAGCACTTTCTGACTTGGTTCTAGCATTTTGCTAAAAGTCTAGGTGGGTGGATTCAAGCAAGGTAAAAGCGATACAGACTGCAATGGAGGAAGGGGAGAACAGTAACAGAGAAAAGAGTTAAGAAGTTGTTTTAATAGTTGACTAGTGTGTAAAAGGGTAGCATCAGTGGTGGTGTAGAGAAAAAAACTATTATAAGAAACCCCACAGAATTTTGTTTGAGGGAAAGGGAGAAAATTAGAAGCCAAAATGGAAGCCAGAGAAATATTTTGGGAACAGAGGACAGTTTCGTCTTTTCAGTCCCTACTTCTTTTAAACGAGTAAACTCGTATATAGCATTTTCTTTCCCAGACCATACATGTGTATGTGTGTGTTTGTGTGTACAAAGTTACTAACAAACAATAAGCTCTAATTATTAATGTATTTTTGGAGCATTTGCTTCTAAAGATTCTAGAGATTCAGCCCAGCTTTTGCATGCTGTTGAACCTGGGTTTTGGAACTTGGGTTCAAATCTCTACTTAAGCAGTTACAGCTATGTGACCTTGAACAAATTATATAGCCTCAATATAATAGACACAACACTAGCTTCTACACAGAAGTATTGTGAGGTAAATGTAAGGTAATGTATGTGAAGTATATTATATATTGCCTGGCGCAGAGTGAATATTCAGCACATTTGTTGAGTAGATCAATCAAAATTGAGATTCCCAATGCTGAAGCCCTAGAAGCTGTCATAGTAGTTTGTATTAATTTATGTTTTCCTTCCATTTTAATTGTAATTTTAAATGTAATAACTCCTGGTGATATACATAGTAATTATTAGTTAACTAGACTGTAAGACTGATAAGAATCTGCCATTCATTTCCCATGCCAAATGAAAACTTACTGGAAACAATAACAACTCACATTTATTAGACAATATATTCATGCACTCATAGAAGTACTTTACATTAAGTAAGCCATGAATCTTCACTATAACATTATGAAATAGGAACTACTATTATCCCCATCTTATACATGGGAAACTAAAGCATAAAGCAGTTAATTAACTTATCCAAGGTCAAACAACTACTGTGGTTTCTGACTTTACATTTTAACTACTGTAGTCAGAGAGGAGGAGTGACCTGCCCGGTATCACACAATATGTTAATTATTAGACTAGGATTCAAATTAGATTTTTCTATTCCTTCTCTTGCACATAGAGACATCTGGATTGCCAAATCTATTTTACTATATTACTGCCTTTACCTTATAAATTTATTTTTCATAGTTTTTATACAAATATATTTTAAGTGAAATACCATGTGGATATGTTATAAAATGAAACTTTTTATAATCAAACAACATTTTTAAAAGTCCAGTAGTTCACTGGAGAGGTTAGTGGTGGATTGAGGGAGGTGCTATACATCTATCTTTAACATTTAATTTTAAAATAAGAGAGGTTGTTTCTGTTATAGAAAATACTACAGGGGCTGGTCTAGACATCTGTTTCCTGCTCCCAACCTTAGTCAAAGTCTAGCCTGAAGGGAATAGTAGAAGGACCTATGCCTTTTTTTTTTTTTTTTTTTTGAGACAGAGTCTGTCTCTGTCGCCAGGCTGGAGTGCAGTGGCGCGATCTCGGCTCACTGCAACCTCCGCCTCCCAGGTTCAAGCAATTCTCCCGCCTCAGCCTCCCAAGTAGCTGGGACTATAGGCACGCGCCACCATGCCAGCTAATTTTTGTGCTTTTTAGTAGAGACGGGGTTTCACCACGTTGGCCAGGATAGTCTCGATCTCTTGACCTCGTGATCCGCCCACCTCAGCCTCCCAAAGTGCTGGGATTACAGGCGTGAGCCACCGCGCGCCCGGCCACTAGACCTATGCATTTTTATTTGATGTTAATTTTTCCTCGTAACACAGAAGCTGATTGAAGAGCTAGTATTAGGGACCTGAAAAACTTGTAGGCATACCATTGCTGTAGCAGTTGGTATGTATGCAGAGAGGGTGGCCTAATAGAAGTAAGGTAGGCTTCCAAGCACAGTGGCAGCAAACCCAGAACAGGGCCTCCTTGCTTTCCTGGTCAGAGGCTTCTGATCAATGCAGAAAGCATTTTTCTGCCCTGGAGGAGACAAAAGGCACACTTACTCTTTCAAACAAAACAAGAAGCAGTTTGTAGGAGAGAAAAGAGAAGAATGGAAAAGGGCAGTGGAGGAAGATGCAGTTGGTCTGAGATTGACACTAATGTTCACTGTGGATATAGACAAGATTCCTCTGCCACGAAAAGTGAGCAAGTAGTCCCCCAGTGCACTGGATATAGTGATAATGGTAGTGTATGTTTGCTAGTGGGGGTTTGATTTTTTGAGGGGCAGTACTGATTGTTTGTGTCATAATCTTGAGTAGAATGGATATTTCCCTTTAGTTGTATATAATAACATTTTATTTAATTCTCTTTTTAGTTAAAGGTAACAGAATTAAAAAAAAAATCATAGACATAAAGCCAAATGAAGAAAAATTGCATTCGTTTTAGGTCATAGACTGTTTTACTTCTTCTCCCAATACATCTGACCCTACTCCCAATAGCTTTTGAAGTGTTTTATTGATTTTTATTAATTTTAAATTCTTAAATTTTTATGGGTATATAGTAGTTGTGTATATCTATGGGGTACATGTAACACAAACATACATTGTGTAATGTTCAAATATGAGTAATTGGGATATCCATCATCTCAAGCACTTATCATTTCTTTGTGTTGGGAGCATTCCAGATCATCTCTTCTAGCTGTTTTGAAATGTACAATAAATAATTCTTAACTGTAGTAGCCCTATTGTGTTATCAAACACTGGGACTTATTTCTTTTATCTAACTGTATCTTCATACCTGTTAATCAACCCCTCTTCATCCCCCTATCATCCCCCTTCTCAGCCTCTGGCAATCACTATTACACTCTCTACCTCCATGAAATCAATTGTGTAGCTTCCACATATAAATGAGAATGTGCATTTGTCTTTCTGTGCCTTACTTATTTCACTTAACGTAATTTTCTCCTGATTTTTATTAACTTTAGTTTCCACATTATTAACTACAAATAAAAATATACTACTCAGAAGAAAAAAGAAACCTATCTTTGACATAGTTCTGAATGAAAGTGATAGTAAAGGCTTTTGAGTTTCCTCTGTTTATGTATATGAGTGTGTGTTGGGTGGAAAGAGAAATGAAACTAGTCATAGCAGCTGAATTATGCGTTTTGGGCAAAATTTGATGATTTGGTTTTCATAGAAACTAGTATGGCCTAACTCTCTGAGGAGGGAAAAATACACACACACATACACACACACACACACATCAATATGTTTTATTATATAATACATGGTAATTTACACACATATACATATTATTATATATGTTAATTTACTATACACACATATATATTCAGTTAAGCCAGTTAGCCCATAAGAAATTACTACTTTTGTAGGTAAAAATTGTTAAATATTAGCAAGCCTATATGGTTACACTGGGCATTTGTGTGTTTTTGTGTGTGTGTGTGTATGTATGTGTGTGTGTGTGGTTTAAAACAAATTAGAGAGTAAGAGATTAACAGGAAGAGGGAGAGGGATGTGTGTGTTTGTGTGTGTATATGTCATGACAAAACTTTCAAGCCATAGGAATTTATATATATTTAGAAAGGGTCTCAGAAAAGTGGCTAGGGCTCTCTTTTCAACATATTTTAAAGGAATGAACCTCTACCTTCTTTAGTAGAGGTCTTTGATCAATCTCAGTGATTTTAGGCTCTGATAGACTTTACTCTCCAGATGTTTTGGTCATGTGTTTGGGTGGAATCCTCATATTGCCGTTTAAGTCTATTCAGTCCGCTTTAAATTCTGTATAGAATGAGAAAGGAAACAACTCATCAGCATCATTAAAAAAAAATAGTAACAGCCAGTTGTATATACCATTTAATCTCATGACTATAAAGGAAAAATTAGTATTGGATTACATAAATATCACCAAACCTTCTCAGATAGTCATTTGACATAAAAACCAGTCCTCTGGAGATGGTTGTGTGTTATTAAGCTACTCTTTAGCCTTCTCTTGGAGAATGGATCTTTATTTAACTATGGCTGCTGTATCAGAATCTTTTTTTTTTTCCAGAGAGTGCTGAGAAAACCTTGGAATAAAATGCACTTCTTTCCCAGAAAATTGCTCATTTACTGTCTGTTTTAGAGGTTATTGGATTATCTTCATTAACACTCAGCTGATCTATTGAACACTTGATCTATGCAGCAAACTCTGCAAAGACCTATGTTTTGGATATTCACAAATACTTTAATATCTCTGTGACAGATTACTGAGAGTGGACTTAATTTTTGGAATAAATGAGTCAAAAGCAGAGGTGGATACATAAAGTTAGTGATTAGTCTTATGTGGTAACAAAAAGTTCTGAGGCTGATTTTCTTCTATACATATACACCTTTAGAAGTAATGCTAGACTTTAATGGTGTTTGGCTCAGAAAACCAAGAATAGTTATCTTGGACCTGTCTTGGTTCTCTCCACAAAGTCCCAGAGGAACACGAGAAAGAATGGTAAGGAGAAGGAACATAACACATAGTTAGATACACTTGTTTCCCAGAACTCTATTCAGAGAACTGTGTTAGGTAAAGCTAGAACTTATAATTAAGTTTGGAAGCCTGTGAGACCATTTTCCTCTACCTAAACTCAAACCTTAATCTTAGAGTCTTGTTTGACAGCTGACTGCAATGTGACAGAAGGCTACAATGATAAGCTTGATTAACAAAAAGAAAATAGAGAATTAACCACAATTATGTATTGATGTGACACGACGTTTGACAAGTCAGATAAAAGGTGGGTGAGAGGCACAACAAAGTTTTTAGTTATTATGTCCCTTATTCTAGAATTCTACATACACCAAATAAGAAAGGAATTTTTTTTTTTTTTTTTGAGACAGAGTCTCACTGTCACCCAGGCTGGAGTACCTTGGCTCATTGCAACCTCCGCGCCCCCCCCCACCCCATTCAAGCAGTTGTCCTTCCTCAGCCTCCCAAGTAGCTGGGATTACAGGCGCTTACCACTGTGCCTGAATAATTTATGTATTTTTACTAGAGACGGGGTTTCACCATCTTGGCCAGGCTGGCCTTGAACTCTTGACCTCATGATCCACCCACCTTTGCCTCCCAAAGTGCTAGGATTACAGGCGTGAGCCACCGCACCCAGCCAGATTGAAAGGAATTCTAAACATAATGGAAATTAGCATGTATTCAGCTAGGGTGCTATTTAGGACAGCAATTTTATTTAGAGAAGATAAGGGCTCTGGGGTTAAAAAATATATATATATAGTGAAGGGCAGTATAAGGCATGCTAAAAATTTTGGTGTTTAGAAACTTCATGCTACAGTAGTGTGGAGCATGCTTAGAAAAGAGGAGAAAGTAGCAACAGGAATCCTGTCTAGAGGCTTTTGTGATAGTCCATGTGAAACAGTGGGCCTTAAACTAAGGTGGTAGCCACTGGACCATAGAAAAGTACGTCAATTCTGAAGATATAAATGATGTGTTATCACTAATATTTGGTTATTGATTGGTTGTGGGAGAAGAGGAAGTAAAGGTGACTCCAAGGTTTCTGATTTGGGCAATGAAGTAAAGAATGGTGCCAAGGCACCAAAGGAAGAGCAAGTTTTAGTCTATGTATGCATTATTAGAGTGAAGATATTTTGTTCCAGAGTGTCTACATCGAGGTGTTTCTGGAACATTTAAATAGATGGCCTATTGTAAATAAATATATGCAATACATATGGTGAGAGTGGACTTAATTTGGGGAATAAAGAAGTCAAAACACATTTTTAAACACTCTTACTATATTCCAGAAACAAAAGGCTTGCTCTACTTCTACTCTTTTACTTAATTTTTGGAATAAACAAGACAAAACACATTTTTAAACCCTCTCACTGTATTCCAGAAATAAAAGGCTTACTGTACCTCTCATCTTTTACCTATAAGCATAGCTGTGCTCCTGCCCTACTGAACTCATCACCATTCCAATAACATAGCACACAGCATGTTCTTCACATCACAATACCTTTGTACATGTTGTTCCCTTTGCTTCAAATACTTTCTCTCTTCAGTCAGAATATATATGTTTACATTCTGATTTGCTGATATTTTATTGTAATATAGCATACATACAGAAGAGTACAGATATTATACATGCACAGCTCAGCAAATTTTCATAAATTGAACATACCTGTGTAATTGGCACTAGAAATATGAAACAGAATATTATTTCTCACCCACCTTCTTGTATAATAGATTATTACCATCTGTTTTTGAAACTTATATGAACGAAACCATATGATATCTATTCATTTGTAGCTGTTATTTCATGCAACTTAATGATTTTGAGATTTATTGATGCTGTTGTATGCAGCAATGGTTTGTTCTTTTTTCATTTCTCAGTAGTATTTCATTGTATGACTATACAATAATTTATTTACTCTTTCGAAGATTGATGGACATTTGGGTCATGTTCAGTTTTTGGTTATTAATAATAATCATACTACTAAAATAATAAAAGCTATATGAGTTTTTATGTAAATATTTTTTGCTACACATGTGCACACTCATTTCTGTTGATTATATATAAAAGTGTGGAATTGCTGTAACAAAGGTTATGCATGTGATTAATTTTAGTCAGCACTGCCAAACAGATTTCCAAAGTGGTTGTAGTGACCCACTCTTATTTTTTACCAACTCCAAAAATATTGTTTTTTTCATTAAAGTTTTTTGCAGTTCAATAATAGAGATGTTAGAATTATGCTCATCAGGAAATGCAAAGTACAGAAATATAATTTCTGTGAGAGAATATAAGTACTACTAGTAAGTACTGCTCATGAGTGGTATGTAAGATTGATAGCTTCTAGTGAAAGTCTGGAATCCAAAGCTTGATATATATCTGAACATATGATTACTCCACCTTGGCACTGTGCTTTACTGAGGGAATAGCATGCCTTGTGTATGTCCAAGATATTTCTCATAAACACTTCATAGCTTCATGCGGGACATGAAAATTGGGTAATTGATGCCCCAGAAATGTGTGCGGAGGAGCATAGAGCAAAAATAAAAATGCATCCTGGAAAAAATTCAGAGCAAGTGTCAACCACATTCACTACAATTTAAACCAAAACAAAATGAAACAAACAAACAAAAAACCTCACATAAAATATCTGAATTTAAGAATACAGTCCGGTATGTCATCAGTGAAAATGGTGGAGTGAGGATCTGCAGAATACTCTTATTCATAAAAAGCAATGAGAACACTGGCAAAAAAAAAAAAAAAAAAAAAAAAAAAGTGAGAATCAATGTTTTCAGAACTCTAGAAACTAACCAAACACTTGCAGATATCCATGGAGACTTTAAGAAAGCTGTCTGAAGCTCAGTAGAAACATAAACTTTTTATTATTTTTATTTGTCCTATTCCCATACCATCTCCCAGTTCCACAGCAGCCTTGAAAATCAACAGCATGCAGTCACAGCAAAAAGCAGCAAAGTGGTAATCACCGAAGAGGGTAAAATGAGGTTGGTACCTCTTCAAAGTCCCATTACTAGAAAACTGTCATTATTCAACCTGTATGACAGCTCTCAGGGAGACGTCATGTGCAAGGCTACCTTTAATAGACCTAAGAGCTCCCCTAGGATGAATAGACCATTCCATGGAGTCATTTGTCAGAAATATTCAGAAAAAATTATATATATATAAAATCTACCACCAATAATTTTATATTACATCATAGCACCTGAGGTGGTAGATAAGGATTGGGGCAAACATTAACCAAAAAGCTTACAAAGAAAGTATGGGGAATGAGATGTCCATAAATGTGTTAATGGGCATGCAATATTTAAATATGTAATTTATAGGACAAATACAACACAAAACATGGGGAGGGAATTGAGATTTATAGAGGCAAAGTTTTTGTATATTATTTAAATTGTAAAATATAGTAATACAAACAAGGGAATTAAGATGGTATGTAGCAAAATATTTATAAGAAAGAAGACAGACAGAAAAACAAAAAAGACAAAACATAAAGAAAACAAATAGCACAATGATAGATGTGAATCCTATTTTATCAGTAATTATACTCAGTTTAAATTGATTAGCTATTCTAACCAAAAGGCAGCGATTAACAGAATGGATTTTTAAAAACCGTGGTCCAACCATATCCTTTCTATGAGCCACACAAAGACACAAACAGGATGAAGAAGCTATATTTTGCATATTATGACCAAAGTGGACATACTAACATCAGACAAAACAGAACTTAGGACAAAATTGTTACTAGATATAAATAAGGGCATTTTATGTTGATAAATGGGTCAATGAATCTTAACCCCAAAATACAAAGCTTGTTATATACACTGATATTCATTTCTTAACACAAACACTCCTTGGATTGTTGCAAGATTTTGATTAATTTTCAGAGTTCCAAAAAGGAAAATTTTCGTCATTATTACCAGAATTCTTACTGCTTTTATGGAAGAAAAGATTTTTGGAGGTCTTTACTTCCTCTTTTCAATAATCTCAACTTTTAGCATACTTTTCAATGGATGTAAAGAATGTAGGAAGAATCAATATTGTGAAAATGGCTATACTTCCCAAAGTAATTTATAGATTCAATGCTATCCCCATCAAGCTACCTATGACCCTCTTCACAGAACTGGAAACACCACCTTAAACTTCATATGGAACCAAAAGAGACCCCGCATAGCCAAGTCAATTGTAAGCAAAAAGGACAAAGCTGGAGGCATCACGCTACCTGACTTCAAACTATACTACAAGACTACAGTAATCAAAACAGGATGGTACTGGTACCAAAACAGAGATATAGACCAATGGAACAGAATAGAGGCCTTTGAGGCCTCTGTTCTTTGACAAACCTGACAAAAACAAGCAATAGGGAAAGGATTTCCTGTTTAATAAATGGTATTGGGAAAACTGGTTCGCCATGTGCAGAAAGCAGAAACTGGACCCCTTCCTGACATCTTACACTAAAATTAACTCCAGATGAATTAAAGACTTAAACATAAGACCTAACACCATAAAAACCCTAGAAGAAAACCTAGGCAAAACCATTCAGGACATATAGGCATAGGCAAGGACTTCATGACTAAAACACCAAAAGCATTGTTAACAAAAGCCAAAATAGACAAATGGGATCTAATTAAACTCCAGAGTTTCTGCACAGCAAAAGAAACAATCATTAGAGTGATCCAGCAACCAACAGAATGGGAAAGCATTTTTGCAATCTACCCATCTGACAAAGGACTTATATCCAGAATTTACAAAGAACTAAAACAAATTTACAAGAAAACAAACAAACAAAGCCATTCCAAAGTGGGCAAAGGATATGAACAGACACTTTTCAAAAGAAGGTATATATGAGCCCAACAAACATATGAAAAAATGCTCATCATCACTGGTCATTAGAGAAATGCAAATAAAAACTACATCGAGATACCATCTCACACCAGTTAGAATGGCGATCATTAAAAACTCTGGAGACAACAGATGCTGGAGAGGATGTGGAGAAATAGGAACACCTTTACACTGTTGGTGGGAGTGTAAATTAGTTCAACCATTGTGGAAGACAGTGTGGCGATTCCTCAAGGACCTAGAAATAGAAATTCCATTTGATCCAGCAATTCCATTACTGGGTATATATCCAAAGGTTTATAAATCTTCCTCTTATGAAGGCACATGCACACGTATGTTCATTGCAACACTGTTTACAATAGCAAAGACTTGGAACCAACCCAAATGCCCATCAATAATAGACTGGACAGGGAAAATGTGGCACATATACACCATGGAATACTATGCAACCATCAAAAATCATGAGTTTGTGTCCTGTATAGGAGATGGATGAACCTGGAAACCATCATCCTCAGCAAAACTGACACAAGAACAGAAAATCAAACAGCGCATGGTCTCACTCATAGGCAGTTGTTGAACAATGAGAACACATGAACACAGGGAAGGGAGCATCACATACTGAGGTCTGTTGGGGGGGACTAGGGGAGGAACAGTGGGACGTAGGGAGTTGGGGAGAGATAACATGGGGAGAAATGCCAGAGATGGGGATGGAGGCAGCAAACCACATTGCCAGGTATGTGCTTATGCAGGGGTCCTGCATGTTCTTCACATGAACCCCAGAACCTTGTGCGATATAATATATATTTTTTTTAAAAATAAATAAATAAAAGAGAGAGAGAGAAAAATATAGTTCTATCAACATACTTTGATGGATTTATTCAGTCATCTACTGATGGACATTTATTTAGGTTTTTTCTAGTATTTTGCTAGCACAAACAGAACTCCAGCAATATTTTTCTACATATAATTTTATACAACTGTATGAGAGTATACAATAATTTGAAGAGTGGGATTATTTAGATCAGAGGATATATACATTTTAATATTTGATAGATATATATTAGCTTTCTTTAAGGAAGCTATAATAAATGACATGTTTACCAATTGATGAGATTGAATGTTTCCACACATTTAATTTTTTTTTTAATTTATGTTACATATTTTAGCAACATTGTACTGTCAATATTTTTAATCTTTATCAATCTGATGGTGAACAAAATGTCTTTTTATTTTTATTTATTCAGTTACTTTTTGAGATAGTGTCTCTCTGTGTTGCCCAGGGTGGAGTGCAGTAGCGCGATCTCGGTTCACTGCAACCTCTGCCTCCCGAGTTCAAGGTATTTGCTTGTCTCAGCTCTCCAAGTAGCTGGAATTACAGGCTTGTGCCACAACACTGGGCTGATGTTTGTATTTTTAGTGGAGACAGGGTTTTGCCATGTTGGCCAGTCTGATCTTATACTCTCTTATTCCCACCAAGAGTGTGTAAGAGGTTCTTTTCTCTTAATCCTTGCCAACATATGTTTTTGTGTGTTTTTAATAAGTCCTCCTTAATTGGGGAGAAATGATATCTTTTTGGGTTTTGATTTACATTTCCTTGATGATTAGTGATGTTGAACACTTTTTCCACATATCTGTTGACCATTTATATGTCTTCTTTGGGAAAATGTCTGTTCAGGTCATTCACCCCTTTTTAATTGGATTGTTTATCTTTTTTGCTGTTGAGATGTTTGAGTTTCTTACATGTTCTGGATATTAATCCCTGTCAGATAATATTTTTCTCATAATGTGGGTTGTAGTTCCACTTTGTTAATTGTTTCATTTGCTGTGCAAAATCTTATTAGTTTGATATAATACCATTTTTTTAAATTTTTGTTTTGTCAGATAGTGTGATGCCTCCAGCTTTGTTTTTACTGAAGTTTGCCTTGACTATATGGACTTTTAAAATCTTATACTTCATGTTTATTTTATTTTCTAATTGACACAAATAATTATATATATTTGTGGGGTACATAGTAATATTTTGATACATATGATGTGTAGTGATTACATCAGGATAACTAGCATATTTATTATCACATCTGTGCTTTTGAGGTTTTATTTAGAAATTGTTTTCTCAGAACAAGTTCTTCAAGCATTTTCCCTGTATTTTCTACTAGTAGTTTTATAGTTTTGTTTCTTACATTGAGGTCTCTGATCCATTTTCGGCAGACTTTTGTATATGGGGAGAGGCGGTGGTCTAGTTTTGTTCTTCCGTATACAGACATCCAATTTTCCCAGCACCATTTCTTGAAAAGACTGTCCTTTCGTGAATGTTCTTGGCATCTTTGTCAAAGATCAGTTGGCTGTAGATATGTGAATAATATCTGTGTTCTGTATTCTATTACATGGCTCTATGTTTCTGTTTTTATGCCAGTGCCATAATATTTTGATTACCACAACTTTGTAGTATATTTTGAAGTTCAATTTTAATTTTAAATTTTACTGAATTTATCAGTTCAAATGATTTTCAGTCAAATCTTTAGTTTTCTTCTATATATAAGATCATGCCATTTGCAAACATGTACAATTTGACACTCTCCTTTCCAATATAGATCCTTTATTTCTTTCTCTTACCTATGACTCTGCCTAGGACTTCCAGTATTATGTTAAATAAGAGTGGTGAGAATGGGCATTCTTGATTTGCATATGTTGAACAATCCGTGCATTCCTGGGACAAACCACACTTGGTCAGGATGTATTATCTTTTTCATTTGTTGGTGTATTCCATTTACTAATATTTTCTTGAGGAATTCATATCTATGTTCATCAGGAAGATTGACCTGTATTTTTAATATTGTTGTGTCTTTGTCTAGTTTTGATTATCAGTGTTATGCTGGCCTCATAGACTGAGTTAGGAAGAATTTTCTCTGCTTCAATTTTTTAGAAATAGTTTGAGAATAATTGATATATTTTTTTGAAGTTTGGTAGAATTTAGCAGTGAAGCCAGCTAGTTCTGGACTTTTCTTTGTTGGGATCCTTTTTATTACTGATTCAATCTAGTTACTTGTTTTTTGGACTGTTTAGGTTTTCTCTTTTTTTCCTTGGTTCAATCCTATTTATTATTTCTTTATTTTACTTTTTTTCTTTAATTTTTGTGTTTACATAGTAGATGTATGTATTTATGGGGTACATGAGATATTTTGATATAGGCATGCAATGTGAAATAAACACGTCAAGGAGAATGGAGTATCCATTCCCTCAAACAGTTATCCATTGCAATACAAAAAAAATTAATAACAGTATTGGGCACAGTTGTTATAAAATGTACAATTATTATTCACTATAGTCACCCTGTTTCACTATCAAATAGTAGGTCTTATTTGTTTCTTATAAATATTTTTTGTATGCATTAACCAGCCTACTTCCCCACCACTTCAAGCACCTCAGTATCCAACTCAGCCTCTGGTAACCATCCTTCTACTCTCTATGTCCATGAGCTCAAATGTTTTGATTTTTAGATATTACAAATAAGCGAGAACATGTGATGTTTGCCTTTCTCTGCCTAGCCTATCTCACTTAACATAATGATTTTCAGTCCTAACCATGTGGTTGCAAATGACTGGATATTATTCTTTTTATGACTGAATAGTACTCCATTGTGTCTATGTACCAATGTTTCTTTTTTAAAATTTTAACTTCATGGGTATGTGTGCAGGATGTGCAGGTCTGTTACATAAGTAAACATGTGCCCATTGTTGTTTGCTACACAGATCATCCCATCACCCAGCATTCATTAGCTATTCTTGATGCTCTCACACCCCCCTACACCACCCTCTGATAGGCCCCAGTGTGTGTCCCTGTGTTCTCATCATTCAGACCACATTTATGACTTAGAACATGCAGTGTTTGGTTTTCTGTTCCTGAATTCGTTTGCTGAGGATAATGGCTTCCAGCTTCATATATGTCCCTGCAAAAGTCATTATCTCATTACCTTTTATGGCTGCATAGTATTCCATAGTGTATACATAACACATTTTCTTTATACCATCTATCATTGGGCATTTGTGTTGATCTTGTCTTTGCTATGATTAATAGTGTTGCAATGAACACATGCATTCGTGTATCTGTAATAGAATGATTTGTATTCCTTTGCATATATACCCAGTAATGGGATTGCTGGGAGAAATTGTATTTCTGCCTCTAGGTCTTTGAGGAACTGCCACACTGTCTTCCACAGTGATTGAACTAGTTTACATTTCCACCAATAGTGAAAATGTGTTTCTTTTTCTCCACAACCTTAGTAGAATATGGTGTTCTCAGACCTATTTAGTTTATTTAGACATTCTCACTATCATGAGATGGTATCTCATTGTAGTTTTGATTTGCATTTCTCTAATGATCAGTGATACTGAGCTTTTTTTTTTCCCCCTATGTTTGATGGCCCCATGTATATCTTCTTTTGAGAAGTGTCTGTTCAGGTTTTTTGCCCACTTTTTAATGGGGTTGTTTTGCTTTTCTTGTAAATTTGTTTAATTTCCTTATAGACTCTGGGTATTAGACCTTTGTCAGAGAGATAGATTGCAAAAAGTTTCTACCATTCTGTAGGTTCTCTGTTCACTCTGATGATAGTTACTTTTGCTGTGTAGAAGTTCTTTAGTTAGATACCATTTGTCAATTTTTGCTTTTGTTGCAATTGCTCTGGTGTTGTCATGAAAGCTTTGCCCATGCCTATGTTCTGAATGGTACTGCCTAGACTTTCTTCTAGGGTTTTTATGGTTTTGGGTTTTCCATTTAAGTCTTTAATCCCTCTTGAATTCACTTTTGTATATGGTGTAAGGAAGAGGTGCAGTTTTAATTTTCTGCTTACAGGTAGCCAGTACTTGCAGCACCAATTATTAAATAGGGAATCCTTTTCCCATTGCTCGTTTTTGTCAGATGAGTGTAGGTGTGTCATCTTATTTCTGAGTTATCTATTCTATTCCATTGTTCTATGTGTCTGTTCTTGTACAAGTAACATGCTGTTCTGATTACTATATCCTGGTAGTATAGCTTGAAGTCAGGTAGCATGATGCCTTTAGTTTTGTTGTTTTTGCTTAGGATTGTCTTGTCTATTTGTGCACTTTTTTTGGTTTCATGTAAATTTCAGAATAGTTTTTTTCTAATTCTGTGGAGAATGTCAATGTTAGTTTAATGGGAATAACATTTAATGCATGAATTACTTTGAGTAGTATGGCCATTTTCATTATATTGATTTTTCCTATCCATGAGCATGGCATATTTCTTTATTTGTTTGTGTCCTCTCTGATTTCTTTGAGCAATGGTTTTTCGTTCTCCTTGGAGAGGTGCTTCACTTTTCTTGCTAGCTGTATTCCTGGTGTTTTATTATTTTTATAGTAAATGAGAATGAGAGTTATTTCATGATCTGGCTATCTGCTTGCCTCTTGCAGGTGTACAGGAATGCTAGCGATTTTTGCCCATTGCTTTTGTAGCCTGAGACATTACTGAAGCTTCTTATCAGCTTAAGAAGCTTTGGGGCTCAAACAATGGGGTTTTCAAGATACAGGATTATGTCATCTGCAAGCAAAGATAATTCAAGTTCCTCTCCTCCAATTTGTATACCCTTTATTTCTTTCTGTTGCCTGATTGCCCTGGCCAGAACTTCCAATACTATGTTGAAAGGAGTGGTCAGAGAGGGCATCCTTTTCTCATGCCAGTTTTCAAGGGCAGTGCTTCCAGATTTTGCCCATTCAGTATGATATTGGCTGTGGGTTTTTCATAGATGACTCTTATTACTTTGACTTATGTTCCTTCGATACCTAGTTTATTTGGAGCTTTTTTTTTTTTTAACATGAAGAGATGTTGAATCTTATCGACAACCTTTTCTGCATGATTTATGTAATCATGTGGTTTTCATATTTAGTTTTGTTTATGTGATGAATCACGTTTATTGATTTATATATGGTTAACCAACCTTGCATCTTGAGCATGAAGCCTACTTGATTGTGGTGGTTAAGCTTTTTTATGTGCTGCTGGATTTGGTTATTTTGTTGAGAATATTTGCATAAATGTTCATCGAGAATATTGACCTGAAGTTTTCTTCCATTGTTGTATCTGCCAGATTTTGGCATCCAGTTGATGCTGGCCTCATAGAATTAGTTAGGGAGGAGTTTCTCCTTTTCAATTTTTTGGTATAGTTTCAGTAGAACTGATACCAGCTTTTTTTTATACCTTTGTTAGAACTCAGCTGTAAATCTGTCTAGTGTTGTGCTTTTTTTTTTTTTTGGTTTGTAGGCTATTTTACTGCCTCAATTTCAGAACTTATTATAGGTATACTCAGGAATTTATCTGCCTCCTGGTTCAGTCTTGGGAGGGTATGTGTGTGTCCAGGAATTTATCCATTTCTTCTAGATTTTCTAGTTTATGTGCGTAGAAGTGTTTGTAGTATTCTCTCATGGTTGTTTGTATTTCTGTGGGGTCAGTGATGATATCCCCTTTAGTTTTGTTTTTTTTTTTTCCTTTTCTTTTTTGGAGACAGAGTTTCACTCTTGTTGCCCAGGCTGGAGTGCAATGGTGCAATCTTAGCTCACTGCAACCTCCACCTCCTGGGTTCAAGTGATTCTCCTGTCTCAGCCTCCCAAGTAGCTAGGATTACAGGCATGCACCAACATGCCCAGCTAATTTTTGTATTATTAGTAGAGACAGGGTTTCACAGTGTTGGCCAGGCAAGTCTCAAACTCCTGACCTCAAGTGATCCACCCACCCAAACTGCTGCGATTACAGGCATGAGCCACTGTGCCCAGCCCTTTTTATTATTTTTTATTGTGTCTATTTGCTTATTCTCTTTTCTTTATTAAGCTAGCTAGCAGTCTTTTTTTTTTTTTTTTTTTCCCAAAAAAGCACACCTGAATTCATTGACTTTTTGAATGGTTTTTCATGTCTCTAGCTCCTTAAGTTCAGCTCTGATCTTGGTTATTTCTTGTCTTCTGTTAGCTTTGGGATTTGTTTGCTCTTTGTTTTCTAGTTCTTTTAGTTGAGATGTTAGGTTGATAAGTTGAGATCTTTCTAGCTTTTTGATGTGGGCATTTAGTGCTATAAATTTCTCTCTTAACACTTCTCTCTTTTTTTCTTTTTCTTTCTTTTTTTTACTTTAAGTTCTGGGGTACATGTGCAGATCTTGCAGAATTGTTACATAGGCATACAAGTGCCATGGTGGTTGCCTCCACTTCTCCATCACCTACATTAGGTAATTCTCCTAATGTTATCCCTCCCCAATCTCCCCACCCGCTGCTATCCGTCCCCTAGTCCCCCACCCCTGAACAGACCCCAGTGTGTGATGTTCCCCTCCCTGTGTCCATGTCTCTTAACACTTCTTCAGCTGCGTCCCAGAGATTCTGGTTTTTTGTCCCTTTGTTCTCATTCATTTCAAATAATTTTTTTATTTTTGCCTTAATTTCCTTATTTGCCCAAGAGTCATTCAGGAGCAGGTTCTTCAATTTCCATGGAGTTGTACGGTTTTATGTGAATTTTTTTACATTGAGGTTTCATTTGTGTTGTGGTATGAGAGTCTGTTTGTTATGATTTCAGTTCTTTTGCATTTGCTGAGGAGTGTTTTCTTTCTGATTTTATGATGAATTTTTATGTAAGTGCCATGTAGCAATGAGAAGAATGTATAGTCTGTTGATTTGGGGTGGAGAGTTCTGTAGACATCAGGTCCATTTGATTTAGAGCTGAGTTCAGGTCCTGAATATCTGCTAATTTTGTGTCAGTGGGGTGTTAAAGTACTCGCACTATTTTTGTGTGGGTGTCTATGACTCTTCATAGGTCTCTAATAGGTTGCTTTATGAATCCGGATGCTCCTGGAATGGGTGTATATATATTTAGGATAATTAGCTCATCATGTTGAATTGAACACTTTGCCATTATGTAATGCCCTTCTTTCTCTTTTTAAATCTTTGTTGCTTTAAAGTTTGTTTTGTCACAAACTGGAATTGCAACCCCTGTTGTTTTCTGTTTTCCATTTGCTTGGAAAAATGTCTTCTATTTCTTTATTTTGAGCCTATGTGTGTTTTTGCCTGAGATGGGTCTCTTGAAGACAGCAATTAGACGGGTCTTCACTGTTTATCTTGCCATTCTGTGTCTTTCAGCTTTTTACATTTAAGGTTAGTATTATCCTGTGTAAATTTGATTCTGTCATCAAGATGCTAGCTGGTTGTTTTGCAGACTTGCTTATGTGATTGCCTCATAGTATTCCTGAACTATGTACTTCAAGTGTCTTTTTGTAGTGTCTGGTAATGGCCTTTTCTCCCTGTATTTAGTGCTTCCTTCAGGACATCTTGCAAGACAGGCCTGGTGTTAATGAATTTCCTCAGCATTTGCTTGTGTGAAATGTGTCTTATTTCTTCTTTGCTTATGAAATTTAGTTTGGCCAAACATGAAATTCTGTTTGGGAAATTCTTTTTTTTTTTTTTTTTAAGAATGTTGAATATTTGCCCCCAATCTTTTCCAGCTTGAAGGGTTTCCACTGGGAGGTTTGCTGTTAATCTGATAGGCTTCCCTTTGTAGGTGATCTGGCCTTTCTGACTGCCCTTAACATTTTTTTTTCATTACAACCTTGGAGAGTCTGATGATTATGTGTCTTGTGCATGATCTTCTCATCGAGAAGATCTTCTCGTTTTACTGGGGTTCTTTGCATTTCTTGGATGTGAATGTTTGCCTGTGTTGTTTGGTTGGGGAAGCTCTTCTGGATGATATCCTGAAGTATGTTTTCCAACTTGTTTCCTTTCACCTTGTCTGTTTTAGGTATCCCAATCAGTGATGGTTTCAGTGTCTTTATGTGAACCCATATTTCTTAAAGATTTTCTTTATTCCTTTTTGGGTTTTTTTGTTCTCTGTTTTTGTCTGCCTGTCCTATTTTAGAAAGATAGTCTTAAGGCTCTGTGTTTCTCTTCTCTGCATTTTCTAGTCTGTGACTGATGCTTGTGATTGCATTGTAAAGTTTTTATGTTGTGTTTTTCATCTCCATCAGTCCTGTTATGCTTCTCTTGAAACTGGCTATTCTGGCTATCAACTCTCACATTGTTTTATAATGATTCTCAACTTCTTTGCATTGGGTTACCCCATGCTCCTTTAGCTCAGTGAAGTTCATTATTACCCACATTCTGCAGCCTACTTCTGTGAATTTAGCCATCTCAGTCTCAGCCCAGTTTTGTACCCTTGCTCAAGAGGTGTTGCATTTATTTGGAGGAGAAGAGGCACTCTGGTTTTTGAGTTTTCAGCATTTTTCTGTTGATTTTTGCTCATCTTTATGGCTTTATCTGCCTTCTATCTTTGAGGTTGCTGACATTTAAGTGAGGTTTTTGTGGAGGTCTTATTTGTTGATGTTGTTGTTGTTTTCTGTTTATTTGTATTATTATTTTTTTGAACAGGCAGTCCACTCTACCATAGGGCTGCTGCAGTTTTCATTGAGCCTGCTCTAGACCCCAGTTGCCTCACTTTCTTGTGTACCTGGAGGTATCATCAGTGAAGCTGTGAAACAACAAAGATGGCAGCCAGCTCCTTCTTTTGGAAGCTTCATCTCAGGGGGGTACCTAGACCTGTTCCTGGCCTGCACACACTGTGTATGATGGCTAGAGACCCTCATGAGGACCTCTGATGCAGTAGGGAGGAATGGGTTCAGGCACCCATCCAAAGAAGCAGCCTTGCTCCTTTTTGGGAGAAAAAATGTATTGTGTCGTGGGGTTTCTTTTTTGTCCACACTGCCTGTATTCTTCAAATCCAGCAGGCTGGAGTGACTGAGTCAACTGAACCACAGAGATGGCAGCTTCTTATCTCGCTGGGAGCTTCATCCTATGGAGAGACTAAAACTTTGCCCATAGATACCTGGCTGGATTGGCTGAAGCCACTGCAGGGATGTCCCACCCAGTGAGGAAAAATTGATTGTGCTCTCACTTAGAGAAACGGTCTGCCCACAATCTGGCAAGGCAGCTGTGTGGCATTGTGGGAGACCCTTCCTTGTTATACTGTCTTTATTATCCACAGCTGGCAGGTTACAATAGCTTAGTCAACAGAACCACAGAGGTTGTGGCCACTTCTCACCCTGGTAATTCAGACCCATCTCAGGTAGACTCCAACCCATTGCCATTGCCTGGATGGGATTCCAAGCCAGTGGGTCTTAATTTGTGAGGCGCTGTGGAAGTGGAGCCTGCAGAATCATGCTGCCTGGCTTCCAGGATTCAGCCCCATTCCTCAAGTTATGTATGGACAGATATCCTGCTTTGCTGCCTTTTAGTTTAATTAAGTCCCATCTATTTTTGTTTTTGTTGCATTGCTTTTGGATTCTTGGTCATGAAGTCTTTGCCTATGCCAATGTCTAGAAGGGTTTTTACAACATTATCTTATAGAATTTTTATTGTTTCAGGTCTTAGATTTAAGTTTTTGGTACGTGAGTTGATTTTTGTATAAGGTGAGAGATGAAGATTCAGTTTCATTTGTCTACATATGGCTTGCTAATTATCCCAGCACCATATGTTGAATAGGGTATCCTTTCTCCACTTTATGTGTTTGCTAGTTTTGTCAAAGATCAGCTGGCTGTAAGTATTTGCTTTACTTCTGCTTTCTTTATTCTGTTCCATTGGTTTATGTGCCTATATTTTTTACTAGTACCATGCTGTTTTTCTGACTAGGGCCTTATAGTATAATTTGAAGTTGGGTAATGTGATGCCTCCACATTTGTTCTTTTTGCTTTGTCCTGCTTTGCCTATGTGAACTTTTTGTTTGTTTGTTTGTTTCATATTAATTATGGGATCGTTTTTTCTAGTTCTGTAAAGAATGATGGTGGTATTTTTATGGGA
Source organism: Sapajus apella (assembly GCF_009761245.1). NCBI lineage: Eukaryota > Metazoa > Chordata > Mammalia > Primates > Cebidae > Sapajus > Sapajus apella. The sequence goes on from NW_022437094.1 coordinate 398,785, forward strand.
ATTGCATTAAATATGTAGATTGCTTTTAGCAGTGTGGTCATCTTCACAATGTTGATTCTACCTATCCGTGAAACTAAGATTTGTTTTCATTTGTTTGTGTTATCTATGATTTCTTTCAGCAGTGTTTTTTGTTTGTTTATTGTTTTTATAGATGTCTTTAATGTCCTTGGTTAGGTATTTTACTATGCATTTTACTTTTTTTGCAGCTATTGTAAAAGAGGTTGAGTTCTTGATTTGATTCTCTGCTAGGTCGCCCTTGGTGTATAGCAGAGGTACTGATTCGTGTACATTTTGTGTCCTGAAGCTTTGCTGAATTCATTTATCAGATCTCTGACTTTTTCGATGAGTCTTTAAGGTTTTCTAGGTACATGATTAGATCATCAGCAAACGGTGACAGTTTGACTTCCTTCTTATTCATTTGAATGCCCTTTCTTTTTCTTCTCTGATTGCTCTAGCTAGGACATCCAGTACTGTGTTAAATAGAAGTGGTGAAAGTGGGCATCCTTGTTTCTTTCTAGTTCTCAGGGAGAATGCTTTTATCTTTTGCTTGTTCAGTATAAATTTGACTGTGGGTTTGTCTAAAATTGCTTTTATTACTTTATGTCCCTTCTATGCTGATTTTGTTGAGAGCTTTCATCCTAAAGTCAAGCTGGATATTGTCACCTGCTTTTTCTGCATCTTTTGAGACAATTGTGTGATTTTCGTTTTTAATTCTGTTTATGTGGTGTATCACATTTATTGACTTACGTATGTTAAAAAATCCCTGCAGCCCAGGTATAAAACCCACTTGATTATGGTGGGTTATATTGTTGTTATTTTGTTCGGTTTTGTTTGCTAGTATTTTGTTGAGGACTTTGGCATCTATGATCGTCAAGCATTTTGGCCTGCAGTTTTCTTTTTTTGTTATGTCCTTCCCTGGTTTTGGTACTAGGATTAGTGTGATACTACCTACTCTGATAGTAGCACTTTGGAACATTTGGACCATTTACATTCAATGTTAGTATTGAGATATGAGGTATTATTCTATCCTTTGTGCTGTTTGTCTGAATACTTTGTGTGTTTTTCATTGTGTTTTTGTTGTGTAGGTCCTGTGAGATTTATGCTTTAAGGAAGTTCTGTTTGGGGGTACTTTTAGAAGTTCTTTTAGTGCTGGATTTGTGGTGTCATTCTCTCAGCATTTGTTTTTCTGGACAAAAAAAAAAAAAAAAAAAAACACCTGTATCTTTCTTTCATTTATGAAACTTTGTTTAACTAGATATGAAATTCTTTCCTGATAATTTTTTTTGTTTAAGGAGGCTAAAGATAGGACCCCGATCCCTTCTAGCTTGTAGGGTCTCTGCTGAGAAATTGGCTGTTAATCTGATACTTTTTTTTATAGGTTACCTGATAATTTTACCTCACAGCTCTTAACATTTTTTTCCCTTTGTTTTGACTTTAGATAACTTGATGACTATGTGCCTCGGTGATGATCTTTTTGATAAATTTTCCAGGTGTTCTTTGAGCTTCTTGTATTTGGATGTCTAGATCTCTAGCAAGGCCAGGGAGTTTACCTCAATTATTCCCTCAAATATGTCTTCAAAACTTTTAGATTTCTCTTCTCTCTCAGGAGCACCAGTCATTCTTGGGTTTGGACATTTAACGTAGTCCCAAACTTCTTGCAGTCTTTTTTCATTTTTTAAGTTATTTTTCTTCATCTTTGATGATTTGGATTAATTTGAAAGCCTTGTCTTTGAGCTCTGAATTTCCTTCTCCTGCTTGTTTGATTCTATTGCTGAGACTTTCCAGTACATTTTGTATTTCTCTAACTGTATTCTTGATTTCCAGAAGTTGTGATTTTTAAAAATTTATGCTATGTATTTCACTGAATAATTTTCCTTTCTTATCCTGTATCATGTTTGTGATGTATTTAAGTTGGCCTTCATTTTTCTCTGGTGATCCCTTGATTAGCTTAAAAATTGACCTTTAGATTTCTTTTTCTGGCAATTTAGAGCTTTTTGTCATGGTTTGGATCCATTACTGGTGAGTTGATATGATCTTTTGGGGCTGCTTAGAGGACCTTGTTTTGTCATCTTACCAGAATTGTTTTTCTGGTTCCTTGTCATGTGGGTAGACTATGTCAGAGGGAAGATCTGGGGATTCAAGGGCCGCTGATCAGATTCTTTTATCCCATGTGGTCCTCCCTTCATGAGGTGTTCTCCCCCTTTCCCTAGGAATGGGGCTTCCTGAGAGCTGAACTGTAGTGATTGTTTTTGCTCTTCTGGGTCTTGCCACCTAGTGTAGTTACCAGGCTTCAGGCTGGTCCTGGGGAGAGTCTGCAGAGTCCTGTGATGTGATTTGTCATCAGGTCTTGCAGTTATGGATACCAGCACCTGCTCTAGTAGGGGTAGCAGGGAAGTGAAGCAGACTCTGTGAGGTTCTTTGGCTGTGGTTTTTGTCTAGTGGGCTGATTTTGTGTTGGTTGGCCTCCAACTAGGAGTTGGCATTTTTAAGAACTCATCATCCGCAGTCTTATTTGGAGGATGCAAATTTACCCTAGGGAAACCTGCTTAAGTATTCAGGTTTCTCAGTTGGTGGGCAGGGCCATAAAGGCCCCAAGAGATTTAACGTTTACCTTCAGCTAGCAGGGTGAGTAGAGAAGATCCACCAGTAAGGGGCAGGGATAGATATGTCTGAGCTCAGCCTCTCCTTGGGTGAGGCTTGCTGTGGCTACTGTGGAGGACGACGGTGTGTTTCCCAGTCCAATGGAGTTATACTCTCAGGGGGATTATGGCTGCCTCTGCTGTGTCATACATTGCCAGGGAAATTGGGAAAAGTTTGCAGTCACAGGCCCACGCAGCCAGTGACCAGGGCTGAGAACTTGCCTCAGACTACGAACCTCCCCATTGTGAAAGCAAGCAGACTATCAGTTTTTTGGCATCTCTGGGAGCCTGCTGCAGTGATCCAGCTCCTTCAAAGGGTCTGTGGATTTTTTCAGTTTTCCTGATATGTTCCTGTGGTATTTCTTGGAGCAAAAGTTCACAATTTGAGTGTCCAGATGCTGCTCTGTTTGTCTGAGCATGAGCTGTAAGCTAGTCTTACCTCTTTTTTTCCCCAAAACACTTAAGAAGTTTTATTGAAAATGATAAAACACAGAAACACAAGTCTCATTTTAAAGTAAAATTAACAGTATCTTCCAGAACGCTCCTAGAACTGAGCCATTCTTGCTCTTACTGAAAGATGCAACCAAGTTTCAAATCTAAAATAATAAATGAATCTGCTGATAAATATTCTTTTTATGGTTCAAGCCCTTACCTTAGTTATTTTTATAAATGTTTTATTTGCAACTTTTCAAGAATGAGTAGCAGTTTTTTAAGTGACTAATATTTATGAGAACTGGACTTTCTTCATATTAACTACACAAAAACACGAAAATAACAAAAACCACATGCACCCTACTCAAACTCAGATAAAATATACATTTGTTCATTAAAGTTAACTTGCTTCAGATAATTTTTTCTCTTCACACATTAGCACAGTAAGCCAAAGTTTGATCCATGCTGCAAAAGCTATACAAAATGAAAAGCCCTATTAACTCTCTAGGGAAATCATAAGGGAAAAGTGAGAGCAAAAATCCTATGCTACAAAAGTAAAACAAAAAGCAGAGGCATTGGAGCCTTCTCAGATGAATAAGCACCACAAGGATGAAGAAAACAATTTTCGTATAAACAAAAAAGAACATAAAACTTGAATTATCCTACAGAAATAATTATCGTGTCCAGTAACTTGACTCCTCAAATAAGCTCTGTTTGTATTTTAATTAACAGAATCTTAATTCTCTTATATTCACCAATACTATCAAAGCTTTGTTTTGAGGGGTCTTTGCGTCCTTTTCATCGTAAGACCTTTAGTCAGAGGCTTGCCAAACAATTCCTGTAGAAGACAATCTTGGTGTGTTTTGGGTCCTTCTTGGAAAATCTGTCATCTCCCTTTCCATCTTAATGATAACTCCACCTCTGTGCAGTCACTTCATGTTTTTGTGTTACACTAGAACACATTTTTTAGCATGGAGATTTATTTAATGCTACAAACTTTACTAGTGGGTCTCACTAAACAATGACTACAAGACATGAGTTTCTCAAATGGCATGAATCAAACACACATTTCAAAAGAATACAGTTTACATTTGTCTCTAAACCTAAATTAAGAAACTATTAACTGGTTTCCAACTGCTTTCATTAGTGATTTAAAGATTGAATAATTTTACTGTATAGACATCAAATATTTTGTTTAAATATTAAACACTAAATCTTTTCCTGACTATCCAGACAGAAAGAGAAAGCAGGAAGAGACAAAAGAAGCAAGTCTAATTAATAGATTTGTGACTTCTATGCCATCTATAACAAAGGGAGACATTTTGGTAAGGGTTTCAAAAATGCCTGGAAGTTGGTTTCTAAAAATTCACCTTTATGTGGCATAAACCATCTTTTTGTCTACAAATGGTGTCTCATACCTGCCTACAAAGGGGGAGGAAACCCAGAAAACAAAACAAAACTGGGGTGGTTTCCTGTTGTGTGAAGGGAGGGCCAGTATTATACCATAACACTCATTTAATAAATGATAGTGGACATTTTGTAGCAGTGAAGAATTGTCATTTTATTTTGCTCTATGAGGCCCTGCCACACAGAAGAGCTCTTCCTGAGAAACTGAAAATTTCAATCCTGGCTATCCTCAAAGGACACCTGCAATCTGTTTTAGGTACTCAAGAAGATGAAGGCTTTCTGCTATCAGGAAGCGATTCTCCACTACCATTTAGGCTTACTGCACAATAGTCTAAGTACTAGTCAAATTGGCTATTTCAGTAAACTGCAATGTCATTTAGTCCTACATTTTCAGTTTCACTGTTTTCTAAATTAACATTTTAAAACAATTTGCTAATATAAATATGACTTTTTAAAAAATTACTGCAGTTATCAATACTGGGTTTAGTTGACAAAGCACTTTCTTAGGATAAACTAAAGGATGCTCTCCCATAGGAAATTTGCACATGGGCTACCTCATAATATTTTAACTATCATTCAAAGTTAATTAATTTGTGAACATTACTGAATAACTGGGCTTATCAGTGATGCAAGGGAAACTAAGGAACAACAGTGGCACAAGGCAAAAAGCCTTGAAGGAAAAACTTTGTCTCTCTATTTTCATTGCATTTTCAGAGCAAGAGGTGAGCCACAATGCTATTGGCTATTTAATCAACAGAACTATATTGAATTGGCAACTAATTTACAAGTTTCAGGGCCTTTATTATATTTCTTAGCAGCAGGCTTAAGGTACTGCTCTCTTCCCTCCTTCTCCTCCATTATATATAGTCACCACTGTAAACAGTTTGTATCTACAGACTAAGCTGTGACTTAACTGTCAGAGTACAGTTGTAGTAGGAGCATTCTTCTTTCTTAATCATCCTTTTTAATTCAAGGAAATATTCTCCAAGTGTTTCAATAGTCTAGACAATGTGACATATGATTTAAGTCACCCTTACACATGCAGCATCTATACCTACCTTTGAAGAGACTGTAATCTAACATTCCTTTAATAAGTCCCACAGAAAATTGCTCTCCCTTTGAGACAAACTTTCTTGGCAAAAAGTTGAATTCAATAAATGGCTACGCAAAATGAGAGTCCCACCCCAAATCACAGGTGGAGATATTAATACACTCATTTTATAAAATGTGGTTGCTTTATATTGTTGTTGGTCTCTGTATTTCAGTGTTTTTGTAGTGGCTGTTATTGGGCTTTCTTATCCATATTTAGTGCTTTTTTCAGGAGCTCTTGCAAGATAGGTTGGATGGTTACAAATTTTCCTAGCATTTGCTTGTCTGAAAATTAGCTTATTTTCTTTTTGCTTATGAAGTTTAGTTTGGCCATATATGAAATTCTGTGTTGGAGTTTCTTTTCTTTAAGAATGTTGAATATTGCCTTTCCAATAGGGTTTCTGCTGAGAAGTTCACTATTAGTCTTATTGGCTTCTCTTTGCAGGTGTCCTCACCTTGCTTTCTAGCTGCCTTTAACATTTTTACCCTTATTTTGTGTTTGGAAAATCTGATAATCATGTTGCTTGAGGATGATCTTCTTGTGAAGTATTTTACTTGGATTCTCTGAATTTTTTGAATTTGCACTTTGGCCTCTCTAGGTAGTTTGAAGTAGTTCTAATGGATGATAACCTGAAATATGCTTTCCAAGTTGTTTTACTCTCTCCATCTTTTTCAGGGACACCAGTGAGTCAAAGATTCGGTTTCTTTGTATAATGCTGTATTTGTCACAGGTTTTGTTCATTTTTTAAATTTTTTTCTTTCTCTTCTTGTCTAGCTATCTTATTTCAGAAAGTCTGTCTTCAAGCTCTGAGATTCTTTCCTCCACTTGGTCTATTCTCCTATTAATACTTGTAATTGCATTATAACATTTTTGTAGTGTGCTTTTCAGCTTTATTAGTTTAATTATATTTCTTTCTATACCATCTATTTTGTCTTTCAACTCTTGTATTATTTTATTTTGGTTCTTAGCTTATATGGATTGGGTTTTGATGTGTTCCAGCATCTCAATGGTCTTTCTCTTTATTCATATTGTGAATTTTATTTCTGTCATTTCAGCCATCAGCCCTATTCAGAACCTTTGCTGGAGAGGTGGTGCAGTCATTTGGAGGACCAAGGTGCTCTGGCTTTTTGAGTTGTCAGGGTTCTTGTGCTGATTTTCTCACCTTAATGGGCTTATGGTCTTTTAAAAAAAATTTTTAACTTTATGGCCAAAGTTGCTGCCCTTGGATTTTTTTTTCTTGTATTTTATTTATGCCCTTTATGGTATAATTGTGGTATGAAGCGTATTAAGCCAACTGGCTTCATTTCTGGAAGATTTTGGGGGGCCAACACTCTACGTTGAATTCTTGTACTGTTTGCTCCCACTCTGGGGCCTTGTATCAGGCCCCAACGTTGTTCTCTGGCTTTCTGATGTTTGAAATTCACTGCACTGAGTGGCTGAAGTGCTCTCAGACTTCTGATCCCTAGACTCTGATGGGTAGTGTCAGCCAAAGTGTTTTGTAATGTGGCTACTGCAGAATCTGTTTGTTTTTGCATGTGCCAACAAGAGTAGCAGTCTGCCAGGTTGCACACTTGTCAGCTACAGCAGAATGCTAACAGGTTCTTGGGGGACTGCCTCTATGTGGGTGTTCATCACAGTGGTGAAGGTAGTTCGGCTTGGGGTGAGCAGCCCTTGCTTTCAAGGGCCATGATGGTGGTAGTGTTAGCATGTGGTTGGAGCTCTGGGGGATGTAGGTCTGTGTGCATTCTTTTTGTGCCACAGGTATGGGTGGTTGCTCAGGGTGAAGAAGGATTCCTTGTTCTTTATGCCTAGTCTTTCTCCTGTAACAGTATTGGTGCAAGGGTGGGGCTTGCTGATTCTATCCTTGCTAAGGCTCTAACTGCAACAATGGCTGTTTGTGAGGAGCGGGTGGTGGGCTGTACTTTTGCTGTAGCAGTGGAAAGGCAGGATGCATGCAAAGAGGTATGCTGACAGGTCAAGGAAAGCAAACCTGCCTATGTACACACTTGCTATCAAAGTGATGTGGGGTGTTGCTGTAGGCCCACTGGAAGCTGCAGTGTGGGCAGGCAGCAGGCGGTTTCTTATGTGGCCATGGAGGCAGCACTGTTGGAGTTCTCCATTATTCAGGAACGTTTCACTGGCCCAGAAGCTATGATGCGGGTCCCTAGGGCACCCAAGGCTGCTTTGCACAAGTGTATCTAGGCTGGGGCCAACTGGAGAGGCCAGCAAATTAAGGGATTCTCATGTCAGACCAGCCCCATCTGGTAGTCAAGCCTGGGGGAATGGCTGTCTCTGCCTGTGTGCCACTGCAGATGCTGCTACACCAACCTCTCTGGGCTTCACCTCAGCTGGATTGCTACCCTTACCACTTCTTTAAGCAGCTCTCCCTGCCAGCTAGAGTGTCCATGGTGGTTGAGGGGTCTCTTTCTGCTGGCATTCAGAAGGCTACGCAGAGAACAGGTTGCTTTTTTACCAGTTAAACTCACATTCTTCTGGAGTTACTGGTGGCCAGGAAAAAGCCGCAGTGTGCACTAGCACCATGGAGGATTCCCAGCTTCCTTCCTCCCTCTTTTGCCCAGCTTCTGTTTCTTTCTTCTGTCCACTCTCAGTGCCTTCCCTCTGGTGATATGTTAAGAGTGTGCCAATCATCTTACTCCCTCAGTGGCAACTGGCTGCTTGAATGTTGGGTTTGTGTGTATGTGTGTATTGTTTATATATATATATATATATATATATATATATATATATATATATACTGTTTAAACACATAAACATATAAAATTTGCTTGATCAATGAGTTTTGCATGTTTATGGGTTTTACTTTTTATTTTCTTTATATAGTTCAAATACTGGGATACGTGTGCACAATGTGCTGATATGTTACATAGGCATATGCGTACCATGGTGGTTTGCTGCACCCACCAACCCATCATCTATGTTAGGTATTTCTCCTAATTCTATACCTCCCATAGCCCCTCAGCCGTGACAGACCCTGATGTGTGATGTCGCGATCCCTGTGTCCATGTGTTCTCATTTTTCACCTCCCACTTATGAGTGAGAACATTTGGTGTTTGGTTTTCTGTTCCTGTGCTAATTTGGTAAGAATGATGGTTTACAGCTCCATCCATGTCCCTGTAAAGGACATGAATTCATCTTTTTAATGGCTGCTTGGTATTCCATGGTGTATATGTGCCATGTTTTCTTTATCCAGTGTATCACTGATGGGCATTTGGGTTGGTTCTAAGTCTTTGCTATTGTGAACAGTGCTGAAATAAACATATGTGTCTTTATAGTAGAATGCTTTATAATACATTGGTTATATACCAAGTAATGGAATTGCTGGGTCAAATGTTACTTCTGGTTCTAGATCCTTGAAGAATCGCCACACTGTCTTCCACAATGACTGAACTAATTTACACTCCCACCAACAGTGTAAAAGCATTCCTATTTCTCAATGTCCTCTCCAGCATCTGTCGTTTCCTGACTTTTTAATGGCCACCATTCTAACTGGCAGGAGATGGTATCTCATTGTGGTTTGATTTTCATTTCTCTAATGACCAGTGATGATGAGCTTGTTTTCATATGTTTGTTGGCCACATAAGTCTCTTCTTTTGAGAAGTGTCTGTTCCTCTCCTTTGCCCACATTTTAATGAGATTGTTTGTTTTTCTCTTTTAAATTTGTGTAAGTTCCTTGTAGATTCTGAATATTAGTCTTTGTCAGATGGATAGATTGCAAACATTTTCTCCCACTCAGTAGGTTGTTTGCTCACTCTGATGATAGTTTATTTTGTTGTGCAAAAGCTCTTTTGTTTAATTAGACTCCATTTGTCTATTTTGGCTTTTGTTGCCATTGCTTTTGGTGTTTTAGCAATGAAGAATTTGCCCATTCCTGTGTCCTAAATGGTATTGCCTAGGTTTTTTACTAGAATTTCTATGGTTTTAGGTCTTATATTGATGTCTTTAATCCATCTTGAGATAATTTTTGTGTGAGGTGTAAGGGAAACTTTGGATTTTAGTTTTCTGCCTAGCCAGTTTTTGCAACACCATCTATTAAATCGGGAATTCTTTTCTTTATTGCTTGTTTTTCTCAGGTTTGTGAAAGATCAGATGGTTGTAGATATGTGGCATTACTTCTGAGGCCTCTATTCTGTTCCATTGGTCTATATATCTGTTTTGGTATGAGTACAGTGCTGTTTTGGTTACCATAACTTTGTAGTATAGTTGAAAGTCAGGTAGCATGATGCCCCCACCTTTGTTGCATTTGCTTAGGATTGTCTTGGCTATGCAGGCACTTTTTTGGTTCCATGTGAAATTTAATGTAGTTTTTTCTAGGTTTGTGAAGAAACTCAATCGTAGTTTGATGGGGATAGCATTGAATCTGTAAACTACTTTGGACAGTATGGCCATTTTAATGATATTGATTCTTTCTATCCATAAGCCTGGAATGTTTTTCCACTTACATGTGTCCTTTTTTATTTCCTTGAGCAGTGGGTTGTAGTTCTCCTTGAGAGGTCCTTCATATCCCTTGTAAGTTGTATTCCTTGGTATTTTATTTCATTATAGCAATTTTGAATAGGAGTTCACTCATGATTTGGCTCTCTAGAGATTTGTCTATTATTGGTGTATAAGAATGCATGTGCAACTGGAGAGAAGAAAAAAACAAGATTTGCAATCCTAGTCTCTGATAAATCAGATTTTAAACCAACAAAGACCAAAAGAGACAAAGAAGGACATTACACAATGGTAAAGGAATCAATACAACAAGAAGAGCTAACTATCCTAAATATATATGCACCTAATATAGGAGCACCCAGATACATAAAGCAAGTTCTTAATGACCTACAAAAAGACTCAGACTCCCAAACAATAATAGTGGGAGACTTTGACATGCTACTGTCAATATTAGACAGATCAATGAGACAGAAAAATTATTAAGGAAATCCAGGACTTGAACTCAGATCTGGACCAACTGGACCTAATAGACATCTACAGAACTCTCCACCCCAAATCAACATAATATACATTCTTCTCAGCACCACATCACACGTACTCTAAAACTGACCACATAATTGGAAGTAAATCACTCCTCAGCAAATGCAAAAGAATGGAAATCATAACAAACAGTCTTTCTGACCACAGTGCAATCAAATTAGAGCTCAGGATTAAGAAACTCACTCGAAACCACACAACTACATGGAAACTGAGCAACCTGCTCCTGAATGACTGCTGGATAAATAATGAAATGAAGGCAGAAATAAAGATGTTCTTCAAAACCAATGAGAACAAAGACACAACATACCAAAATCTCTGGTACACATTTAAAGCAGTGTGTAGAGGGAAATTTATAGCACTAAATGCCCACATAAGAAGAGAGGAAAGATCTAAAATCAACACCCTAACATCATGATTAAAAGAACTAGAGAAGCAAGATAAAACACACTCAAAAGCTAGCATAAGACAAGAGATAACTGGGATCAGAGCAGACCTGAAGGATACAGAGACACAAAAAGCATTTCAAAAAATAAAAAAATCCAGGATTTGTTTTTTTTTTTGAAAAGATCAACAAAACTGATAGACTGCTAGCCTGACTAATAATAAAGAAGAGAGAGAAGAATTGAATAGATGCAATAAAAAATGATAAAGTGGATATCACCACTGATTCCACAGAAATAGAAACTACCATCAGAGATTACTACAAAGAGCTCTATGCACATAAACCACTAAATCAAGAAGATGTGAATAAATTTCTGGACAATTACAACCTCCCAAGACTAAACAAGGAAGAAGTTGAATCCCTGAATAGATCAATAACAAAGTCTCAAGTTGAGGGAGCAGTTAATAGCCTACCAACCAAAAACAGTGCAGGGCCAGATGGGTTCACAGCTGAATTCTACCAGAGGTACAAAGAGGAGCTGGTACCATTCCTTCTGAAACTATTCCAAATAATAGAAAAAGAGGGAATCCTCCCCAACTCATTTTATGAGACCAACATCATCCTCATACCAAAACCTGGCAGAGACACAACAAAAAAAGAAAATTTCAGGCCAATATCCATGATGAACACTGATGCAAAAATCTTCAATAAAATAATGGAAACCAAATACAACAGCACATCAAAAAGCTTATCCATCACAATCAAGTTGGCTTCATCCCAGGGAGGCAAGGCTGTTTCAACATACACAAATCTGTAAACATAATCCATCACATAAATAGAACAAAAAACAAAAATCACATGATTATCTCCATAGATGCAGAGAAAGCCTTCAACAAAATTCAACAGCCCTTTATGCTAAAAACTCTCAATAAACCAGGTATTGATGGAACATATCTCAAAATAATAAAAGCTATTTACGACAAACCCACAGCCAATATCATGCTGAATGGGCAAAGACTGGAAGCATTCCCTTTGAAAACTGGCACAAGACAAAGATGCCCTCTCCTACCACTCCCACTCAGCATAATAGTGGAAGTTCTGGGGAGTGTAATCAGACAAGAAAAAGAAATAAAGGATATTCAATTTACAAAAGAGAAAGTCTAACTGTCTCTATTTGCAAACGACATGATTGTATATTTAGAAGACTCCGTCATCTCAGCCCAAATCTCGTTAAGCTGCTAAGCACCTTCAGCAAAGTCTCAGAATACAAAATTAATGTGCAAAAATCACAAGCAATTTTATACACCAATAATAGACAGTTACCCAAATCATGAGTGAACTCCCATTCACAATTGCTACAAAGAGAATAAAATACCTAGGAATAGAACTAATGAGGGATGTAAAGGACCTCTTCAAGGAGAACTACAAACCACTGCTCAGGGAAATAAGAGAGGACACAAACAGATTGAAAAACATTCTATGATATTGGATAGGAAGAATCAATATCGTGAAAATGGCCATAGTGCCGAAAGTAATTTATAGATTCAATGCCATCCCCATGAAGCTACCATTGACTTTCTTCACAGAATTTTAAAAATACACCTTAAACTTCATACGGAACCAAAAGAGAGCCTGCATAGCCAAGATAATTCAAAAAAAGCTGGAGGCATCACAGTACCTGACTTCAAACTATATCTCAAAGCTACAGTAATCAAAAAAGCATGGTACTGATATCAAAACAGAGATATAGACCAATGGAACAGAGCAGAGGCCTCAAAAGTAACACCACATATCCACAGCCATCTGATCTTTGAGAAACCTTACAAAAACAAGCAATGGGCAAAAGATTTCCCATTTAATAAATGGTGCTGAGGAAACTGGCTAGCCATATGCAGAAAACTGAAACTGGATTTCTTCCTTACACCTTAGACAAAAATTAACTCCAGATGGATTCAAGATTTAAACATAAAACCTAACATCAATAAAAAACATTAGAAGAAAACCTAGGCAATACCATTCAGGACATAGGCATAGACAAGGACTTCATGGCTAAAACACCAAAAGCAATGGCAACAAAAGCCAAAGTAGACAAATGGGATCTAATTGAACTAAAGAGTTTCTGCACAGCAGAAGAAACTATCATTAGAGTGAACCGGCAACAAACAGAATGGGAAAAAATTTTTGCAATCTACCCATCTGATAAAGGGCTAATAACCAGTATCTACAATGAACTTAAGCAAATTTACAAGAAAAAACAAACAACCCCAACAAAAAGTGGGTAAAGGATATGAACAGGCACGTCTGAAAAGAAGACATTTATGCAGCCAACAAACATATGACAAAAGCTCATCATCACTGGTCATTAGAGGAATGCAAATCAAAACCACATTGAGATACCATACCATGTCAATTAGAATGGTGATCATTAAAAAATCAGGAGCCAACAGATGCTGGAGAGGATGTGGAGAAATAGGAATGCTCTTACATTGCTGGTGGAAGTGTAAATTAGTTCACCCATCGTGGAAGACAGTGTGGCGATTCCTCAAGGATCTAGAAATAGAAATACCATTTGACCTAGCAATCTTGTTATGGGGTATATACCCAAAAGATTATAAAACATTCAGTTATAAAGACATACACACATATGTTTATTGTGGCACTGTTTACAATAGCAAAGACTTGGAACCAAACTAAATGCTCATCACTGATAGACTCGATAAAGAAAATGTGGCACATATACACTATGGAATACTATGCAGCCATAAAAATGGATGAGTTCATGTACTTTGCAGGGACATTGATGAAGCTAGAAACCATCATTCTCAGCAAACTGACACAAGAACAGAAAACTAAACACCTCACGTTCTCATAAGTGGGTGTTGAACAATGAGAACACATGGACATGTGAAGGGGAACATCATACACTGGGGCCTGTTTGGGGGTGGGTGGCTAGGGAGGGGATAGCAGGGGGTGGGGGAATTGGGAAGGGATAGCGTTAGGAGATATACCTAATGTAGGTGATGGGGGTATGGATGCAGCAAACCACCGTGACACATGTATACCTCTGCAACAAACGTGCACAATCTGCACATGTACCCTAGAGCTTAAACCATAATTTTAAAAAAGAAAAAAACTACGAGATTTTAAATAATAAAATTTGTTTAAATTTTTCCAATTTTGACTTTTATTACTTATAAAAGTATAAAGTTTTATATGTTTTACTACTTGGCATTAGTTTTATGCAAAAAAGCTCATATAAATATATAAAATCTATGGACATTTATAAATTAAAAAAAAACTAATGCTTGTGATTTTTGCACATTGATTTTGTATCCTGAGACTTTAATGAAGTTGCTTATCAGCTTAAGGAGATTTGGGGCTTAGGCAATGCAGTTTTCTAAATAGACAACCATGTCATCTGCAAACAGACAATTTGACTTCCCCTCTTCCTATTTGAATACCCTTTATTTCTTTCTCTTGCCTGATTGCCCTGGCCAGAACTTCCAATACTATGTTGAATACGGGTGGTGAGAGTTCATCCTTGTCTTGTGCCAGTTTTCAAAGGGAATGCTTCCAGCTCTTGCCCATTCAGTGTGATATTGGCTGTTGCTTTGTCATAAATAGCTTTTATTATTTTGAGATAAGTTCCATCAATACCTCGTTTATTGAAAGTTTTTAGTATGAAGGTGTGTTGAATTATATTGAAGTCCTTTTTTTAACTTCTGAGATAATCATTTTTTTTTCATTGGTTCTGTTTATATTATGAATTATGTTTGTTAATTTGTGCTTATGGAACCAGCCTTGCATCGCAAGGATGAAGCCAACTTGATCGTGGTGGATAAGCTTTATGGTGTGCTGCTGAATTTGCTTTGCCAGTATTTTATTGAGGATTTTTGCACTGATGTTCATCAGGGATATTGGTCTGAAATTTTCTTTTTTTGTTGTGTTTCTGCCAGGTTTTGGTATCAAGATGATGCTAGCTTCATAAAATGAGTTAGGGAGGAGTACCTTTTTTCTATTGTTTGGAATAGTTTCAGAAGGAATGGTACCAGCTTCTTTTTGTACCTTTGGTAGAATTCAGCTGTGAATCCATCTGGTGTTTGACTTTTTTTGGTTGGTAACCTGTTAATCTCAGCCCTCCCTTCCAGCAGAATGAAGGGTTCTGTCTTGCTGGTGTTTCAGGTGCCACTGGGGTATGAAAAAAAAAAGAAAAAAAAAAAAAAAAAAAAAACTCCTGCCACTAGCTCTGTGTCTACCCAAATGGCTGCTTTGTTTTGCACTTGAAACTTAAGGCCTGGTCATGTGGGCACCGGAGGGAATCTCCTGGTCTGCTGGTTCCAAGGACTGTGGGAAAAATGCAGTATCTGGGCCAGAATGCACTGTTGTTCCATGGCTTTCCTTGGCTAGGAGCGAGAAATTCCCCAACCCTTTGTGCTTCCCAGGTGAGGCAATGTTCTAGTCTGCTTCGGCTCACCCTCTATGGGCTGCACCCACTGTCCAGCCAGTCCCAATTAGATGAATCATGTACTTCAGTTGGAAATGCAGAAATCACCTGCCTTCTGTGTCAATCTCACTGGGAGCTGCAGACTGGAGCTGTTCCTATTCGGCCATCTTGCCAGCGGCTCCTCTCAGTCTGTGTCTTTTAATTAGGACATTTAGCCCATTTACGTCTAAGGTTAATATTGTTATATGCAGGTTATTTTGCCAGTTAGTTGATGCAGTTTCTTCATAGTGTTGATGGTCTTTACAATTTGGTATGTTTTTGCAGTGGCTGATACTGGTTTGTTTGTTTGTTTGTTTTCTCCACATTTAGTGCTTCCTTCAGGAGCTCTTGTAAGGCAGGCCTTTTGATGACAGAATCTCTCAGTATCTGCTTGTCTGTAAAGGATTTTATTTTATTTTATTCGTTTATAAAACTTAGTTTCGCTGGATATGAAATTCTGGGGTGAAAATTCTTTTCTTTAAGAATGTTGTATATTAGCCCCCACTCTCTGCTGGCTTTTAGGGTTTCTGCAGAGAGATCCACTGTTAGTCTTTTGGGCTTCACTTTGTGGATAACCCAATCTTTCTCTTTGGCTACCTTAACCTTTTCCCTGCATTTTAACCTTGGTGAATCTGACACTTATGTATCTTGAGTTTGCTCTTCTTGATGAGTATCTTTATGGTGTAATCGGTATATCCTGAATTTGAATGTTGGCCTATCTTGCTACACTGGGAATGTTCTCCTGGATAATATACTGAAGTGCATTTTCCAACTTGGTTCCATTCTCCCTGTCATTTTCAAGTGCACCAATCAAATGTAGGTTTGGTCTTTTCATATAGTTCTATATTTCTTGGGGGCTTTGTTCATTCCTTGTCATTCTTTTTTCTTTAATCTTGTCTTCATGCTTTATTTTATTAAGTTCATCTTGAATCTCTGATATTCTTTCTTTTGCTTGATCAATTCAGCTATGTATCAATTTGTACTTGTGTATGCTTCATGGAGTTCTTTTGCTTTGTTTTTCAGCTCCATGAGGTCATTTATGTTCTTCTTTAAACTGGTTTTTCTAGTAGCAATCTCTCTAATCTTTTTTCAAGGTTCTTAGCTTTACTGCGTTAGGTTAAAGGGATTAGCTCAAAGGAGTTTATTATTCACCTTCTGAAGCCTACTTCTGTCAGTTTGTTAAACTCATTCTCTGTCCAGGTTTGTTTCCTTGCTGGCAAGGCGTTCTGTTACTTTGGGGAAGGAGACGCATCCTGGATTTTGCAATTTTAAAACTTTTTGCACTGGTTCTTACTCATCTTCATGGATTTATCTACCTTTGGTCTTTGAAGTCGATGACCTTTGGATGGGTTTTTGTGTGGACATCCTTTTTGTTTCTATTGTTGCTATTCTTTTCTGCCTGTTAGTTTCTCCTTTAACATTCAGGCCCCTCTGCTGCAGGTCTGCTGGAGTTTGCTGGAGGTCTACTCCAGACCCTGGTTGCTTGAGTATCACCAGCAGAGACACAGAACAGCAAAGATTGCTGCCTTTCTTTCTCTGGAAGCTTCATCCCAGAGGGTCACCTGTCAGATGCCAGCCAGAACCCTCCCACATGAAGGGTCTGCCGACACTTGCTGGGAGGTGACTTTCAGTGAGAAGACGGGGTTGGGGACTCACTTGAGGAGACAGTCTGTCCCTTAACAGTGCTTGAATGCTGTGCTTGGAGATCTGCTGCTCTCTTCAGAGCCTGCAAGTAGGAATGTTTACGTCTGCTGAAGCTGCACCCACAGTTGCCCCTTCTCTTAGGTGCTCTGTCCCAGGGAGATGCAAGTTTTATCTATAAGCCCCTGACTTAGGCTGCTGCCTTTTTTTTTTAAAGATGCCCTGATCAGAGAGGAAGAACCTATAGTGGCAATCTGGCTACAGCAGCTTTGCCAAGCTTTAGTGGGCTCCCTATGTGTTTTAATAATGGTGGATATTGTCCTTTCACTTCCAGGTGTATGACTTTGTGTTTGTATATATATGTGGATGTGAAAAATGGTTAGAGAGATTGCTAACTAGAAAAATCAGTTTAAAGACGAACATAAATGACCTGATGGAGCTGAAAAACAAAGCACAAGAACTTCGTGAAGCATACACAAGTATGAATTGATACACAGCTGAATCGATCAAGTGAAATAAAGAATATCAGAGATTGAAGATCAACTTAATACACACACACATATATAGAATGTTCATGTAGATATAATACATATATATGTGAATATATGTGTATATGTGTGTATATATGCAGGATGCAGTCTGGTATGGGACTAGACCCTCAAAATGGTGCCTTGTAGCTGCCTAGGGCTCAGAAGGTATTATATTCTCTTGTTGAATTTATTATTTTATTATCATTTAATACTCTTTGTTGTTCTGCCATATTTTTTTCTTTAAAGTCTGTTATTTAAGTACAGCTACTCCTGCTTGCTTTCGGTTTTTATTTCCATGGAACATTTTATTTCATTCTATTACTTTTGGTAGCTATACATTTACATGTAAAGTGAGTTTCTTGTGAGCAGCATATTATTGGTTCATTTTAAAAATTCACTCAGCCAGTCAATATCTTTTAAGTGGCTAATTTAACCTGCTTACATTCCAGGTTATTATCGATATGTCAGAACGTACTTGTGTCATTTTATTAGTTGATTCCTGGTTGTTTTATATATTCTTTGTTTCTTTATTTTTCTCTCATTATTTATCACTGTAGATTGGTGATTTTCTGTGGTAATACCATTTCAGTGCTTTCTTTTCATTATTTTTTGTGTTTCCTCTACCTGTTAGTTTTATATGTTTATGTGTTTTGATAATGGTGGATATTGTTGTTTTACTTCCAGATATATGATCTTCTTAATCATTTCTGCTAGGGCCTGTCTAATGATGATAAAGTCTCTCAGCTTTTGCTTGTCTAGCAAGGACTATTTCTCATTCATTTACTAAAAATACCTTTTACTGGGTATAGTGTTGTTGGCTAGCATTTCTTTTTCTTTCACCATTTGGAATATATTATCCAATTCTCTCCAGGGATGTAAGGTTTGCTTTAAAATTTGCTGTTAGTTTCATGAAGGTTCCTTTATATGTGATTTTATGTGCATTTTTTGTTTTGTTTTTATGCTTATCTCTTTGAGTTTTTACAGTTTGACTATATTGTGACTTGAGAAAGAAATTTTAGTTGTATATATTTTGGAATTTCTGTTCATTAAGTATGAGACATCTAAATCTTTTGCTAGGTCTGGGAATTTTTCAGCCGTTATATTGTTAAATAGCTGTTCTATTTCTTTTGTTTTCCTTCACCTTATGGGACATCAAAATTTTGAATATTTAGTCACTTTGTGGTGTCCTACATGTCCTGTTGACGTTCTTTATTCCTTTCTTTTCTCTTTTTTTTTAAATGAGTGGGCTATTTGAAAAGATCTGTCTTCATGTCTGAAATTCTTATTGATTTAGTCTATTTTTGAAACTTACAACTGTATTTTTATTTCATTCCATGAATTTTTTAGTTCCAGATTTCTTCTTTTATGATATATATTTTATTGGTAAATTTCTTATTAATATACTAAATTTATATTTAAAAAATAATGTATCTGCATTTTCTTGTATCTTATTGAGATATTGAGATTTTTTGTATCATTTTCAATTCTTTTTGAAGATTTCATAAACATTTCATAAACGTCTTCAGTCTCCTAGGAGGAATGCTCAGATGCCATAGGTGAGAGTGGGGCAGGGTGATTGCCAGGCCCCCAGATGTTGGTTTCAGGCACTGCAGAGGCAGAGTTGGGCCAGATGGGCCTGTCCTCAGACCCCTCAGTGGTTTATGTGAGCACTGGCTGTGGTAGACAGGGTCTAGGATATGTGCAGGTTGCTGCAGCAGTAGTTTTGTTGCTTCCCTGGTGCTCAGGAGGGTGGGGAGCATGTATTTCAGCATCAGGTGGTTTTTGCAAGCAGGGTAGCTTGTCCTCATTGTACCTGTACATGTGTGGTGGTCCTGCTGCTGGGAGTAGTAGGCTCACTGTTAATTGTTCCTGCTTTAATCTTGTTGGCACTAGACAGCTGTGGCACCTGGATGTGGATGGAGGACATCAATTGGACTCCAGTGATGTGAATATACAGAAGCTGTTGAGGTCTAAGGCGGGATGTAGTCTGGTCATGTCTAGGCGTTCAAAATGTTACCTTGTAGCTGCCTAGGACTCAGGAGATGTTTGGGACACACTGTGAGCTTCCTCTGTGGAGCAATGTCACAGTGTACTCTCCGGGACACTTCCTGCCTTAATCTCTGGGCCTACAAGGTCCAGGGGACTTTATAATGGCTAGGATTGCAGAAGATCATGCTGGGAATATGGAGAGCTGGCAGCCTCTCACTTTCCCTGAACTGAGGATACTCCTCAGGCTTCAAGCCAACTCTGACCAAGCAGGCTACCTTGCTTCTCTCTCCTTTCTTGCCTTAACTGTCTTCTGTCATTTTTCTGTTGAATTTCAGCATTCTCTCAGGTGATCTATTCAAGATTGGATTATGTACTCACTATTTTGGTTTTGTGGAAAAAAGCTTTAAGATGGCTGACTAGAGGCATCTAGTACTCACGTCTTTCACTATTCTTTGTGGAATAGTACCAGATGCCTCTATTAAGCCATCTTAAATCTTCTTCCCACAAAAATTTTGAAATCCTCTTGTAACTCTTGTATCCAATAGGTCAGGCCTTCTTTTTTATGTATCAGGGTTTTGTTTGTTTTTATTTGAATAGTGCCTAGAAACTCAGAATGCTTTTGGAAGCTTTTAATCTGAGTATTGGGTAATTTTTAGATGCTTGAGAGGCAGTTCCAAGATGGGAGACTAGAAGCAGCTTATGAGTGCTGTTCTCAGAGAAAGGAAACAAAAGAACTAGCAAACACTTACCCTGCAGGTTGATCATCTGAGAAACCGGTCAGGACCCATCAGCAAAATCTCAGGATACAAAATCAATGTGCAAAAATCACAAGCAATCCTATACACCAATAACAAACGGAGAACCAAATCACGAGTGAACTCCTATTTGTAATTGCTACAAAGAGAATAAAATACCTATGAATACAACTTACAAGGGATGTGAAGGACTTCTTCAAGGAAAACTACAAACCACTGCTCAAGAAAATGAAAGAGGACACAAAAATGGAAAAACATTCCATGCTCATGGATAGGAAGAATCAATATCATGAAAATGGCCATAGATTCAATGCTGTCTCCATCAAGCTACTATTGACTTTCTTCAGAAAATTGGAAAAATCTACTTTAAATTTCATATGGAACCAGAGAGCCCACATAGCCAAGAAAATTCTAAGCAAAAAGGACAAAGCTGGAGGCATCACGTTACCTTGTACTATAGTTTGAAGTCACCTGACTAAAATCCATACTACACGTTTACAGTAACAAAAACGACATGGTACTGGTACCAAAAGAGATATATGGAACATTGAAAAAGAATAGAGGACTCAGAAACAACAACACACATCTACAACCATCTAATCTTTGGCAAACCTGACAAAAACAAGCAATAAAGAAAGTATTTCCTATTAAATGGATGTGTTGGGAAAATGGCTAGCCATAAGCAGAACTGAAACTGGATCCCTTCCTTACACCTTATGCAAAAATTAACTCAAGATGAATTAAAGACTTAAATGTAATACCTAAAACCATAAAACTATAGATGAAAACCAAGACAATGCCATTCAGGACATAGGCATGGGCAAACACTTTATGACTAAAACACCAGAAGCAATGGCAGCAAAAGCCAAAATGACAAATGGGATCTAATTAAACTAAAGAGCTTCTACCAGGAAAAGAAATTATCATCAGAGTGAACAGGAAACCTACAGAATGGGGAAAAAGTTTTGCAATCTATCCATCTGACAAATGGCTAATAATAACCAGAATCTACAAAAAACTGAAACAAATTTACCAAAAAAACCCACACAAAACAAAACAAAACAAAACAAAAGAACCATCAAAAAGTGGGTAAAGGAGATTGGGGGAAGATGGCTGACTAGGAACAGCTGAGGATTGCAGCTCCCAGTGAAAGTGCAGAGGGTGAGTGGACGCTGCATTTCCAGACGGATTTTTATTGCCCACAGGCCAGGAGATTCCCAAGCAGAGGAGCCCCATGGGTCGCCAGCGCAGCTGTTTCAGCCAGCGCAGCTGTTTCGGCAGGCGTGGCTGTTTTGGCCAGCACAGCTGTTTCAGCCCGCACGGCTGCTTTGCCTGCGCCCTGGCGCGGCGGTTCTCCATACAAAAGACACTGGTCCGGGTGCCCTCTTAGCTGACGATTGGAGCCGTGAGACAGCAGTCGCCCATTCATCTGAAATAGTGAGCAAGGCCAGGAGATTCCTAGGCAAAAAAACTGCCAGGAATCTCAGTGCTGCTGTTTCAGCTGGCTCAGTGAGTCGCGGCACGGGAGATCCCGGCGCCTTTTCAACAGGTGACTGGAACACCTGGGAGAGATCGACCTTTCAACAACAATAACAACAAAAGACTCTGAGTCAGGGAGCCAGGTGATCAGACTCGGCTGGTCCTACCCCCGCCTCCCCACAAAAACAAACAAACAAACAAACAAAAAAAAAAAAAAAAAAAAAAAAAAACAGTAATTGAAAACGCTCTGGGTTGAGAGTTTCACAGCAAGCACAGCTAAACCCGGGATGGTCTGGCTCTGTGAGGGAGGGGCGTCCGCCATTACTGAGACACTCCACCACTATGGAGGGAGTATGACCATTGCTGAGGCAGCCCGCTGTTGCTGAGGCAACCCACCTTTCCCAAGGCTACCTGTCACTACAGAGACAGTCCACCATAACAGAGGCAGGCCACCATTGCCGAGGCAGTTCTAACTACACCCATATAAACAGGACTGCAGGGAAGATCACATGGCAGCTGGGTGGAGCCCACAGCAGCTCAGCAAAGCCTCTGCAGGCAGACAGTGACTAGGCTGCCTCCTCGCTGGGCAGGGCAGCCCTGAAAGAAAAAAAAAGGTAGCAGCACAATGGAAACTCATAAATAAAGCCCTAACTCCCCAGGACAGAGCACCTGGGAAAAAAAAAGGGGGAGAGTTTATGAGTTCTGCTGCAGCAGAGCTAAACACACCTGCCCAGCAACTCTGAATGAACAACGGAGCTCACAGCTCAGGACTTGAGCTCCAATTAAGGACATACTGTCTCCTCAAGCAGCTTCCTGACCCCCGTATATCCAAAGAGTCACCTCATAAAGGAGAGAACAGACTGACATTTGGCGGGTATCCTTCTGGGACAAAGATAGCAGAAGAAGAAACTGGTAGCATCCCTTACTGTTCTGCAGCTGCTGCAGGTGATCCCCAGGGAAGCAGGACCTGGAGTGGACCTCAGCAGTCCTACAGCAGATGGGTCAGACTGTTAGAAGGAAAGCTAAGAAAAAGAAGTAACTTCAGCATCCACAAACTGGAAGTTCACTCAGAGACCCAATCTGAAAGTCAGTAACTACAAAGACAGCAGGTGTTTAAACCCACAAAGATGGAAAGAAACCAGCGCAAAAAGGATGAAAACACCCGAAACCAGAACACCTCTCCTCCTAAAAGGGATCACAACTCCTCAGCAGCAAGGGATCAAGGCTGGATGGAGAAGGAATGTGACAAAATGACAGAATCAGACTTCAGAAGGTGGGTAATAAGAAACTACAGTGAGCTCAAAGAACATGTTCTAACCCAATGCAAATAAACTAAGAACCTTGAAAAAAGATTTGATGACATGCTAACGAGAATGGACAACATAAAGAGGAATACAAGTGAATTGATGGAGCTGAAAAACACAACATGAGAACTTCGAGAATCATGCACAAGTTTCAACAGCCGAATTGACCAAGCAGAAGAAAGGATATCAGAGGTCGAAGATCAACTCAATGAAATAAAACGAGAAGGCAAGAATAGAGAAAAAAGGGTAAAAAGGAATGAACAAAGTCTCAAAGAAATGTGGGACTATGTGAAAAGACGTAATCTACGTTTGATGGGTGTACCTGAATGTGACGAAGAGAATGAATCCAAGCTGGAAAATACTCTTCAGGATATTATCCAGGAAAACTTCCCCAACGTAGTAAGGCAGGAAAATATTCTAGTCCAGGAAATACAGAGAACACAGCAAAGATATTCCTCAAGAAGTGCAGCCCCAAGGCACATAATCATCAGATTCACCAGGGTTGAAATGAAGGAGAAAATGCTAAGGGCAGCCAGAGAGAAAGGTCGGGTTACCCACAAAGGGAAGCCCATCAGGCTCACAGCAGATCTGTCAGCAGAAACCCTACAATCCAGAAGAGAGTGGGGGCCAATATTCAACACCCTTAAAGAAAAGAATTTTCAACCCAGAATCTCCTATCCAGCCAAACTAAGCTTCATAAGCGAAGGAAAAATAAAATCCTTTGTGAACAAGCAAGTACTCAGAGATTTCATCACCACCAGACCTGCTTTACAAGAGCTCCTGAAAGAGGCTCTACACATATAAAGGGACAGCCAGTACCAGCCACTCCAAAAACATACCAAATGGTAAAGAGCATCAACACAATCAAGAATCTGCATCAACTAATGAACAAAACAGCTAGCTAGCATCAAAATGACAATATCAAATTCACACATAACAGTATTATCCCTAAATGTAAATAGACTAAATGCCTCAATCAAAAGACACAGACTGGCAAATTGGATAAAAAGCCAAAACCCATCAGTGTGCTGTATCCGGGAAACCCATCTCACACACAAGGATACACAAAGGCTGAAAATAAAGGAATGGAGGAAGATTTACCAAGCAAAAGGAGAGCAAAAAAAAAAAAAGCAATAGTTGCAATTCTCATCTCTGATAAAATGGACTTTACAGCAACAAAGATCAAAAGAGACAAAGAAGGACATTACATAATGGTAAAAGGATCAGTGCAACAAGAAGAGCTAACGATCCTAAATATATACGCACCCAATACAGGAGCACCCAGATATATAAGGCAAGTTCTTAATGACTTACAAAGAGACTTAGACTTCCACACAATAACAGTGGGAGACTTTAATAGCCCATTGTCAATATTAGACAGATCAACCAGACAGAAAATTAACAAGGATATCCAGGACCTGAACTCAGACCTGGAACAAGCAAACCTAATAGACATTTACAGAATTCTCCACCCCAAATCCACAGAATATACATTCTTCTCAGCACCACATCACACCTACTCTAAAACTGACCACACAATTGGAAATAAATCACTCCACAGCAAATGCAAAAGAACGGAAATCATAACAAACAGTCTCTCAGACCACAGTGCAATCGAGTTAGAACTCAGAATGCAGAAACTAACTCAGAACCGCACAGCTTCATGGAAACTGAGCAACTGGCTATTGAATGTTGACTGGATAAACAATGAAATGAAGGCGGAAATAAAGATGTTCTTTGAAACCAGTGAGAACTAAGCCACAACATACCAGAATCTCTGGGACACATTTAAAGCAGTCTCTAGAGGAAAATATATAGCAATAAGTGTCCACATGAGAAGCAAGGAGAGATCTAAAATTGACACCCTAGCATCAAAATTGAAAGAGCTAGAGGAGCAAGATGAAAAAAACTCAAAACATAGCAGAAGACAAGAAATAGCTAAGATCAGAGCAGAACTGAAGGAGATAGAGACACAAAAAAACTCTTCAAAAAATCAATAAATCCAGAAGCTGGTTTTTTGAAAAGATCTATTTTTAGACAGACCACTAGCCAGATTAATAAAAAAAGAAAAGAGAGAATAACCAAATTGATGCAATAAAAAACGATCAAGGGGATATCACCACAGATTCCACAGAAATTCAAACCATCATCAGAGATTATTACAAACAACTCTATGCACATAAACTAGTAAACCTGGAAGAAATGGATAAATTCCTGGACACTTGCCTCCTCCCAAGCCTAAACCAGGAAGAAGTTGAAACCCTGAATAGACCAGTAACAAGGTCTGAAGTCAAGGCAGCTATTAAGAGCCTACCATCCAAAAAAATCCCTGATCCAGATGGGTTCACAGCCGAATTCTACCAGACATACAAAGAGAACCTGGTACCCTTCCTTCTGAAACTATTCCAAATAATCCAAAAAGAGGGAATCCTTCCCAAATCATTTTATGAGACAAACATCATCAGGATACCAAAACCTGGCAGACTCAACAAGAAAAGAAAACTTCAGATCAATATCCATGATGAACATAGATGCAAAAATCTTCAATAAAATACTAACAAGCCGATTGCAAAAGCACATCAAAAAGCTTATCCACCATGGTCAAGTAGACTTCATCCCGGGGATGCAAGGCTGGTTCAACATAAGCAAGCCTATAAACGTAATTTACCACATAAACAGAACCAACGACAAAAATCACATGATTATCTCAATTGATGCAGAGAAAGCCTTTGACAAAATTCAACAGCCCTTTATGCTAAAAACCCTTAATAAACTAGGTATTGATGGAACATATCTCAAAATAATAAAAGCTATTTATGATAAACCAACAGCCAATATCATACTGAATGGGCAAAAACTGGAAGCATTCCCTTTGAAATCGGGCACTAGACAAGGATGCCCTCTCTCACCACTCCTATTCAATATAGTACTAGAAGTTCTAGCCAGAGCAATCAGGCAAGAAAAAGAAATAAAGGGTATTCAAATAGGAAAGGAGGAAGTCAAATTGTCTCTATTTGCAGACGACATGATTGTATATCTAGAAGACCCCCTCGTCTCAGCCCAGAATATCCTGAAACTGATAAGCAACTGCAGCAAAGTCTCAGGATGCAAAATCAATGTGCAAAAATCACAAGCATTCCTGTACATCAATAACAGACTTAAAGAGAGCCAAATCAAGAACGATCTGCCATTCACAATTTCTACAAAGAGAATAAAATACCTAGGAGTACAACTAACAAGGAACGTAAAGGACCTCTTCAAGGAGAACTACAAACCACTGCTCAACGAAATAACAGAGGGCACAAACAGATGGAGAAACATTCCATGTTCATGGTTAGGAAGAATCAATATCGTGAAAATGGCCATACTACCCAAAGTAATTTACAGATTCAACGCTATTCCCATCAAGCTACCAATGACCTTCTTCACAGAACTGGAAAAAACCACCTTAAAATTCATATGGAACCAAAAGAGAGCCAGCATAGCCAAGTCAATTCTAAGCAAAAAGAAGAAAGCAGGAGGCATCACACTACCGGACTTCAAACTATACTACAAGGCTACAGTAATCAAAACAGAGATATAGACCAATGGAACAGAACAGAGGCCTCGGAAGCAACACAACATATCTACAACCATCCGATCTTTGACAAACCTGACAAAAACAAGCAATGGGGAAAGGAGTCCCTGATTAGTAAATTGTGTTGGGAAAACTGGCTAGCAGTGTGCAGAAAGCAGAAACTGGACCCCTTTCTGACACCTTACACTAAAATTAACTCCAGATGGATTAAAGGCTTAAACATAAGACCTAACACCATAAAAACACCAGAGGAAAATCTAGTCAAAACCATTCAGGACATAGGCGTAGGCAAGGACTTCATGACCAAAACACCAAAAGCATTGGCAACAAAAGCCAAAATAGACAAATGGGACTTAATCAAACTCCACAGCTTCTGCATGGCAAAAGAAACAGTCATTAGAGTGAATCGGCAACCAGAAGAATGGGAAAAAATTTTTGCAGTCTACCCATCTGACAAAGGGCTGATATCCAGAATTTACAAAGAACTAAAACAGATCTACAAGAAAAAAACAAACAAGCCCATTCAAAAGTAGGTGAAGGATACGAACAGACACTTTACAAAAGAAGACATACATGAGGCCAACAAACATATGAAAAAATGCTCATCATCACTGGTCATTAGAGAAATGTAAATCAAAACTACATTGAGATACCATCTCACGCCAGTTAGAATGGTGATCGTTAAAAAATCTGGAGACAACAGATGCTGGAGAGGATGTGGAGAAATAGGAACACTTTTACACTGTTGGTGGCAGTGTAAATTAATTCAACCATTGTGGAAGACAGTGTGGCGATTCCTCAAGGACCTAAAAATAGAAATTCCATTTGACCCAGCAATCCCATTACTGGGTATATATCCAAAGGATTATAAATCGTTCTACTATAAGGACACATGCACACAAATGTTCATTGTAGCACTGTTTACAATAGCAAAGACCTGGAACCAACCCAAATGCCCATCGATGATAGACTGGACAGGGATAATGTGGCACATATACACCATGGAATATTACACAGCCATCAAAAATGATGAGTTTGTGTCCTTTGTATGGACATGGATGAACCTGGAAACCATCATTCTCAGCAAACTTACACAAGAGCAGAAAATGAAACACCGCATATTCTCACTCATAGGCGGGTGTTGAACAGTGAGAACACATGGACACAGGGAGTGGAGCACTACACTGGGGTCTGTTGGGGGGAAATGGTGGAAGGACAGGGGGGTGGGAAGGAGGGGAGAGATAGCTTGGGGAGAAATGCCAGATATAGGTGAAGGGGAGGAAGGCAGCAAATCACACTGCCATGTGTGTGCCTATGCAACAATCTTGCATGTTCTTCACGCATACCCCAAAACCTAAAATGCAATAAAAAACAAAAGTCGGTGAAGTGTATGAACAGACATTTCTCAGAAGAAGACATTTATGCAGCCAGCAAACATGAAAAAAAGCTCATCATCACTGGTCATTAAAGAAATGCAAATCAAACCACAATGAGATATAATTTAACGCCAGTTACAATGGTGGTCATTAAAAAATCAGGAAAGAAGAGATGCTGGAGAGTATGTGGAGAAATAGGAACATTTTTACACTGTTGGTG
This sequence comes from Sapajus apella, assembly GCF_009761245.1. Classification (NCBI taxonomy): domain Eukaryota; kingdom Metazoa; phylum Chordata; class Mammalia; order Primates; family Cebidae; genus Sapajus; species Sapajus apella. Next base: position 427,081 of record NW_022437094.1, read on the forward strand.
GGAATATAAATTAGTTCAACCATTGTGGAATGCAGTGTGGTGATTCTTCAAGGATCCAGAACCAGAAATACCATTTTATCCAGCAATCTCATTACTGGATATATACCTAAAGGATTATAAATCATTTTACTATAAAGACACATGCACACATAAGTTTATTGTGGCACTGTTCACAATAGCAAAGACTTGGAACCAACCCGAATGCCAATCAGTGACAAACTGGATAAATAAAAGGCACGTATACACCATGGAATACTGTGCAGCTATAAAAAAGTATGAGTTAATGTCCTTTACAGGGACATGGATCAAGTTGGAAACCATCATTCTCAGCAAACACAAGAACAGAAAACCAAACAGCACATGTTCTCACTCATAAGTGAGTGTCGAACAATGAGAGCACATGGACACAGGGAGGGAAATATCACACACCGGGGCCTGCCGAGGTGTGTGGGGCTAGCGGAGGGATAGCCTTTGGAGAAATACCTAATGTAGATAACGAGTTCACAGGTTGATAGGCAGGAAACTACCATGACACGTCTATACCTATGTAACAAACCTACACGTTTTACACATGTACTCCAGAACTTAAAGTCTAATTTAAAAAATAAGATTTGAGGGGTCTCAGGCTCATCATCAAGAAGGTGTTTGGGTCGTATATGTTTGAGAATGGATGAACATCTGAAAAAATAAAATAAAAAATGAAGGCAATATCTCATAAGGAGATAACTTGTAGATCCTTCAGAGGTAGCAGTGTCATGAGAAATTTCACTTACAATCCTATATTCTAGTCTATTACAGGCTAATGACAGCATAATACGTAATACTCAAATATCTCCAGCTTTATTTACAACAAACACAAGGAAAATTTTCAAAACTCTTACCTAAACATTTTTTGATTTATTCACAATCCTGGAGATTTGGTCTTCTGAAAAAGGCATCAAAGAAAAGCCGTTATTGGGCTTCAATTGAAGTGACCAAATTAGATACTGTTTTATTCATTTACATATCAGTAAAACTCTAGTGTTGATTCTTGGATTCATGTTTCTTCATTTACATGACCGCTAGACTTTACATTCCACTAAAATAATTTAAATTGAGGATATTAACAGTCCTGCAAAAGCTACTGACTTCAGAAGTGAAAAGCCTCTATCAAAGATAATGAACAAAATTAATTTTCGTCTTCAACATCCTTTTTTGTTTCTTTGCTCTACTGATAGTCTTGTCTATAATTACATTTTGATACCTTCAGGAACACTAATATATTTTATATTTCTTCTATTATTCTGACACCCTGTGATCTTCTTATGCCACTTAAGGACAATAAAAGAGCTCTCCTATACATTTTTCCCACTCCATGCTGGGATCACCAAGGAATATTGAACTTAGCTGATTGCTGAATCTTCTACCTCATTATGCTGACAAAAATTTAATAGCTTTTTTTCATTAATACTTCAAATGGTAGATTACCTTTAATTACCTTCTGCTAATTAAGATTCATTCATATCTCAGATTCAGTCTTGAAAAATTAGACTTTGATTTCATGCCATCACAATGTTTCTGCTGAGGTTATTACAATTCTGTGAGCTATTATCTAATCCTATGGCCAAAATGAAATGCACTAATATCTAGGTTATTTATCATAGTCAGTTTTGTTCTCTTCAGTAGCACTTTAGCCTGCTTTGAAAAACTATTTAACTCTTTTCAAGATGTTTGTATACTAGAGGAATATAAAATTATCTGCCTCTTATTAGAGTAAATGATGCTTAAATTCCCAATACAGTCTGTGCCATAATAGGTTACTGTTTCTTATGTGAGCATCAGGCTTACATCTGATTATCATATATTGACTTAGCCTGTGTGTTGAGTTAAATACTTTCAGATATTTTAAAAAGTGCAACTTTTTTTTTTTTTTTTTTTAGTATTTTACTTATAGTTCCAAGATACATGTACAGAATGTGCTGGTTTGTTACATAGGTATACGTGAGCCATGGTGGTTTACTGAAATTATTGGCCTGGCCTCAAAGTTCCCTCCCCTCACCCCAACTCAACAGTCCCTGGTGTGTGTTATCCCACTCCCTGGCCCATGTGTTCTCATTCTTCAACTCCCACCTATGAGTAAGAACATGTGGTATTTGGGTTTCTGTTCCTATCTTAGTTTGCTGAGAAGGATGGCTTCCAGCTTCATCCATGTCTCTGCAAAGAACATGATCTCATTTCTTTTTATGGCCGTATGGTATTCCGTGGTGTATATGTACCACATTCTTTGTTTCTTTTTCATTATTAATTTTTCTCATTAAGTGTGAAACATCTAAATCTTTTGCTAGGTCTGGGAATTTTTCAGTCAATTCTCTCCTGGGTTGTAAGGTTTGCTGAGAAATTTGCTGTTAGTCTCATGAAGGTTTCTTTATATGTGCTTTTTTTAAAGATATGTTCCATCAATACCTCATTTATTGAAAGTTTTTAGCATGAAGGGCTGTTGAACTCTATCAAAGACCTTTTGTGCATCTTTTGAGATAATCATGTGGTTTTTGACATTGATTCTGTTTATGTGATGGATTGTGTTTATCGATTTGCATACGTTGAACCAGCTCTGAATCCCAGGGATGAAGCCAACTTGATCGTGGTGGATAAGCTATTTGATGTACTGCCAGATTCTGTGTGCCAATGTTTTGTTGAGGATTTTTGCATCAATGTTAATCAGGATATTGGCCTGAAATTTTCTTTTTTTGTTGTGTCTCTGCCAGGTTTTGGCATCAGGATGATGCTGGCCTCATAAACTTAGGGAGGATTCCCTCTTTGTCTGTTGTTTGCAGTAGTTTCAGAAGGGATGGTATGAGCTCCTCTTTGTATTTCTGGTAGAATTTGGCCGTGAATCCGCCTGGTCCTGGACGTTTTTTGGGTAGTCTATTAATTACTGCCTCAATTTCAGAATGTGTTATTGTTCTGTTCATAGATTCAACTTCTTCCTGGTTTAGTCTTGGGAGGATGTATGTGTCCAGAAATTTATTCATTTTTTTCTTGACTTTCTCCTTTATTTGCATAAAGGTGTTTATAGTATTCTCTGACGGTAGTTTGTATTTCTATGGGGTCGATCGTGATATATTTTTTTTTATCATTTTTTATTGTGTCTATTTGATTCTTCTCTCTTTCTTTATTAGTCTGGCTAGTGGTCTATCTATTTAGTTGATCCTTTTAAAAAAAAAAAATCAGCTCCTGGGTTCATTCCTTTTTTGAAGGGTTTTCCATGTCTCTATCTCCTTTAGTTCTGCTCTGATCTTAGTTATTTCTTGTCTTATGCAAGGTCTTAAATTTGTTTGCTCTTGCTTCTCTAGTTTGTTTAATTGTGATGTTAGGGTGTCAATTTTAGATCTTTCCTGCTTTCTCTTGTGAGGATTTGGTGCTATAAATTTCTCTCTGCACACTGCTTTCTGTGTGTCCCAGAGATTCTGCTATGTTGTGTCTTTGTTCTCATTGGTTTCAAGGAACATGTTTATTCCTGCCTTAAGTTTGTTATTTACCCAGTAGTCATTCAGGAGCAGGTTGGTCAGTTTCCATGTAGTTGTGCAGTTTGAGTTTCTTAATGCTGAGTTCCAATTTGATTGCACTGTGGTCTGAGAGACTGTTATGATTTCCATATTTTTGCATTTGCTTAGGAATGTTTTACTTCCACTTATGTGGTCAATTTTAGAATAATTGCAATGTGGTGCTGAGAAGAATGTATATTCTGTTTATTTGAGGTGGAGTGTTCTTTAGATGTCTATTAAGTGTGCTTGGTCCAGAGCTGAGTTCAAGTCCTGAATATTCTTGTTAACTTTCTGTCTCATTGATCTGTCTAATATTGACAGTGGGGTGTTAGAGTCTCCCACTATTATTGTGGGGGAGTCTAAGTCTCTTTGTAGGTCTCTAAGAACTTGCTTTATGAATCTGGGTGCTCCTGCATTGGGTGCATATATATTTAGGACAGTTAGCTTTTCTTGTTGCATTGATCCCTTTATCATTACATAATGCCCTTCTTTGTCTCTTTTGATCTTTGTTGGCATAAAGTGTGTTTTGTCAGAGACTAGGATTGCAACCCTTCTCTCTTTTTTTTTTTTTTTTTTGCTTTTCATTTGCTTTGCCCCCATTTTTAAAATTTTGAGCCTCTGTGTGTCTGTGTATGTGAGATGGGTCTCTTGAATACAACACAACAATGGGTCTTTATTCAATTTGCCAGTCTGTGTCTTTTAATTGGGGCATTTAGCCCATTTACACTTAAGGTAAATATTGTTATGTGTGAATTTGATTGTTATGTGTCATTATGATGCTAGCTTGTTACTTTGCCTGTTGATGTAGTTTATTCATATCTTTGATGATCTTTACAATTTGATATGTTTTGGCAGTGACTGGTAAAAGTTGTTCCTTTCCATCTTTAGTGTTTCATTCAGGAGCTCTTGTAAGGCAGGCCTTGTGGTGACAAAATCTCTCATCATTTGCTTGCCTGTAAAGGATTTTATTTCTCCTTTGCTTATGAAGCTTAGTTTTGCTGTATATGAAATTCTGGGTTGAAAATTCTTTTCTTTGAGAATGTTGAATATTGGCTTCCACTCTCTTCTGGCTGTAGGGTTTCTGCCAAGAGATCCACTGTTAATGTGATGGGCTTCCCTCTGTGGGTAACCTGACCTTTCTCTCTGGCTGCCCTTAATGTATTTCGTTTCATTTAAACCTTGGTGAATATAACCATTATGTGTCTTGGGGTTGCTCTTCTTATGGAGTATCTTTGTGGGGTTCTCTTTATTTCCTGAATTTGAATGTTGACCTGGCTTGCTAGTTTGGGGAAGTTCTCCTGGATATTATCCTTAAGAGTGTTTTCCAACTTGGCTCTATTATTTCCATCACTTTCTGGTACACCAATCAAACATAGATTTGGTCTTTTCACATAGTCCCATATTTCTTGAAGGCTTTGTTCATTTCTTTTCACTTTTTTGTTGTTGTTGTTGTTAATCTTGTATTCTTGCTTTATTTCATTGAGTTGATCTTGAATCTCTGATAATCTTTCTTCTGCTTGATTGATTTGGCTGTTGATACTTGTGTATGCTTCACGAAGTTCTCATGTTGTGTTTTTCAGCTCCATTAGTTCATTGATGTTCTTCTCTAAACTGGTTATTCTAGTGAGCAATTCATCTGACCTTTTTTCAAGGATCTTTGCTTCCTTACATTGGGTTAGAACATGCTCCTTTAGCTCAGAGGAGTTTGTTATTACCCACCTTCTGAAGCCTACTTCTGTCAATTCATCAAACTCATTCTCCATTTCATTTTGTTCCCTTGATGGTGAGGAGTTACCTCCCTTTGGAGGAGAAGAGGCATTCTGGTTTTTGGAATTTTTAGCCTTTTTGCGCTGGTTTCTTCCCAATTTCCTGGATTTATCTGTCTTTGGTCTTTGAAGTTGGTGACTTTCAGATGAGATCTCTGAGTGGATGGTTTTTTGGTTGATGTTAATACTATTTCTTTCTGTTTGTTAGTTTTCCTTCTAACAGTCAGGTCCCTCTGTTGCAGGTCTGATGGGGTTTGCTGGAGGTGCACGCAAGACCTTGTTTGCCTGTGTATCACTGGCAAAGGCTGCAGAACAGCAAAGACTGCTGCCTGTTCCTTCCTCTGGAAGCTTTGTCCCTGAGGGATGCCTGCCAGATTTCAGTCAGAGCTCTCCTGTATGAGGTGTCTGTCATCCTCCACTGGGATGTCTCTCTTAGGATACACGGGGGTCACCATCCCTCTTGTAGAGGCAGTCTGCCCCTTATCAGAGCTTGAATGCAGTGCTGGGAGGTCTGCTGCTCTCTTCATAGCTGTAAGGCAGGGATGTTTAAGTCTGCTAAAGCTGTGCCCACAACTGCTTCTTCCCCCAGGTGCTCTGTGCCAGGGAGATGAGGGTTTTATCTATAAGTCCTTGACTGGGGCTGCTGCATTTTTGTCAGATGTCCTGCCCAGAAAGGAGAGGCAGTCAGGCCACAGAAGACCTGCTGAGCAGTGACGGGCCCCACCTAGTTCAAATTTCCTGGGGGCTTTGTTTACACTGTTATGGGAAAACCACCTACTCAAGCCTCATCAATGGCAGACATCCCTCCCCTCACCAAGCTGGAGTGTCCCAGGTTGACCTCAGACTTCTGTGCTGGTAGCAAGAATTTCAAGCCAGTGGATCTTAGCTTGCTGTGCTTAGTGGGTTTGGGACCTGCCAAGCCAGACAACTTGGCTTCCTGGCTTCAGCCCCCCTTCCAGGGGAGTGAAGGGTTCTGTCTCACTGATGTTCCAGGTTCCACTGGGGTATGGAAAAGAAAAAACAACAGCAAAAACTCCTGCCTATAGCTCTGTGTCTGCCTAAATGGCCACTTTGTTTTGTGCTTGAAACCCAGGGCCCTGGTCGTGTAGCCACCAGAGGGAGTCTCCTGGTCTGTGGGTTTCAAAGAGCATGGGAAAAGCACAGTATCTGGGCAGAAGTGCTCAGTACAGTTTCTAGTGGCTTCCTTTGGTTGAGAGAGGGAGTTCCCCAATGCCTTGTGCTTCCCAGGTGAGTCAACACCCCACCCTGCTTCAGCTCATCCACCATGGGCCACACCCACTGAACAAACAGTCCCAATGAGATGAACCGGGTACCTCAGTTGGAAATGCAGTGATCACCCACCTTCTGCATCGATCTCACTGGGAGCTGCAGACAAGAGCTGTTTCTATTTGGCCATCTTGCAAGAAATCCTGAAGTTACTTTTATTGGATAACAATGACTTTTTGTGCCTTAAAAGTTTGAGGGTTACTACATTTTCAGACAATTACAGTATTACAATTTCACTCATTCTATTTATTCTTCCTGAAATTTCTGGGTGATAAGGACAGTTGTGATTTTGAGTTAAGTATAAGCTGCAAAGAGCTCTTTTATATTAAATAACAGTACCAGAGAAATGTATGTCCTTGTTACTGCAGGGATAAGTATGAATTTTCCAATTTGTGAATAAAAACAATGAAGAACTTTAAAAAATCATTACATTTTTTGCTAGCAGCAAGGAAAAGCCACAACTGACTTGGAGAATAAACAACAATAACTGTAATACATTTATTTTCCATTCAGAACTATTCAAACTGTACCTGAGGATCTGTTACATTTAACAGCCTGTATTTGCAATCTTACTAGTATTGTGTTATTGCCAGGTAGATTAGAATAATCCTTGGCAATATCTCTTAAAATCCACCAATATTAGTTTAATATTGTGGCCATTATATCTCTACTATCATCAGTGAAATATTTACTCTTTTATCTTTTGTCAGCTGATAAATCCATGTGAGAGCAACTAATGCAGACTTCTAAATTGACTTAATTACTACTAGACACTTAATTTTTGTAAACCTTTTTTTTGTAAAAAATTTATTCTGGTGAAATATGTATAACAAAATTTGGTGTTTTAGCCACGTTAAGTGCACAGTTCAGTGGCATGGATTACATTTATAATGTTGTACAATCATCACCACTATCTATTTTCAAATGCTTTTAATCATCCCAAGAAAAATGTGTAACTCTTAGGCAATAACTTTAACTCTTCCTTCCTGCAGTTTCTGGTAAACTCTAACCTACTTTCTGATTCTAATGAATTTGCCAATTCTAGATATTTTACATAAGGAAAATCATACAATATTTTTACTTTTGCATCTGGCTTATTTCACTTAGCATTATGTTTTCAAGATTCATCCACATTGTAGTATGTATCATAAATTCATATTTTATGGCTGAATAATATTCCATTTTATGTACATAACACATTTTATTTATCAATTTGTCTGCTGACAGACTTGAGTTGTTTCCTCCTATTGCTCATTGTGAATAATGCTGCAATGAACATTGGTGTACAAGTATGAGTCCAAGTATGCAATTCTTGTGGGGGTACTCCTGGAGTGCAATTGCTGACTCACATGATAATTTTATGTAGACCTTTTTGAGGGACCACCGTATTAATTTCCTCAATGGCTGCACCATTTTATATTACCACTAGTAATAGACCAGGGCTCCAGTTTATCTGCATTCTTACCAACACTTATTTTCCATGGTTTTTTATTAAACCTAACTTGGTGGAATGTGAAGTAGTATCTCATTGTAATTTTGATTTGCATTTCTCTGATGACTAATGATGCTTAACATTTGTTCATCAACTTTTTGACCATTTTTATTTCTTCTTTGGAAAAAAATCGTTCAAGATTTTGGCCTATTATTTGTCTGTTTGTCTTTTTGTTATTGAATTGTAGGTATTATTTATGTAATCTGGATATTACATCCTTACCAAATATGTGATTTGAAAATAATTACTCTCTTTTTTGTAGATTGTCTTCTCTCTTTTTTGATAATGTACTTTGATGCACAGAAACTTATAATTTTCATGACGTCTCACTTTTAAATTTTTTGCTTTTTTGCCTTTTGTCACCTTTTGGTGTCATATCTGAAAATCCATTACAGGCTGGGTGTGGTGGCTCACACCTATAATCTCAGCACTTTGAGAGATCTAGGAGGGCAGATCACGAGGTCAGGAGACTGAGACCATCTTGGCTAACACGGTGAAATCCCAACTCTACTAAAAATACAAAAAATTAGCCAGGTGTGGTGGCACACACCTATAGTTCCAGCAACTTGGGAGGCTGAGGCAGGAAAATCACTTGAATGAGGGAGGCAGAGGTTGCAGTTAGCCGAGATCACGCCACTGCACTCCAACCTGGGCGACAGAGCAAGATTTCATCTCAAAAAAAGAAAAATCCATTGCCAAATCCAAGGTCATGAAATTTTACCTCTATGTTATCTTCAAAGAATTTTATGCTTTAAATTATATATTTAGGTGATTGATTTATTTTGAATTAATTTTTGTATATGTTTTCAGGTAGTGATCCAACATCTTTTTTTTTTTTTTTTGTATGTTGAAATCCAGTTTTCTTAGTACCATTTTTTGAAAAGACTATCTTTTCCCTATTGAACAGCCTTGGCACCCATGTCAAAATTACCCATATGTGTTAATGGTTTATATCTGAAATAGAAATTCTATTTCAGTGGTCTGTATGTCTTTTTCTATACCAGTACCACACTGTTAAGATAATTGCACCTTTTTAGTATGTTTTGAAATTAGGAAATATAAATCTTCCAATCTTGCTCTTTTTCATGATTATTTAGGCTATTTGGGGGCCCCTTTGAATTCCATACGAATTTGAGGGTTAGCTTATCCATTTCTGCAAAATAGTTGGAATTTTAATAAACATCATATTGAATCTGTAGATTACTTTAGGTAACATTGACATTTTAATGACTTTACATCTTCCAATCCATGAATGCAAGAAGTGTCTATATTTTACGTATTCATTTTTTAAATAATTTTTAGTTTTTATGGGTACATAGTAGGTGCGTATGTTTATGGAGTGCATGACGTGTTTTGATAGAGGCATGCAATGCATAAGAATCACATCATGGGAAATAGAGTATCCATCTCCACAAGCATTTATATTTAGGTGTTCTTTAACTCTTTTCATCAGTTTTATTTTCTCTTTCTAATTTTCAATATGTAAGTCTTTCACTTCTTTTTTAAAATGTATTACTATATATTTTATTTTTAATGCTATTGTAAAAGGAATAATTTTCTTATTAATTTTAATAATTTTCTTATATAATCTTAGCTTTACAAATTGTTCATTGCTAATGTATAGGGATACAACCTGTTGTACATGTCAAACTTGTATTTGTAACTTTTCTGAATTCATTTATTAGATCAACTAGCTTTTTAAATGTTTTTTATTTTTAATTTTTCTGAGTACATAGTAGGTGTATATATTTATATGGCACATGAGATGTTTTGATACAGGCATGTAATGTGTAATAATCACATCATGGAACATGAGATAGTAATCCACTGAAGAATTTATTCTTCGTGTTATAAACAATCCAATTATGCTCTTTTAGTTATTTTAAAATACACAATTTAAGTATTGACTATAGCCACCCTGTTGTGCTATCAAATAGTAACTCTTATTCATTCTTTCTTACTAGTTTTGGATACCCATTAACCATCCCCACCTCCTTCCAATAATCACTCCTACTCTTCCCAGGCTCTAGTCCTTATACTCTCTAACTCCATGAGTTCAATTGTGTTAAATTTTTAGAGCTCACAAATAAGTGAGAACATGTAATGTTTGTCTTTCTGTGCCTTGCTTATTTACTTAACATAATGATCTCCAGTTCCATCCAGTTGTTACAAATGACAGTGTTTTATTATTTTTATGGCTGAATAATACTCCATTGTGTTTGTATGCCACATTTCTTAAACTCCATTCATCTATTGATGGACTCTTGCATTGTTTCCAAAATTTGACTATTGTAAACAGTGCTGCAACAAACATGGGAGTGCAGCTATCTCTTTGATATGCTGATTTCCTTTATTTTGGGAATATACTCAGCAAAGATGTTGCTGGATCATATGGCAGCTCTATTTTTTGTTTTTCAAGGATCCTCGGAACTGTTCTTCACAGTGGATATACTAATTTACATTCCCACCAAGAGTGGGTTCTTTTCTCCACATCCTTGCCAGCATTTGTTATTGACTGTCTTTTTAAAAAAAAAAAAAGCCATTTTAATTGAGATGTGATGATATTTCATGTAGTCCTAATTTGCATTTATCTGATGATCACTGATGTTGAACACATTTTCATGTGCCTGTTTGCCATTTGTATATCTACTTTTGGGAAATGTCTCTCCTAATCTTTTACATATATATATATATATATATATATATATATATGTGTGTGTGTGTGTGTGTGTGTGTGTGTGTGTGTGTGTGTGTGTGTATTATTGCACTTTAGGTTCTGGGGTACGTATGAAAAACATGCAGGATTGTTGCATAGGTACATACATGGCCACGTGGTTTGCTGCCTCCATCCCCTTCACCTATATCTGGCATTAATCACCATGTTATTCATCCCCAACTCCTACACCACGCTGTCCCTCCCCTAGTGCCTCCACCATGGACCTCAGTGTGTGATGCTCCCCTCCCTGTGTCCATGTGTATTCATTGTTCAACACCCACCCATGAGTGAGAACATGTGGTGTTTGATTTTCTGTTCTGTGTCAGTTTGCTGAGAATGATGGTTTCCAGGTTCATCCATGTCCCTACAAAGGACATTAATTCATCATTTTTAATGGCTGCATAGTATTCCATGGTGTATATGTGCCACATTTTCCCTGTCCAGTCTATCATTGATGGGCATTTGGATTGGTTCCAGGTCTTTGCTATTGTAAACTGTGCTGCAATGAACATTCGTGTGCACGTGTCCTTATAGTAGAACGATTTATAATCCTTTGGATATACACCCAGTAATGGGATTGCTGGGTCAAATGGAATTTCTTTTTCTAGGTTCTTGAGGAATCGTCACACTGTCTTCCACAATGGTTGAACTAATTTACACTCCCACCAACAGTGTAAAAGAGTTCCTATTTCTCCACATCCTCTCCAGCATCTGTTGTCTCCAGAATTTTTATTGATTACCATTCTAACTGGCATGAGATGGTATCTCAATGTAGTTTTGGTTTGCATTTCTTTAATGACCAGTGATGATGAGTATTTTTTCATGTTTGTTGGCCTCATTATGTCTTCTTTTGAAAAGTGTCTGTTTATATCCTTTGCCCACTTTTGAAAGGGGTTGTTTTTTTCTTGTAAACCTGTTTTACTCCATTGTAGATTCTGTATATAACTCATTTTCAGATGGGTAGATTGTAAAATTTTTTTCCCATTCTGTTGGTTGCCAGTTCACTCTAATGATTGTTTCTTTTGCTGTGCAGAAGCTCTCGAGTTTAATTAGATCCCATTTGTCTATTTTGGCTTTGGTTGCCAATGCTTTTGGTGTTTTAGTCATGAAGTCCTTGCCTATCCCTATGTCCTGAATGGTTTTGCCTAGGTTTTCTTCTAGGGTTTTTATGGTGTTAGGTCTTTTGTTTAGGTCTTTAATCCATCTGAAGTTAATTTTAGTGTAAGGTGTCAGGAAGGGGTCCACTTTCTGCTTTCTGCACATGCTAGCCAGTTTTCCCGATACCATTTATTAAATGGGGAATCCTTTCCTCATTGTTTGTTTTTGTCAGGTTTGTAAAAGATCAGACGGTGGTAGATGTGTGCTGTTGCCTCCAAGGCCTCTGTTCTGTTCCATTGGTCTATATCTCTGTTTTGGTACCAGTACCATGTTGTTTTGATTACTGTAGCATTGTAGTATAGTTTGAAATCAGGTAGCGTGATGCCTCCAGCTTTGTTCTTTTTGCTTAGAATTGACATGGCTATGTGGGCTCTCTTTTGGTTCCATATAAAGTTTAAGGTGGTTTTTCCAGTTCTGTGACAAAAGTCATTGGTAGCTTGATGGGTATAGCATTGAATGTATAAGTAATTTTGGGCAGTATGTCCATTTTAATGATACTGATTCTTCTTAACCATGAGCATGGAATGTTTATCCATATGTTTGTGTCCTCTCTTATTTCCTTCAGCAGTGGTTTGTAGTTCTCCTTGAAGATGTCCTGTACATCCTTTGTTAGTTGTATTCCTAGGTATTTTATTCAGTTCATAGCAATTGTGAATGGCCGTTCATTCTTGATTTGGCTCTGTTTTATTCTGTTATTGGTGTATAGGAATGCTTGTGCTTTTTTCACATTGATTTTGTATCCGGAGGCTTTGCTGAAGTTGTTTTTCAGTTCCAGGAGGCTGAGACAATGGGGTCTTCTAAATATACAATCATGTCGTCTGCAAATATAGCCAATTTGACTTCCTCCTTTCCTAAGTGAATATCTTTTATTTCTTTTTTGTGCCTGATTGCTCCAGCTAGAACTTCGAATACTATATTCAATAGGAATAATGAGAGATGACATCCTTATCTAGTGCCAGATTCCAAAGGGAATGCTTCCAGTTTTTGCCCATTTAGTATGATATTGGCTGTGGGTTTGTCATAAATAGCTTTTATTATTTTGACATATGTTCCAATGATACCTAGTTTATTGAGAGTTTTTAGCATAAATGGCTGTTGAATTTTGTCAGAGGCCTTCTCTGCATCCATTGAGATAATCATGTGGGTTTTGTATTTGGTTCTATTTATGTGGTGAATTACGTTTATAGACTTGTGTATGTTGAATCAGCCTTGCATCCCCCGGTGAAGCCTACTTGATCATGATGGATAAGCTTTTTGATGTGCTGTTGCAATTGGTTTGTTAGTATTTTATTGAAGATTTTTGCATCTATGTTCATCATGGATATTGGCCTGAAGTTTTCTTTTTTTGTTGAGTCTCTGCCCGGTTTTGGTATCACGATGATGTTGGTCTTATAAAATGATTTGGGAAGCATTTCCTCTTTTTGGATTGTTTGGAATAGTTTCAGAAGGAATGGTGCCAGCTCCTCTTTGTATGTCTGGTAGAATTCAGCTGTGAGCCCATGTGGACCTGGGCTTTTTTTAGTTGGTAGACTATTAATTCCTGCCTCAATTTCAGCCCTTGTTATTGGCCTATTCAGGATTTGAATTTCTTCCTGGTTTAGGCTTGGAAGGGTGCAAGTGTCCAGGAGTTTATCCATTTCATCCAAGCTTATGGGTTTATGTGCATAGAATTGTTTGTAGTAATCTCTGATTGTGGTTTGTATTTCTGTGTAATCTGAGGTGATATCCCTTTTATTGTTTTTTATTGCATCCTTTTTGTTATTCTTTCTTTCTTTTTTTATTAATCTGGCCAGTGGTCTGTTTATTTTTTTGATCTTTTCAAAACACCAGCTCCTGGATTTATTGATTTTTTGAAGGTTTTTTTGTGTCTCTGTCTCCTTCAGTTCTGCTCTCATCTTAGTTATTTCTTGTCTTCTGCTAGGTTTTGAGGTTTTTTTGATCTTGCTCCTCTAGCTCTTTCAATTTTGATGGTAGGGTGTCAATTTTAGATCTCCCCTTGCTTCTTATGTGGGCATTTATTGCTATAAATTTTCTTCTAGACACTGCTTTAAATGTGTCTCAGAGATTCTGGTATGTTGTGTCTTTATTATCATTGGTTTCGAAGAACATCTTTATTTCTGCCTTCATTTCATTGTTTATCCAGTCAACATTCAAGAGTCAGTTTTCAGTTTCCATGAAGTTGTGTGGCTTTGAGTTAGTTTCTGAATTCTGAGTGCTAATTTGATTGCACTGTGGTCTGAGAGACTGTTTGTTATGATTTCCTTTTTTTTTCCATTTGCTGAGGAATGATTTACTTCCAATTATATGGTCAATTTTAGAGTAGGTGTGATGTGGCATTGAGAAGAATGTATATTCTGTGGATTTGGGGTGGAGAGTTCTGTAAATGTCTATTAGGTTTGCTTGGTCCAGGTCTGTGTTCCAGTCCTGGATATCCTTGTTAATTTTCTGTCTAGTTGATCTGTCTAATATTGGCAGTCGAGTGTTAAAGTCTTCCACTATTATTGTGTGGGAGTCTACGTCTCTTTGTAAGTCATTAAGAACTTGCTTTATGTATCTGGGTGTTCCTGCATTGGGTGCATTTATATTTAAGAATATTTAAGATTGTTAGCTCTTCTCATTGCATTGATCCTTTTAACATTATGTAATGCTCTTCTTTGTCTGTTTGGATCTTTGTTGGTTTAAAGTGTATTTTATCAGAGACTAGGATTGCAAGTCTTGCTTTTTTTTTTTTTTTTTTTTTTTTTGCTCTCCATTTGCTTGGTAAATCTTCCTCCATCCCTTTATTTTGAGCCTATGTGTATCCTTGCATGAGAGATGGGTTTCCTGAATAGAGCACGATGATGGGTTTTGACTTTTTATCCAATTTGCCAGTCTGTATCTTTTGATTGTGCATTTGGCCCTTTTACCTTTTAGGTTAATATTGTTATGTGTGAATTTGATCCTGCCATTTTAATGCTAGTTCATTGTTTGCCAATTAGTTGATGCTGTTTCTTCATTGTGTTGATGCTCTTTATCATTTGGTACATTTTTGGGGTGGCTGGTGCTGGTTATTCCTTTCTATGTTTAGTGCTTCTTTCAGGAGCTCTTGTAAGGCAGGCCTGGTGGTGATGAAATCTCTGAGCAATTGCTTGTTCATAAAGGGTTTTATTTCTCCTTTGCTTATGAAGCTTAGTTTGGCTGAATATGAAATTCCAGGTTGTAAGTTCTTTTCTTTAAGGATGTTGAATATTGGCCCCCACTCTCTTCTGGCTTGTAGGGTTTCTGCTGAGAGATCCACTGTGAGCCTGATGGGCTTCCCTTTGTGGGTAACCCGACCTTTCTTTCTGGTCGCCCTTAGCATTTTCTCCTTCATTTCAACCCTAGTGAATCTGTCAATTATGTACCTTGGGTTCCTCTTCTTGATGGATGTCTTTGTGTTGTTCTCTGTATTTCTTGGACTTGAATATTGGCCTGCTTTGCTCGGTTGGGGAAGTTCTAATGGATAATATCCCGAAGAGTGTCTTCCAGCTTGGATTCATTGTCTCTGTCACATTCAGGTACCTCTATGAAACTTAGATTAGGTCTTTTCATATAATCCCATATTTCTTGGAGGCTTTGTTCATTTCTTTTTACTCTTTCTTCTGTAATCGTGCCTTCTCATTTTATTTCATTGAGTTGATCTTCATCTCTGATATTCTTTCTTCTGCTTGGTCGATTTGGCTATTGAAACTTGTGTAGGCTTCGTGAAGTTCTCGTGTTGTGTTTTTCAGCTCCATCAATTCATTTATTTTCCTCTCTAAGCTGTTTATTCTTGTTAGCATTTCTTCAAACCTTTTTTCAAGGTTCTTACTGTCTTTTCATTGGGTTAGAACATGTTCTTTTAGCTCAGAGAAGTTTTTTATTACCCACCTTCTGAAGCCTATTTCTGTCAATTCATCAGACTCATTTTCCCTCCAGCCTTCTTCCCTTGCCAGTGAGGAGTTGTGATCCCTTGGAGGAGAAGCGGCGTTCTGGTTTTGGGTGTTTTCATCCTTTTTGCACTGGTTTCTTCCCATTTTTGTGGATTTATCCACCTGTGTTCTTAGTTGGTGGCTTTCAGATGTGGCATGTGGATGTCCTTTTTGTTGATTATGAAGTTATTTATTTCTGTTTCTTAGTTTTTCTTCTAACAGTCAGGCCCCTCTGCTGTTGGACTGCTAGAAGTCTACTCCAGACCCTGCTTTTCTGGTGATCACCTGCTGCAACTGCAGAACAGTAAGGGTTGCAGCCAGTTTCTTCTGTTATCTTTGTCTCAGAAGGATACCTGCCAGATGTCAGTCTGAGTTCTCCTTTACGAGGTGTCTCTGGATATACAGGGGTTGGGCAGCTGCTTGAGGAGACAGTCTGTCCCTTATAGGAGTAAAAGTGCTGAGCTGTGAGCTCTGATTTTCCTTTGAGAGCTGCTTGGAAGGTACATTTAAGTCTGCTGCAGGAGAAAGCATAATCACCTTTTTTTCCCAGGTGCTCTGTCCTGGGAATGTGCGGCTTTATTTATGAGTTCCTGTCATGCTTCTGCATTTTTTCAGAGATGCCCTGCCCAATGAGAAGGTAGCCTAGTCACAGTCTGCCAGCAGAGATGTTGCTGAGCTGACGTGGGCTCTGCCCAGATGCTGTGTTAACTTCCTTGCACTTTTGTTTACAGGGATATAGTTAGAACTGCCTTGGTAATGGCAGTCTGCCTCAGTAATGGTTGACTGTCTCTTTAATGGCGGGCTGCCTTGGTAATGGCTGACTGCCTCAGTAATGGTGGATTGCCTCAGTAATCATGTACTGCCTCGGTAATGGCAGACTGCCTCAATAATGGCTGACTGCCTCGGTAATGGCGGACTGCCTCAGTAATTGTGGACTGCCTCAGTAGTATTGGACTGCCTCCATAATGGTGGACGCCCTTCCCCCCAGAGAGCTGAACCATCCCGGGTCCAGCTGTGCTTGCTGCGAAACTCTCAGTCCAGAGTGTTTCAGATTGCTGGTCTTTGTGGGGGTGGGACCACCGAGCCAGATCACTTGGCTCCCTGTTTCAGCCCCTTTTTTTTCAGTTGAACAGGTGACTCTGTCTCCTAGGCATTCCAGTCGCCAGTTCAAACAGCACCCGGCTTTGTGTGAGTTTTTGTGTGGAGACTGCTCTGGCTGAAACAGCTGACCTGGAGACTTGTGGTACTTTTTTGCCCGGGAATCTTCTGGTCTGTGGGCAGTAAAAATTCATTTGGAAATGCGGTGATCACTCACCCTCTGTGTTTTTGCTGGGAATCATAATCCAGAGCTGTTCCTATTCGTCCATCTTCCCCTACTCTATTTCGCCTATTTTTGATTGGATTATGAAATTTTTTTCTTTAGAGTCATTTGAGCTGATTATATTTTCTGGTTATCAATTCCTTGTCAAATGGGTAGTTTGCAAATATTTTCTTCCATTCTGTGGGTTATCTCTTTACTTTGTTGGTTGCTTCCTGTGCTGTCCAGATGACTTTTTTTTTTTTTTTTTTGAGATGAAGTCTCACTCTTTTGCCACACTGGAGTGCAGTGGCATGATCTTGGCTCATTGCAACCTACGTCTCCTGAGTTCTAGAGATTCTCCTGCATCAGCCTACTGAGTAGCTGGGACTACAGGTATGTGCCATCATGCCCAGCTAATTTTTATATTTTTAGTAGAGACTGGGTTTCACCTTGTTGGCCAAGATGGCCTCAATTTCTTGACCTCCTGATCTGCCTGCCTCAGTCCTCCAAAGTGCTTGGATTACAGGTGTAAGGCACTGCACCTGGCCAGAAGATTTTTAACTTGATATGATCCCACTTGTCCATTTTTGCTTTGTTTACCTGTACTTTTTGCCCAGACCAATGTCTTGTGGTTTTTTCTCAGCATTTTCTTGCAGTAATTTCATAGTTTGAAGTCTCAGATTCAAGTCATACTCCATTTTCATTTTGATTTTTTTATATGGTGAATTAGTAGCTCTTTGTGGGTCCTTTGGGATTTTTATATAAAGGATCATGTATTCTGCGAAGTAGTCTTCATGCTTCATTTCTAAATGTCATGCCTTTTATTTCTTAATTTTGCCCAATTGCTCCAGGTAGAAGTTTCAGTACACTTTTCAATAGCAGTGGTGAAAGTGGGCAAGCCTATTTTATTCCTGATTTTAGGGGAAAAATTTGTCTTTTTCTGTTGTGTATGATGTTAGCTATGAATTTTTTACAAATGTCCTCCATTATGTGGAGACAGTTGTGTTCTATTCCAGGTTTCTGGGTAGTTTTATTATGAAAGCATGTTATATTTTGTCAGATGTTTTCACTGCTCTAATTTTTATGATTATGTGGGGGTTGTTTTCTAATTCTGTTAATATGATGTATTACATTGATTGAAATTCTTATGTGGAAACACCCTTATGCTCCTCAAATTTCACTTTTTTTGTGTTGTATAATTCTTCTAATATGCTGTTCAATTCAATTTACTAGTATGATACTGAGAATTTTTGCATTAACATTTATAATCTATATTTATCAGTAATTTTTATGAGGTATCTTAATCTTATTTTGATTTGAGGTTGAGACTGGCCTCATAGAATGAATTAGGATTTTTTCCGTTCTCTTCAATGTTTTCAAAGAGTTTAATAAGGATTAGTGTTGATTCTCTTTAGAAGTTTATTAGAATTCAGTTGTAAAACCATTTGGTCCTAGATCTTTCTCTGTTTAGAAGTTTCAAATTACCAATTCAAGGTCCTTACTGGCTATGGATGTATGAAGATTTTTCTATTTCTTTATGTAGTCTTGGTAGGTTTTGCATTTCTAGGAATTTAAAAATTTTATTAATATTAACCACTTCATTACTGTACAGTTGTTTGTATTATCTGCTTATAAATAACCCTGTTTGATTCTGTAAAATTGCTAATTATATCTCATCATTCATTTGTGATGTCATTTACTTGTGTCTTCTCTCTTTTTAGTCAGTCTCACTAAAGGTTTGTCAATTTTTTTGATATTTTTTAAGAATCAAGTATTGGTTTTGTTTACTTTCTTCATCATTTTTCTTTTCCTTATTTTATTTGTCACTTCTCTAAACTTTATTATTTCTTTGCTTCTGCTAGATTTGGATGTAGTCTTTTTTTTTCTAATTTCTTAATGTGTAAAGCTCAACACTTTTAGAAAGAGGCAGCGCTCATTAAGCTTCAAAGTATGGAATAAAAAGAAGGTAGGTCATCTCAACTAAACAAAATGATCTTTGTTTTAGACAAACCATCTCCTCATGAAGCTTTCTTTGCGTTTGATTAACCTCTAAAATTAAAAAATTTGCTTGTTTTAAAAGCTGTTTAAAGTAACCATTGGGATTTCAAATTATCTCTAGTGAAATATTGTGCCAGTTAGAGAGGCAAGCATTTAAATGAGCATTATACTAAGAACACATGAAGGAAACAAGCGTTTAACATAGAAAAGGCACAGCTTTAGATTGAGAAGGCCCCATGAGAATTTTAAGTATTTAAGGATGCTGTGTGTGTACCTTTCTATCTCATATGCTTGGCCAATGGCCAATCATTACCAGTCAAAGACTGGACAAAATCTCCTGATTCTAGACAGCTGGGAGTAAGCAAAGGAATTCTCAGGGGTACAAAGAAAATACTTAAGAGGAGTCTTTATAAGGTTTTGAAATGATGATTTTAGACAAATTTTGACTGTTGAATGCTGGTTGGAGATGATTTTCTGAGCTAATTAGCTTCAGGGAACAGCTTGAAAATGAACTTATCTGGCCTATGTCCTGCCACTATATATAGACTTTTTCTCCTATAGACAAATAACACTAATCACTACATATGTTAATTAAGGTTCTCCAGAGAAATAAAACCAAGAGGGGACATGCACACACATGTGCGTGCATGCACACACACACACACACACACACACACACATTATAGGGTATTGTTTTATATGGTTATGGAGGTTGAGAAATTTCACAATCTGCCATCTGCAAGCTGGTGACTCAGAAAATCCAGCAGTGTAGTTCAAAGGTCTGAGAGCCAGAGACAGATTCCAGTGTTTGTGTGCAGGCCTGAGAACCAGTAGCGCTGAAGACAGAATGTTCACATTTCTTAGAGAAAGCAAATCTTTCCTTCATCCACCTTTTTATTCTATTCAGGCTCTCTATGTATTGAGTGACACCCACCTATATTAGGTGGACAGAATAACCTGCTTTATTTAGCCTACCATTTCATATGCTAATCTCTTCTAGAAATGTACTTATGAACATACCCAGAAATAATGTTTAAGTAGAAAACTGGGCATGCCATGATTTAATCAAGTTTGCACATTAAGTAACTATCACACTAGAAAAGTAGATGAACCATAAGAAAAACACAAATGCAATATTTATCAGATTAGTTAACTAAATATATTTCTAGGGACTTTATTACTTGGAAAATAAAATAAACTGAGTGCTGAAGGACTTCAAGAAATATCTGAGCCCAGTTCAGTATAAACTTACCTCCCAGCCATGGCAAGATGGCAGCTTGAATATGTAGAAACATGGACAGTCTCAGATATGCACACTATCACTGCGTCATGACTTCTGGTCCAAGTCCGTGAGGGCTTACTGAACCTCAGTGGGTTTTCCATTTTTAATGGTGCTTCTATACAAAGACAACTAAGACTACACCTATAGTCGAACAAATTGGATTTATTACTCATGGCAGCAAAAGAGAACACACATTGCAGAAAACCAAAGGCATCTCAAGAAGACAGTGTTAGAAGACCCTTACTAGGCTTCTGTGAGGTGATTTGGGGAAGGGTACAAGGAAGCAAGGCTTTCTGTGGATTGGAAATTGTCAGGAAGCAGAAATAATTTTATGATTGGGTATCTTAGTAAATCTTATTTCTGTACTTAATTCATACCTCTGAGTTTAGCTTCCAGTTTAACCTCATTTCTTGCTGCTAGTTCCAATCTGGTCTTAGTGACTCCATTTCCCAGCAATTGATTTTCTTACCTGGAATTTCCTTGACCCTGTGAGCTCCATCCCATGAGAGGGACATGAACAGTGGATGAAAATACAAGGTCCTGTAAAATATGTGGCTGAGAGCAGTCACTCCTGAGTTTAAAAACATTAATAAGTAGTTCCATGAGCATTTCTAAATATGAGGAGCTTAGAGATGACAAAGATGTGGAAATAAGATCTAGTAAGCTTGTCTTAAAGGTTTTATGTTAGTCTGTAGTCTAACGCAATAACAGAAAGTTTTTCTAAAAATAGTTTTATTCATATTCTCCTTATAGTTTGTAAAATAAATATATAGGCTTGTTGTGATAGTGATAATTATTATGGTAAGTAGTAGTAGTTAAGGAGGTGATGAGTCAGGCTAAAACTTTTTTTTTTTTGAGATGGAGTTTCCCTCTTGTCACCCAGGCTGGAGTGCAGTGACACGATCTTGGCCCACTGCAACCTCTGACTCCTGAGTTCAAGCGATTCCCCTGCCTCAGCCTCTTGAGTAGCTGGGATCATGGGTGCCCACTACCATTCCCAGCTATTTTTTGTATTTTCAGTAGAGACAGGGTTGTACCATGTTGGCCAGGCTGGTCTCGAACTCCTGACCTCGTAAATCCATCCTCCTTGGCCTCCCAAAGTGCTAAGATTACAGATGTGAGCCACCGTGCCCGGACAGGCTAAAGGCTTCTTAAAGACACCCCTTCTTGCAAATACGGATGGAAATCCAAAATGTAGTTAATAACTAGAGTGGTTTAATGTTCAGACAATCCACACTAAGATGTACCAGTAGACTCCCAAAACCCAAACCTAGAGAACTGAGAGCATTCTGAAATTCAGTGTTATACACTAAGCACCAAAAGACAGTGATATGTGGAGAAGGAATCCAGCCACTGGGAGACTAGAGCTCAAGAGCACAAAACCAGTCACTGGGAGATGAAATCATTAAGGTCATATTAGAACTAGAAGGAATAAATTGTTGATGCTTATCTGGAAGCTGAGTTCAGAGGTGAGAATTAAGTAGAGGCCTCTATTAGGACTAGAGCGGAATATTTATATTAGCCAAACAGAACACATGTTGCCAACATTAGGGAAGTTTGTTTATATTCTTTGATGAATTCATTCAGTCATTCATTCATCAGATGTTTACTGCATGCCAAATATGCACTATGCCTGGTAAGGTTTGGATCTGTATCTCCACCAAATTTTATGTTGAATTGTAATCCCCAATGTTGGAGGTGGAGCTTGGTGGAAGCTGATTGGATCATGGGGTAGATTTCTCAGGCTTTTTGTAGCCCCATCCCTTTGGTGTTTTTCTCATAATGAGTGAGTTCTTGTGATATATGGTCATTTAAAAGTGTGTAGTACTTCCCCTTTCTCTCTCTTGTTCCTACTCCTGCCATGTGACAGGCCTGCTACCATTTTGCCTTTCACAGTGATTGTAAGTTTTCTGAGGCTTCCCCAGATTTCAAGCAGATGCCAGCCTCATACTTCCTGTTCTGGTTGTGGAAGTGTGAGCCAAATAAATTTCTTTTCTTTAAAACTTTTCCAGTTTCAGCTATTTTTTATAGCAATGAGAGAACAGACTACTACAATGCAGTATTCCAAGCACAGCTGCCCAATTTATTTGGAGATAATGGAGCTCTGTTCTTTAAGGCCTTTTCTGTGAACAGTTGGTTTTCATTAGGCTTCTTTGAGAAGAAAAGTAGCATTATTTATTTAACTCTGAGAGGCTGATTATTTACTTTGTGAATCAATTCATTTATTTGTTTTTCTTTTCTATAATCTGTACACTGTTACTGCTCAATAAATAGTTATTGGTTAATTGGTCATTGTTTTGAGTCTTTTTTTTTCCTTAGTTGCTTTCATCAGGTTGAATGGAGCAGAAATCAAATTGCATTTAGTTATGAACATATAGCTATATGAACATGCTATGTTTTTAGGTAACATTTATTCCCTGAAGACTCTAATCCACATACAATTGCCTTGTGTAAGTGATGATTTGGAAAAATCTTCATAAACGGAAATATGGTCTTTTTTGGGAAAATTATAGACCAAATAGAAGAAACCATTATTAGGATGCAAGTAAGAATAATTTACCAGAAGCAATGTTCAGGTAACATATACCTAAAAAGAATAAAAACTCATCTTGAATCCCACAAGGTGGTAGAACTGAACTTTCCATTGTACATGGAATGAGAACTGGAGTTCTTTTCTTTTTTTCTGTTAGAGTGATGAATATAATTATTATAAAGGAGGTATGAAAATAACTAAATGATGTAAATTGTTTTGTTTATGGGATATTAATTTTTTTCTGTTTCTACTTCTCTACAATGAATTACTCAAACTAATCAACAAACAGAATTAAAATTAGGAAGAATATGTATGCACCACCTTATTAAAATAATCTGAACTGAGCTCATAGGCGGTATATCTTTCAAGTGGTATAATATTTCATTATATACTTTCCTTTTTATTATCTGATATTTTCCCAAAGTGGCTCTGAGGACCAACTGCTCTAATTATCTCACTTTTATAATTCTGTTTTATTATCCTTTAATCACTGGCTAACTTCTACATCAAATTCCAGAAGGAGCCATTCTAACGGATTTGGCTCATTATTATTTTCTTTATTGTTCAGAGTCTTTTTCACTGGGCCATATTATGGGTCCACACAAGTCAATACATGCTACATTTGGGTCAGGAAACCTAGTTTCATTGGTGGTCATTCTTGCACGACGAACAGCCTCAATCTGATTTCCCAAGCAAGGAGAAAGTAAGTAGAGAACCTTTGGCTACAAGAAGGGTTGGACATGGCAGTCTATAGAACAAAATAACATTTGTGCCTGAAATATGAAAACAATCGAAGAAAAAACTGTCTTTCTTTTCAAGCCTCTTGTCTATTTCTAAGCATCATCTTTTTCTAATTCTTGACAACTATTTTTTCCTACCCTTTAATAATGTATTGCTCACCAGTTTTCTAGAGTCATCCCCACTGCAGTATTCCACTCAAGTCCATCCACCACTGAAGTTAACATTTCTTCTAATAGTAACACTTTACTCTTACTTCTCAACTCTTCAACCTTAATTTTATTAGAAACTCTTGCTCTCTCAGTGCCAAGATCTCATCCAAAATTTATGGGAAAGAAAGGCAAAGTAATTTAAATAATTTATACCAAGTAGTAAATGACTACTTTTCACTGATTTCCCAAGCAGAGTAAAAGTGAGCAAAGAAGCTGTGCCTACAAGAGTGGTGGTAAATGGCATTTTATACTAGAAAATAAATAACATTTGTATCTGAAATATAAAAAAAATCAATTCTCTGCACCCCTAAACCTTATATATGATGCTTGTTTTTATTTATTTTATTTATTTATTTTACTATATCATACATTTTATTTTATTTATTTATTTATTTATTTATTTTTTGCATCTTAGGTTTTGGGGTACATGTGAAGAACATGCAAGATTGCTGCATAGGTACACACATGGCAGTGTGATTTGCTGCCTTCCTCCCCTTCACCTATACCTGGCATTTCTCCCCATGCTATCTCTCCCCACGTCCCCCCCCCCCCGTCCCTCCCCCATTTCCCCCCCAACAGACCCCAGTATGTAGTGCTCCCCTCCCTGTGTCCATGTGTTCTCATTGTTCAACACCCGCCTATGCTTGTTTTTATTAATCAAAATCAGTATCTAGAGGACTCTCAGTTTCCCAGCTGGCTTGTACGGAAATTATCACTTCTGTCTAACAACAAGAAAAAAAGCAGAACAAACCAAAAATCAGCAACTCCTCTTATACTAGGAAGAGAACTGAGGCCCCAGGGCAAACCACTGCCTTCAAAGTTTGAGTCACAAACAGGTGAATACAGAGAACCACAGCTTACTAGAGTGGATGCCTAAGAGTGAAAACTTTCACTACTAGGATGGGTAAACTTAAACTACAATTCAAAAATTGCTGGAGGCTCAGTGTAGACAAGCTTTGAGAATTGTAATAAATCACCAGTCTTATGTGAACCATACACATTTCTCAGTTTTACTTCCAGGAGCACAACAAGGTTCTCATAATAAAATTCAGAAAAATTTATTCGTATTCTGGCAGGTGGAAGAGAAAAATAAGCATGCTGAAAAATGCCCAGAGCCTTCTTTCCTTCTTAACAAGGCCTGCTGTCAACAGAAGCTATTTTGCCAGAAGGTAACTTACTAGGGTTTTACCAGAGCTTAACAAAGTTGGGGGAAGGGAAATACCCAATTCCAGCTCCCTCTAACCTTCATTTCTCACCTAATGGGTGAGAATCATCTGTGAAGGCCACAGCCCAGATGCACAGGCTCATCAAAAGATTAACAGCTAACCATAAAACTATAGAATGCTTTCTCAGCCTTATAAGCTACCACTACATCAATAAGTCTTCTCAACAACGTGGGATACAAAATCAAGAACACAAGAAGAAATTTTAGTATCTGACAAATAGAGCTACAGCAAACTGTAAATCCAACCTAACTCCTAGAAAGAAAACCGTAGAACCTCATACTAAAATCCTGTTTACCTCTGTTCCTTTTACCTAGTGAATAATGTCTGGTTTTCAGCAAAACAAAAATTACAAGCCTAGGTAAAAGACAAAACATGCAATATGAAGAGACAAAATAAACATTAGACCCATAGTTATGTATGGCAAATGTGTTGGAATTATCAAACCAGGAATTTTAATAGCTAGGTAATATATCCATTCTTAGTTTGGGGATAAAATAATATCTCATTTTGGTTTTGATTTGCATTACTGTGAGATCAGTGATTTTGATGTTTTTATATACCTGTTGAGCATAGTCGGTCTTCTTTTGAAAAATGCATATTCATGTTTTTGGCTTACTTAAAAAAATTAATTTTATAAATTCAGGGGGTACCCATTCAGGTTTATTACATGGAAATATTATATAGTAGTGAAGTCTGAGCTTCTGGTATACACATATCCTAAATAGTGAACACTGTATGCAATATTTTTCAACACCCATCCATCTCCCAGAGTCCCACCTTTTTGAGTTCTCAGTGTCTATTATTCCCCTCTGTCCATGTGCACCAATTCACTAGCTTCCGCTTATAAGTGAGAATATATGGTATTTCATTTTTTGTTTCTGAGTTATTTCACTCATGATAGTGCTTCTAGCTATGTACATGTTGCTGCAGAAAACATAATTTTATTTTTATGACTCTGTAATATTCTATGCTTGACATATACCACGTTTTCTTTACCCATTCCTCCATTGATGGACATCTATATTGATTCCATGACTTTGTTATTGTGAATAGTGATGTAATGATATGGGTTGGCTCTGTGTCTCCACCCAAATCTCATCACCAATTGTAAGCCCCATAAACCCCATGTGTCGAGGGTGGGACCTGGTGAGAGGTGACTGGATCATGGGGACAATTTCCACTATGCTATTCTTATGATAATGAGTGAGTTCTCATGTGATCTGTTGGTTTTATAAGGGGCTTTTCCCCCTTCACTCGTTTTCTCTCTCTCTCGCCTGCCACTACGTAACACATGCCTTTGCTTCTCTCTCACCGTCCACCTTGATTGTAAGTTTCCTGAGGACTCCCCAGCCATGCAGAACTTTGAGTCGATTAAACCTCTTTATTTTGTAAATTACCCAGTCTCGGGTATGTCTTTATAGCAGAGTGAGAACTGATTAATACAGGTGATAAATATAAAAGTGTAGGTATCTTTTTTATATAATGATTTATTTATTTATTTATTGAGACAGAGTCTCACTCTGTCACCCAGGCTGGAGTGCAGTGGTGTGATCTTGGCTTACTGCAACCTCTGCCTCTCAGGTTCAAGCAATTTTTCTGCCTCAGGCTCCCAAGTAGCTGAGATTACAAGTGTGCACCATGTCTGGCTAATTTTTGTATTTTTAGCAGAGGCAGAGTTTCATCATGTTGGCCAGGCTAGTCTTGAACTCTTGACCTCAGGCGATCCACCAACCTTGGCCAACCAAAGTACTGGAACTACAGGCATGAGCCACCATGCCTAGCTGATATAACAATTTATTTCTTTGGGGGTAAATGTCCAGTAGTGCAACTGATAGATTGAATGCTAGTTCCATTTTCAGTTTCTTCAGAAATCTCCATGGTATTTACCATAGGGGTTTTACTAATTTACTCTCCCACCAAGAGAGTGTGAGTATTCTCTTTTCTCCACATTTTCACCAACATCTGTTGTTTTTTGCATTTTTAATAATAGATACCCGACTGGTGTAAGATGGTATCTCATTGCATGGTTTTAACTTGTATTTCTCTGATGATTACTGATGTTGAGTTTTTTAATGTTTCTTGGTTGCTTCTATGTCCTCTCTTGAAAAATGTCTTTCTTGTCCTTTGCTCATTTTTAAATGAGATTATTTGTGTTATTTCTGTTGAATTTTTTGAGTTTCTTGTAGATTCTAGATATTAGTCCTCTATTAGATAAATAGTTTGCAAATACATTCTTCCATTCTGTAGGTATTGTGTTTACTCTGCTGATTATTTCTTTTGCTGTGCAGAAACTTTTTAATTTAATTAAGTCCAATTGTTTTTGGTCCTTGCTTTTGAGGTCTTAGTCATGTGTTT
Source organism: Sapajus apella (assembly GCF_009761245.1). Taxonomy (NCBI): domain Eukaryota; kingdom Metazoa; phylum Chordata; class Mammalia; order Primates; family Cebidae; genus Sapajus; species Sapajus apella. The sequence goes on from NW_022437094.1 coordinate 454,597, forward strand.
TGTGCAGACCAATGTCCAGGATAGTTTTTTTTTCTTTTTTTTGAATGCTTTCTCCTTATATTTTTATAGTTTTGGGTCTTACATTTGGTTCTTAATCTACTTTGGGTTGATTTTTGTGTATGATGACAGATTAGACCAGTTTCATTGTTCTGCATGTGACTATCCAACTTTCCCAGTACCACTTATTTAAGAGGGTGTTCTATCTGCATTGTAAATTCTTATTATCCTTGTTGGAGATCATTTTAGCTTCATTTTTTGGTTCTCCATTCTGTTCCATTGGTCTGTGTGTTTCATACTAATACCCCTCTGTTTTGAATAATGTAGCCTGGAAATGTATTTTGAAGTCAGGTAATGTGATGCCTCCAGCTTTGTTCTTTTTTCTCAGAATTGTTTTGGTTTAAGATAGCCATAATTAATATTCAAAGGGCTCTAATGGAAAAAGAAGAAAACTTTCAAGACTGTCTGAGTAATATAAGCAGAGAGATTAAAACTCTATCACAGAATCAGAAGGAAATGCTATAAATTAAAACCTCTATAGCATAAATGAAATATGCCTTAGATGAGTTTGTCAATGGACTGGAAACAGCTGAGAATAAAAAATCAGTGAGCTTAAATAAATGTCAAAAGAAATTACCAAAACTTAAATGCAAAGTGAGAAATGAATGAAAAAAAAGAACATAGTATCCAAGAACTGTGTACAAAAAGTGTGACATAACTACAAAAAGTGGGACATGCATGTAATAAAAATAACCAAAGCAGAAAAGAGAAGAAACAGAAGAAATGTTTGAAACAATATACCTGAAAATTTTTCCAAAAGTAATAATAAACAACAAACCAGAAATCCAAATAGCTCTTAGAACACCCAGAAGGATAAATATCAAAAAAATCTATACCTAGGCATATTGTATTCAAATTGCAGAAATAGAAAAATTTGAAAGACACCAACGAAGAGAAACACCTGACCTATAGAGAAGCAAAAATATGAATTGTATCAGATTTTTCTTCATAAATCATGCAAACAAGAAGAGTGGAGTGAGGCATTTATACAGTGTTGAAGGAAAAGAAAATAACCTAAAATTATATATGTAACAAATTTGGCTTTTAAAATGAAGGAGTAACAAAGGCATTCACAAGCAAAGACTTGTGAGGAAATTTGATGGCAGTAGACCAGCCTGGCAACAAATGTAAAAATAAATTCTTTATAAGAAAGGAAAATGATATAGGTCAGAAGCTTGGACCAAACTTAAAAAGGTAGTATTAGAGGAAAAATAAATGAAACACTTTTACATTTTTTATTTTTTATTTTTTTAGTTTATGTAACATAACAATTTGCTCAAAATAATAATAGTTTGCTCAAAAATAGCAGTCACAACATATTTAATAATTACACATTTTGTGTAAGTCAATGAAGTATAATAATGTTATAAACAATGAGAGGGAGAAGTTGGGAATACTCTTTTATAAGTTGCTTGCACTACTGTGAAGTGTTATAATTTCAAATATATTTTAAAAAGCACATGGATTAATTATAAATGGCACATGCCTGTAATCCCAGCTACTCAGGAGGCTGAGGCAGGAGAATTGCCTGAACCCAGGAGGCAGAGGTTGCGGTGAGCCAAGATCGTGCCATTGCACTCCAGCCTGGGTAACAAGAATGAAACTCCGTCTCAAAAAAAAAAAAAAAAAAAAAACGGTGTCAAAATATAGGAGGCCAAAGCTGGCAAAACTGCAAGAAAAATGAAGTAACCATTATAATTAAAGATTTTAATACCCCCTCTCAGTAATTATCAGATTAAGCAGGTAGAAAATCAAGCAGGATATTGTTGAACTAAAAGACACCATTAAAAAATGTATCTAATTGATATCTATAAAATACTTTTTTCAAGACCAGAGCACCACATATTCTGCTAAAATTCACATGCCAAGATAGACCACAATCTGGGCCATAAAGTACAATTTAACAAATTTAAAACAGCAAAATCATACAAAATGTTCTACCAGACTGCACTGGAATTAAACTGGAAATCAATAACAGAATGATAATTAGAAAACCCAAAACACTTAGAGGTAAAACCCACTCTTCTAAGTAACACATAGGTCAAAATTGGTAGGAAAAAATATATCATGCTTATTCATTGGATGAACCAATATCACTAAAATGACCATGCTTCCCAAAGAAATCTACAGATTAACACAATCTCCATAAAACAACCAGTGTTCTTCACAAAATTATGAAAAACAGTCCAAAAGTTCAAGTGGAACCAAAAAGAGCCTGAATAGTCAAAGCAATCTTGAAAAAAAAATGGACAAAGCTGGAGTTATCACATTGCCTGACTTCAAATTCTAGTACAAGCATGTAGCAACCAAAACAGCAGGGCATTGGTATAAAAATAGACATATAGATCAATAGAATAGAATGGAGAACCCAGAAATAATGCCACATACCTACAACTAGCTGATCTTTCACAAAGTCAACAAAAATATACACTGGGGAAAGCACATCCTATTCAATAACTGGTACTAGGAAAATTAAATGGCTACATGCAGAAGAATGAAACTGGAACCCTATTTCTCACCATATACAAAAATTAACTCAAGATTGTTTAAGACTTAAATGTAAGACCCAAAACTATAAAAATACCAGAAGAAAACTCAGGGAAATTTCTTTTGGACTTTGAGCTATGCCAAGAATTTATGACCAAGTCCTCAAAAGCAAATACAAGAGAAAAGTAGACAAATGGGACTTAAAGGGCTTCTGCACAGTAAAAGAAACAATCACTGGAGCAAACAGACAATGTACAGAATGGAAAATACATTTGCAAGCTATGCATTCAACAAAGGGCTAATATGCAGAAGCTACAGGGAATTCAAGTGAGGCAGCAGGAAAAAAATAAATAATATCTAAAAAATGGAAAAGGACATGAACAAGCATTCTTCAAAAAAAAAGACATAAGAATGACTAATAAATGTGGAAAATGCTCAATATCACTAATCATTAAAGAAATGAAAGTTAAAACCACAATTAGATACCATCTCAAACCAATCAGTATGGCCATCATTAAAAAGTAACAACTCAGTAAATGGTAAGGATGCCCAGAAAAAGGAATACTTATACTCTGTTGGTGGGAATGTAAATTGGTACAACCTTTATGGAAAACACTATGGAGACTTCTCAAATAACTAAAAATAGAACTATTATTCTATTCAGTAAACACACTACTGAATATCTATCCAAAGGAAATCATAATATCAAAAATATACCTGCTCTCATGTATTTATCATAGCACTATTTATAATAGCAAACTTATGGAATCAACATAAGTGTTCATTGATGGATGATTGAATAAAAAATATGATATATATATACTAAGGAATACCATACAGAGGTAAAATAGAAATCATATCGTTTGTAGCAAAATGGATGGAACTGGGGGCCATTATCCTAGATGAAATTACTCAGAAACGAAAGCCAAATACTACATATTCTCACTTACAAGTGGGAGCTAAAGAATGGGTGCATATAGCATAAAGAGTGGAATAAGCTGGGCTCGGTGTCTCACGCCTGTAATCCCAGCACTTTGGGAAGCCGAGGTAGATGGATCCCAAGGTCAAGAGTTCAAGACCATCCTGGCCAATATGATGAAACCCCATCTCCACTAAAAATACAAAAATTATCCGGGCGTGGTGGTGTGTGCCTGTAATCCCATCTACTCGGGAGGCTGAGGCAGAGAGTTGATTGAATCCAGGAGGCGGAGGTTGCAGTGAGCTGAGATCATGTCACTGCACTCCAGCCTGAGTGACAGAGTGAGACTCCATCTCAAAAAAAAAACCAATAATTGGGATAATAGACATTGGAAACTACAAAAGATGCGAGGATAGGAGGCATGAGGGTTGAAAAATTGCCTATTGGATACAGTGTTCACTCTGTGAGTGATGGGCACACTAAAAGTCCAGACTTCACCACTATGCATTATATGCATGTAAGAAATCTGCACTTGTACACCCTAAATCTATGAAAATTTTAAAAATGTATCTCAAGAGAAATTTTTATGTGTTTCAAATGAAATGAAAATAAAAATAAAAATTATCAAAATTAGTGGGATGCAACAAAAGCAGGGATTAGTGAGAAATATATAATATGAATATATATATATTAAAATGAAGAAAGATCTAAAAGTCAATAATCTAAGCTTTTATCTCAGGAAACTGAAAAAGTAGAACAAATTACATTCAAAGAAGCAGAACAACAAACATTAGAGCAAAAATTAATGCAATTGAAAACAGGAAAACAATAGGGAATATTAATAAAATGAAAAGCTGATTATTTGAAAACATCAACAAAATTGATAAACTCTAGAGAGGCTAATGGAAAAATAGTAACTATGTAAATTACTAATAGCAGAAATAAGATAATTTTAGTAATTTAAATTTTAAATTTAGTAATTTACTGAATTTGAGGGCATTAAAATGATACTAAAAGAATATTATGAATAACTCTATGCCTATAAATTCTGTAAACTAGATAAAAATAACCAACGATGAAAGACACAATCTGTCAAAGCACAAAGAAAAAGATACAAGTAAGTATCTTTTCTGAACATAGATGCAAAAATTTTCCCAAAATATTAGCAAATCAGGTCTAACTACATACAAAAGTAATTATGCTCCACAAACAAGTGGGGTTAACTTTAGCTATCTAATGCTGGTTTAGTATTCAAAAATCAATAAGTGTAATTTATCACATCAGCAAGCTAAAGAAGAAAAATTATATGATCATATCAACAGATGCTGAAAAAGTAATTGACAAAGCTGGGTGTGGAAAAGTCGCAGCTTTTTGGAAGATTGAGCCTGGAGGATCACTTGATCCCAGAAGTATGTGGTAAAATTTCAACATCGATTTTTTTTTTTTTTTTGAGGCCAGGTACAGGCTGGAGTTCAGTGGCATGATTACAGCTCACTGCAACTTTTACTTTTGGGGCTCAAGCAATCCACTCACCTTAGTGTCTCAGGTAGCTAGGATTACATGTGTGTGCCACCACATCCAGCTAATTTTCAACAATCGTTCTTAATAAGAACTGTCAGCAAACTAGAAAAAGAGGAGAATTTTGTCAACTGGATAAAGAAGATATGAAAATATATATATATAAATACCTTTTATGCTTAAAAAAAAGACTCTCAACCAGGAATAGAATAAAGGTACCTCAACACAATAAAGGCTATATATGAAAAGCCTCCAGATAACATCATACTCATTGGTGAAAAACTTAAAGCTTTTCATCTAAGGTAAGAAACAGCACAAGAATACCCACTCTCACCACCTGAATCAACATAGCATTAGAAGATGTCGCCAGAGGAATCAGACAAGAGAAAGAAAGAAAAGACACCTAAATTGGAAGAGAAGGATTAAAATTGTCTCTTTTGCAGATGACGTGATTTTATATTTAAAATTACCAAGACTCCACCAAAAACACTCCTAAAGTTGTTAAACAAATTAAGTAATTTTGCAGGATACGAAATCAACATACAAAATTCAGTTGCACTTCTATATAAAAACAATGAACTATCTAAAGAGGAAATTAATAAAACAATCCCATTTAAAGTTACCATATGATCCAGCAGCCTTATTTCTGAGTAACAGGCATATGTCACTTTATTGTGCTTCACTCTTCATTGCACTTTGCAAATGTGTTTTCACAGAAACACCCCATGCTACACAGGTATCAATCCTGTGTTCAGCAAGTTTATTAGTGCAATTTTTCTAACATCATGTGCTCGCTTTTTGTCTTTGTCTCACATTTTGCTTACCTTTATAAGATTTTAATTTTAAAATTATTATTATATCTGTTATGGTAATCTCTGATTGGTAATCTTTGATGTTACTATTTTAATTTGTTTTGGTCACCAAGAACTGCTCCTATATAAGATGGTAAACTTAATTGAGAAATGTTATGTTTTCTGACTAGCCATTTCTTCACTTCTGTTTCTCTCTTCGGACCTCTCTATTCCCTATGACACAACAATATTAAATTAGGTCAACTGGTAACCCTACAATGCCCTCTAAGTGTTCAAGTGAAAGGAAGAGTCAAATATCTCTCACTTAAAATTAATAGCTAGAAATGATTAACTTGGTGAGGAAGGCTTGTCAAAAGCCAAGACATATTGAAAGCTATGTCTCTTGCAGTCAACAATTGGCCAAGTTATGAATGGAAGTGAAAGACACTTGAGACAGATTAAAAGGAATACTCTGGTAAACACACCAACAAGAAAGCATAACAGCCGTGTTGATGATAAGCAGTTTTATTGTCTGCAGAGAAGATCAAATCAGCCACAACATCTTTTTAAGCCAAGGTCCCATCCAGAGAAAGTCCTTAACTATTAAATTTCATGAAGGCTGCGAGTGGTGAAGAAGCTGCAGAAGAAAAGTTGGAAACCAGAATGATGGTTCATGAGGTTTAAGAAAAGCCATCTCCATAACATAAAAGTGCAAGGTGAAGCAGCAAGTGCTGATGTAGAAACAACCATCTGGCTTAGATAATTAATAAGGGTGGCTACATTAAACAGCAGATTGTCAATGTAGACAAAAAGAGCCTTGTATTGGAGTAAGATGCCATCTGGGACTCTCATACCTAGAGAAGAGGTCAATGCCTGTCTTCAAAGCTTCGAAAGACAGGCTGAATGCCTTCTTAGTGGCTACTCCAGCTGGAGACTTTAAGCTGAAGTCAGTGCTCATTCACCATTCTGAGAACTCAAGGGCTCCTAAGAATTGTTCTAAATCTGCTGTGCCTGTGCCCTATAAAAGGAAAAACAAACCCTGGATGACAACATATCTGTTTACAGCATAGTTTACTGAATATTTTAAGCCCATAATTGAGACAATGCTTAGAATAAAAAAGATTCTTTTCAAAATAGTACCGATTATTGACTGTGCACCTGGTCACCCAAGCTCTGAGGAAAATGTACAGGAGACTGATGTTTTTATGGCTAAGACAACAACCATTCTGTAGCCCGTGGATCAAAAAGTAATTTTGACTTTTTAATTAATAAACATTAATATTTAAGAAATACACTATGTAATACAATAGCTGTCATAGATACTAATTTCTCTGATGGATCATAGCAAAGTAAATGGAAAACTTTCTGGAAAGGATTTGAAGGATTTGTCACTCTAGGTTTTACTAAGAATATTTGTGATTTATGTGAGAAGGACAAAATATCAATATTAACAGGAGTTTGGAAGAAGTTGGTTCCAACCCTCATCGATGACTTTGAGAGATTCAGGAATTCAGCCAAAGAAACACCTGCAAGATGTGGTGGAAATCACAAGAGAACTAGAATTCAAGCCTGACAATTGCTGCAATCTTGCAATAAAATGAAAGGATGAGGAGTTGTTTATTATGGATGAGCAAATAAAATACTTTCATTTTTTAAGTATCTTTAGGTATAAGTTGCATACCATAAACGTCATACCTTTGAAGGGTTCAGTGCAATTATTTTTAGTATATTCACAGAGTTTTGTGGCTATTATTATGATCTACTTTTAGCACATTTTTTTCAAGTTTTATTTTAGATTCAGGGGATACATGTGCAGGTTTGCTGCATGGCTATATTGCATGATGCTGAGGTTTGGGGTATGGATGATCCCGTCACCCATGTAGTGGGCATAGTAACCAATAGGTAGTGTTTCAGCTAATGCTCCACTCCCATCCTTTTTCCTCTCATAGTCTCCAGTATCTGTCGTTCCCATCTTTATGTCCATGTGTACTCAAAGTTTAGCTTCCACTTATAAATGAGAATGTGGTATTTGGCTTTCTATTCTTGTGTTAAATCGCCTAGGATAATAGCTTTCAGCTGCATCCAGTTGCTGCAAAGGACATGATTTTATTCTTTTTTATGGCTGCATATTATTACATGGTGTATATGTACCATGTTTTCTTGATCCAATATACCACTGACAGACATCTATATTTATTCCATTTCTATGTATTTGTGAATAGCACTGTGAAGAACATAGTCGTGCATGTAACCTTTTCACAGAGCTATTTTCCTTTGGGTATACAACTAGTAAAAGGATTGCTTGGTCAAATGGTAGCTCTGTTTTAAGTTCACTAAGAAATCTCCCAACTACTTTCGACAGTGGCTAAACTAATTTACATTCCCATAAACGGTGTATAAGCATTCATTTTCTCTGCAACCTCACCAGCATCTGTTTATTTTTGATATTTAAATAACAGCCACTCTGGTATCTTGTTGTTTTGATTTGCATTTCTCTGATGATTAGTGATGTAAAGCATTTTTTCTTATGTTTGTTGGCTGATTGTATGCCTTCTTTTGAGATGTGCCTGTTCATGTTCTTTGCCCATTTTTCAATAACGTCATGTGATACTTGCTTCTTGATTTCTTTACGTTCCTTATACATTCTGGATATTAGGCCTTTGTCAGATGCATAGTTTGCAGATCTCTTCTGCCATTCTCTAGGTTGTCTGATTACTCTGTTGAGAGTTTCTTTTGCTGTGCAAAAGCTCTTTAGTTAGCACCCACTTCTCAATTTTTGTTTTTGTTGTGATTGTTTTTAGGAACTTAGCCAAAAATTGTTTCCTGAGACTGGTGTTAAGAAGGTTATTTCCTAGGTTTTCCTCTAGCATTTTTATAGTTTAAGGCCTTATATTTAAATATTTAATCCACCTTGAGTTAATTTTTGTTTATGGTGAAAGGTATGGGTCCATTTTTATCTTCTGCATATGGCTGGCCAGTTATCCCATCACCACTTATTTAATAAGGAGTCCTTTAGTTACTGCTTTTTTTTTGTTGTTGACTTTATTGAAAATTAGATGGTTGTAGGTGTTTGACTTTATTTCTGTAGGATCTGGATTTTGTTCCATTGGTTTATGTATCTGTTTTTGTAGCAGTATCATGCATGCTGTTTTGGTTACTCTGGCCTAGTAGTATAGATTAAAGTCAGGTAGTGTGATACCTCCAGTTTTTGTTTTTGTTGTTTTTCCTTAGGATTGCTTTGGCTATTCAGGCTCTATTTTGGTTCCACATGAATTTTAGAATAGCTTTTGTTCCACTAATTCTGTGGAAAAAATGATGTTGTTAGTTTGATAGGAATAGGTTTGAATCCATAACTTTCTTTGGGTAGTATGGTCATTTTAAAATATTGGTTATTCCATTCCATGAGCATGGGATGTTTTTCTATTTATTTGTGTCATCTCTGATTTCATTCAGCAGGGTTTAAAAATTCTCCTTGTAGAAATGTTTCACCTCCTTGGTTACCTGTATTTCTTGATATTTCATTTATTTTGGCTATTGTAAATGGGATTTTACTCTTGATTAGAGCAGTATTGGTGTATAGAAAGTCTACTGATTTTTGTACATTGATTTTGTGTCCTAAAATTGTACTGAAATCACTTACCAATTCTCTGAGCCTATTAGCAGACTCATTATAGTTTTCTAGGTATATAATCATATTGTCAGTGAATAGAAGTAGTGTGACTTCTTTTTCTGTTTAGGTACCTTTTCTTTCTTTTGCATGATTGCTCTGCCTAGGATCTTCAGTATTTTGTTGAATAGGAGTGGTAAGAGTGATCATTGTTGTTTTTTTTTTTTCTAGTTCTTAAGGAAAATGATTCCAGTTTTGGCTCATTAAGATGTTGGCTTTGGGTTTTTCATATATGGCTATTATTTTGAGATATGCTCCTTTGATGCCTAGCCTTTTAAAGATTTTTATCATAAAAGGATGTTGAATTTTAAAAAATATTTTTCTGTGTCTATTGATGTGATCAAATGGCTTTTGCCTTTAATTCTGTTTATGTAGTTGGTGAATCATACTTATTCATTTCTGTATGCTGAACTAGCCTTGTATCCCAGGAATAAGGCCTACTTCATTGTGGTGTATTAAATTTTTGATATGCTGCTGGATTTGATTTGCTAGTGTTTTGCTCAGCAGATTTGTGTACATATTTATCAGAGATATTGGCCTCAAGTTTTCTTTTTTGTTGTGTCCCTGCCAGATTTTGCTGTCATGCTGATGTTAACTTTATACAATAAGTTAGTGAGGAGGCCCTCTTTCTCAACTTCTTGGAACAGATTCGGTATGATTGGCACCAGTTCTTTTTTATACATCTAATAGAATTTGTCTGTGAACCAGTTTGTACAGGGTTTATTCTGGTTTGTACGTTTTCTATTACTGATTCAATTTGAAAAGTTTTTATTTGTCTGTTCATGGTTTCACCTTCCTTATTCAATCTTGAGAGATTGTGTGTTTTCTGGAATCTACTCATTTTCTTTGGCTTTTTAATTTGTGTGTATAGGGGTGTTTAGTCTCTGATAATCTTTTTTATTTCTATGGAATTGGTTGTAATGTTATCTTTGTCATTTCTGATTGTAATCCTTTGAATCTTCCCTTTTATTACATTGTTAATCTAGCTAGTTGTTTATCAATTATGTTTATTCTTTTGAAAAACCAACTCTTAATTATACTGATTTTTTGTATGGATTTTAGCATCTCAAATTTTATTAATTCTTCCCTATTTTTTGTTTTTTTCTTGTCTTTTGCTAGCTTTGGGGTTAGTTTTTAAATTTTTTTATTTCCTTTAAATTGTTAATTTGAGATCTTTCTAACTTCTTGATGAAGGGGTATAGCACTATTAACTTTTCTTTTAACACTGTTTTAGCTGCATCTCAAAGATTTTGATAAGCTGTGTCTCTACTTTAATTAATTTCAATGATTTTTAATTTTTTTAAAATTACACTTTAGGTTCTGGGGTACATGTGCAGAACATGCAGGATTGTTGCATAAGTACATACATGGCAATGTGGTTTGCTGCCTCCATCCCCATTACCTATATCTGGCATTTCTCCCCATATTATCCCTCCCCAACTCCCTACCCCCAGCTGTACCTGCCCTAGTCACACCCAACAGACTCCAGTGTGTGATACTCCCCTCCCTGTGTTCAGGTGTTCTCATTGTTCAACAACTGCCTATGAGTGAGAACATGTGGTGTTTGATTTTCTGTTCTTGTGTCAGTTTGCTGAGAATGATGGTTTCCAGACTCATCACTATCCCTACAAAGGACATGAACTCATCATTTCTTATGACTGCATAGTATTCCATGGTGAATATGTGCCACATTTTCCTTCTCAGTATATAATTGATAGGCATTTGGGTTGGTTCCAGGTCTTTGCTATTGTAAACAGTGCCGCAGTGAACATGCGTGTTCATATGCCTTTATTTTTTTTTAATTTTATTTTTTTATTGCATTTTAGGTTTTGGGGTACATGTGAAGAACATGCAGAATTGTTGCATAGGTACATACATGGCAGTGTGATTTGCTGCCTTCCTCCCCATCACCTATATCTGGCATTTCTCCCCATGCTATCTCTCCCCAACTCCCCACCGCCTGCTGTCCCTCCCCTATTTCCCCCCAACAGACCCCATTGTGTGATGCTTGCGTCGCTGTGTTCATGTGTTCTCATTGTTCAACACCTACCTATGAGTTAGACCATGCGGTGTTTGATTTTCTGTTCTTGTGTCAGTTTGCTGAGAATGATGGTTTCCAGGTTCATCCATGTCCCTACAAAGGACACAAACTCATCATTTTTGATGGCTGCATAATAATCCATGATGTATATGTGCCACATTTTCCCTGTCCAGTCTATCATCGATGGGTGTTTGGTTTGGTTCCAGGTCTTTTCTATTGTAAACTGTACTGCAATTAACATTCGTGTGCATGTGTCCTTATAGTAGAATGATTTATAAGCCTTTGGATATATACCCAGTAATGGGATTGCTGGGTCAAATGGAATTTCTATTTCTACGTTCTTGAGGAATTGCCACACTGTCTTCCACAACGGTTGAACTAATTTACACTCCTACCAACAGTGTAAAAGTGTTCCTGTTTCTCCACATCCTCTCCAGCATCTGTTGTCTCCAGATTTTTCAATGATCGCCATTCTAACTGGCGTCAGGTGGTATCTCAATGTAGTTTTGATTTGTATTTCTCTAATGACCAGTGATGATGAGCATTTTTTCATATGTTTGTTGGCCTCACGTATGTCTTTGTAAAGTGTCTGTTCATATCCTTTGCCCACTTTTGAATGGGCTTGTTTTTTTCTTGTAAATCTGTCTTAGTTCTTTGTAGATTCTGGATATCAGTCCTTTGTCAGATGGGTAGACTGCAAAAATTTTTTCCCATTCTATTGGTTGTCAATTCACTCTAATGACTGTTTCTTTTGCTGTGCAGAAGCTGTGGAGTTTGATTAGGTCCCATTTGTCTATTTTGGCTTTTGTTGTCAATGCTTTTGGTGTTTTGGTCATGAAGTCCTTGCCTACACCTATGTCCTGAATGGTTTTGCCTAGATTTTCTTCTAGGGTTTTTATGGTGATAGGTCTTATGTTTAAGTCTTTAATCCATCTGGAGTTAATTTTAGTGTAAGTTGTCAGGAAGGGGTCCAGTTTCTGCTTTCTGTACGTGGCTACCCAGTTTTGCCAACACAATTTACTAATCAGGGACTCCTTTCCCCATTGCTTGTTTTTGTCAGGTTTGTCAAAGATCGGATGGTTGTAGGTGTGTTGTGTTGTCTTCATTCCATTGGTCTATATCTCTGTTTTGGTATCAGTACCATGCTGTTTTGATTACTGTAGCCTTGTAGTATAGTTTGAAGTCCGGTAGTGTGATGCCTCCCGCTTTGTTCCTTTTGCTTAGAATTGACTTGGCTATGTGGGGTCTCTTTTGGTTCCATATGAAGTTTAAGGTGTTTTTTTCCAGTTCTGTGAAGAAGGTCATTGGTAGCTTGAAGGTGATAGCATTGAATCTGTAAATTACTTTGGGCAGTATGGCCATTTTTATGATACTGATTCTCCCTAACCATGAACATGAAATGTTTCTCCATCTGTTTGTGTCCTCTCTTATTTTGTTGAGCAGTGGCTTGTATTTCTCCTTGAAGAGGTCCTTTACGTTCCTTGTTAGTTGTATTCCTAGGTATTTTATTTTCTTTGTGGCAATTGTGAATGGAAGTCTGTTCTTGATTTGGCTCTCTTTAAGTCTGTTATTGGTGCATAGGAATGCTTGTGATTTTTGCCCATTGATTTTGTATCCTGAGACTTTGCTGCAGTTGCTTATCAGTTTCAGGAGATTTGGGGCTGAGACGATGGGGTCTTCTAGATACACAATCATGTTGTCTGCAAATGGAGACAATTTGACTTCCTCCTTCCCTATGTGAATACACTTTATTTCTTTTTCTTGCCTGACTGCTCTGGCTAGAACTTCCAGTACTGTATTGAATAGGAGTGGTGAGAGAGGGCATCCTTGTCTAGTGCCAGATTTCAAAGGGAATGCTTCCAGTTTTTGCCCATTCAGTATGATATTGGCTGTTGGTTTGTTGTAAATAGCTTTTATTATTTTGAGATACGTTCCGTCGATGCCTAGTTTTTTGAGGGTTGTTAGCATAAAGGGCTGTTGAATTTTGTCAAAGGCCTTCTCTTCATCAATTGAGATAATCATGTGATTTTTGTCTTTGGTTCTGTTTATATCATGCATTATGTTTATAGACTTGTGTATGTTGAAGCATCCTTGCATCCCCGGGATGAATCCTACTTGATCATGGTGGATAAGCTTTTTATAATAAAATGATTTTTAATCATTTGGATATATACCCAGTAATGTGATTGCTGGGTCAAGTGAAATTTGTATTTCTAGGTCCTTGAGGAATCGCCACACTGTCTTCCACAATGGTTGAACTAATTTACACTCCCACCAACACTGCAAAAGTGTTCCTATTTCTCCACATCCTCTCCAGCATCTGTTGTCTACAGATTTTTTTAATGTTCACCATTCTAACTGGCATGAGATGATATCTCAATGTAATTTTGATTTGCATTTTTCTAATTAGAAGTGATGATGAGCATTTTTTCTTATGTGTGTTGCCCTCACATATGTCTTCTTTTGTAAAGCGCCTGTTCATATCCTTCACCCACTTTGAATGGGCTTGTTTGTTTTTTTCTTGTAAATCTGTTTTAGTTCTTCATAGATTCTGGATATCAGCCCTTTGTCAGATGGGTAGATTGCAAAAATTTTTTCCCATTCTGTTTGCTGGTAGTTCACTATAATGATTGTTTCTTTTGCTGTGCAGAAACTCTGGAGTTTAATTAAATCCCACTTGTCTATTTTGGCTTTTACTTTCAATGCTTTTGGTATTTTAGTCATGAAGTCCTTGCCTATGCCTTCGTCCTGAATAGTTTTGCCAGAGTTTTCTTCTAGGGTTTTTATGGTGTTAGGTATTATGTTTATGTCTTTAATCCATCTGGAATTAATTTTAGTGTAAGGTGTCAGGAAAGGGTCCAGTTTCTGCTTTCTGCACATGGCTAGCCAGTTTCCCGAACACTATTTATTAAACAGGGAATCTTTTACCTGTTGCTTGTTTTTGTCAGTTTTGTCAAAGATCAGTTGGTTGTAGATGTGTGTGTTGCCTCCGGGGCCTCTGTTCTGATCCATTGGTCTATATCTCTGTTTTGGTACCAGTACCATGCTGTTTTTATTACTGTAGCCTTGTAGCATAATTTAAAGTCAGGTAGCTTGATGCCTCCAGCTTTCTTCTTTTTGCTTAGAATTAACTTGGCTATGCAGGGTCTCTTTTGGTTCCATACGAAGTTTAAGGTGTTTTTTTCCAGTTCAGTGAAGAAGGTCATTGGTAGCTTGATGGGAATAGCGTTGAATCTGTAAATTACTTTGGGCACTATGACCATTTTCACAATATTGATTCTTCCTAACCATGAGCATGGAATGTTTTTCCATCTTTGTGTCCTCTCTTATTTTGTTGAGCAGTGGTTTGTAGTTCTCCTTGAAGAGGTCCTTTACGTTCCTTGTTAGTTGTATTCCTAGGTATTTTATTCTCTTTGTAGCAATTGTGAATGGCAGTTTGTTCTTGATTTGGCTTTCTTTAAGTCTGTTATTGGTGTATAGGAATGCTTGTGATTTCTGCACCTTGATTTTGCATCCTGAGACTTTGCTGCAGTTGCTTATCAGTTTCAGGAGATTTGGGGCTGAGATGATGGTGTCTTCTAAATATACAATCATGTCATCTGCAAATAGAGACAATTTGACTTCCTCCTTTCCTAATCCAATACACTTCATTTCTTTTTCTTGCCTGATTGCTCTTGCTAGAACTTCCAATACCATATTGAATAGGAGTGGTGAGAGAGGGCATCCTTGGGTAGTGCCAGATTTCAAAGGGAATGCTTCCAGTTTTTGCCCATTCTGTATTATATTGGCTGAGGATTTGTTACACATAGCTTTTATTATTTTGAGATACCTTTCTTTGATACCTAGTTTCCTGACGGTTTTTAGTGTAAAGGGCTGTTGAATTTTGTCGAAGGCCTTCTCTATATCTATTGAGATAATCATGTGGTTTTTGTCTTTGGTTCTGTTTATGTGGTGAATTATGTTTACAGACTTGTGTAAGTTGAACCAGCCTCGCATCCCCGGGATGAGGCCTACTTGATCGTTATTGATAAGCTTTTTGATGTGCTGTTGCAATCGGTTTGCCAGTATTTTATTGAAAACCTTTGCATATGTGTTCATCATGGATATTGGCGTGAAGTTTTCTTTTCTTGTTGAGTCTCAGCCGGGTTTTGGTATCAGGATGACGTTGGTCTCTTAAAATGATTTGGGAAGGATTCCCTCTTTTTTGGATTGTTTGGAATAATTTCAGAAGGAGTGGTACCATCTCCACTTTGTACATCAGATATAATTCAGCTGTGAACCCATCTGGACCTAGGGTTTCTTTGAGTGGTAGAATATTTATTCCTTCCTCAACTTCAGCTCTTGTTTCTGGTCTATTCAGGGTTTTTACTTCTTCCTGGTTTAGGCTTGAGAGGGTGCCAGTGTTCAGGAATTTATCCATTTCTTTCAGGTTTACTGGTTTATGTGCATAGAGTTGTTTGTGGTAATCTCTGATGAAACTTTTTATTTCTGTGAAATCTGTGGTGATATCCCCTTTATCTTTTTTTATTGCATGTGTTTAATTCTTCTCTCATTTATTTTTTGTTAATCTGACTAGTGGTCTGTCTATTTTGTTGATCTTTTCAAACAACCAGCTTCTGGATTTATTGATTTTTTTGAAGGGTTTCTTTGTGTTTCTATCTCCTTCAGCTCCGCTTTTATCTTTGGTATTTCTTGTCTTCTGCTAGCTTTTGAGTTTTTTTAATCTTGCTCCTCTAGCTCCTTCAATATTGATGATAGGGTGTCGATCTTCCTTTCTTCTCATGTGGAAATTTATTGTTAAAAATTTTCCTCTAGACACTGCTTTAAATGTGTCCCAGACATTCTGGTATGTTGTGTCTTCAATCTCGTTAGTTTTGAAGAACATCTCTATTTCTGCCTTCATTTCATTGTTTATGCAGTCAACATTTAAGAGCCAGTTGTTCAGTTTCCATGAAGTTGTGCAGTTCTGAGTTAGTTTCTTAATCCTGGGTTCTAATTTGATTGCACTGTGGTCTGAGAGACTGTTTGTAATGATTTATGTTCTTTTGCATTTGCTGAGTAGATTTACTTCCATTTATGTGGTCAATTTTAGACTAGCTGTGATGTGGTGCTCTGAAGAATGTATATTCTGTGGATTTAGGGTGGAGAGCTCTTTAAATGTCTATTAGGTTTGCTTGGTCCAAATATGAATTCTAGTCCTGGATATCCTTGTTAATTTTCTCTCTTGATGTGTCTAATATTGATAGTGGAGTGTTAAAGTCTCCCACTATTATTGTGTGGGAGTCTAAGTCTCTTTTTTACATTGCTAAGAACCTGCTTTATGTATCTGGATGCTCCTGTAATGGGTGCATTTATATTTAGGATTGTTAGCTCTGCTTGTTGCATTGTTCCTTTTACTATTATGTAATGTCCTTCTTTGTCTCTTTTCATCTTTGTTAGTTTAAAGTGTATTTTATCAGAGAGTAGGATTGCAACTCCTGCTTTTTTTTACTCTGCATTTGCTTGGTAAATCTTTCTCCATCCCTTTATTTTGAGCCTATGTGTATCCTTGCACTTGGGATAGGTTTCCTGGATACAGCACAATGATAGGTTTTGACTTTTTATCCAATTTACCAGTCTGTGCCTTTGATTGGGGCATTTAGCTCATTTACATTTAAGGTTAATATTGTTATATGTGAATTTGATTCTGCCATCTTGATGCTAGCTCGCTGTTTTGCCTTTCAGTTGACACAGTTTCTTCATTTTTGGAGTGGCTGGTACTGTTTGTTCCTTTCTATGTTTAGTGCTTCTTTCAGGACCTCTTGTAAAGCAGGCCTGGTGGTGATGAAATCTCTGAGCAATTGCTTCTTCATAAAGGATTTTATTTCTCATTTGCTTTTGAAATTTAGTTTAGCTGAATATGAAATTCTAGGTTGAAAGTTCTTCTCTTTAAGGATGTTGAATATTATCCCCCTCTCTCTTCTGGCTTGTAGGGTTTCTGCTGAAAGATCTGCTGTGAGTCTCATGGGCTTCCCTTTGTGGGTAACCTGACGTTTCTCTCTGGCTGCCCTCTGCATTTTTTCCTGCATTTCAACCCTGGTGAATCTGAGGGTTATGTACCTTGGGGTTGCTCTTCTTGAGGAATATCTTTGTGGTGTTCTCTGTATTTCCTGGACTTGAATATTGGCCTGCCTTACTAGGTTGGTGAAGTTCTCCTTGATAATATTCTGAAGAACATTTTCCAGCTTGGATTCATTTTCTCCATCACATTTGGGTACACCTATGAAACGTAGATTAGGTCTTTTCACATAATGCCATATTTCTTTCAGGCTTTGTTCATTTCTGTTTACTCTTTTTTTTACCTAATCTTGCCTTCTCATTTTATTTCATTGAGTTTATCTTAAATCTCTGATATCCTTTCCTCTGCTTGGTTGATTCAGCTTTTGAACCTTGTGTATGCTTTGTGAAGTTCTCGTGTTGTGTTTTTCAGCTCCATAAAGTCATTTATATTCTTCTCTAAGCTGTTTATTCTCCTTACCATTTCGTCTAACCTTTTTTCAAGGTTCTTAGTTTCTTTGTATTGGGTTAGAACATGTTCTTTTATCTCAGAGAAGTTTGTTATTAACCGCTTTCTCAAGCCTGTTTCTGTCAATTCATCAGACTCATTTTCCATCCAGCCTTGTTCCCTTGCTGGTGAGGAGCTGTGATCCCTTCGAGGAGGAGAGGCATTCTGTTTTTTGGTGTTTTCATCCTTTTTGTGCTGGTTTCTTTCCATCTTTGTGGATTTATCTACCTGTCGTCTTTGTAGTTGGTGACTCTCGGATGTGGTCTCTGAGTGGTCCTCCTTTTTGTTGATGATGAAGATATTTCTTTCAGTTTTTTAGTTTTCCTTCTAACAATCAGGACCCTCTGCAGTAGGACTGCCAGAGGTCCACTCCAGACCCTGCTTGCCTGGGGATCACCTGCAGCAGCTGCAGAACAGTAAGGGTTGCTGCCAAGACAAACTTCTGTTATCTTTGTCCCAGACAGATACCCACCAGGTGTCAGCCTGAGCTCCCCTTTATGAGGTGTCTCTTTAGATATACAGGGGTCGAGGAGCTGCTTGAGGATACAGTCTGTCCCTTATAGGAGCGCAAGTGCTGAGCTGTGAGCTCCCTTGTTCCGTTCAGAGATGCTAGGCAGGTATGTTTAAGTCTGCTGCAGTGGAACTCATAACTGTCTTTTTTTCTTAGGTGCTCTGTCCTGGGAAGGTGGGGCTTTATTTATAAGTTCCTGATGTGCTGCTGCCTTTTTTCAGAGATGCTCTGCCCAGCAAGGGCGTAGCCTAGACACAGTCTGCCAGCAGAGGTGTTGCTGAGCTGCCGTGGTCTCTGCCCAGCTGCTGTGTGAACTTCCTTGCAGTTTTGTTTATAGAGGTATAGTTAGAATTTCCTGAGTAATGGCAGTCTGCCTCAGTAATAGTGGTCTGCCTCGGTAATGGCAGACTGCCTCAGTAATCACGGACTGCCTCGGTAACAGCAGACTGCCTCGGTAATGACAGACTGCCTCTGTCGTGGTGGACTGCCTCGGTAATGGTGGATGCTCTTTTCCCCACAGAACTGGATCTCCTCGGGTCCAGCTGTACTTTCTGTGAAACTCTCAATCCAGAGCTTTTCAGATTGCTGGTCTTTGTGGAGGTGGGACCTGCTGAGCCAGATTACCTGACTTCCTGTTTCAGGCCCCTTTTTTTCAGTTGAATGGGCAGCTCTGTCTCCCAGAAATTCCAGGCACCAGTTGAAACTGCCACCCAGATTTGTGTGAGTTTTTGTTCGGAGACCCACTGCACTGGATCAAACAGCTGTGCTGGAGACTTGTGGTGCTTTTCCGCCCGGGAATCTCCTGGTCTCTGGTCAGTAAAAACTCGTTTGAAAATGCGGTGATGACTCACCCTCTGCATTCTCACTGGGAGCTGCACTCCAGAGATATTCCTATTTGGCCATCTTGGATCCCTTCCTAATTTTTAATTTCTGCCTTAATTACATTGTTCATCCATGAGTTATTCAGGAGTAAATTGTTTAATTTTCATATATTTTTTCCCATTGTGTGGGTTGTCTCTTTACTTTGTTGATTGTTACCTTTGCTATGCAGAAGCTTTCTAGCTTGTTGTGATCCTATTTGTTCATATTTCATTTGATTATCTCTACTGGTAGGCTATTACTCCAGAAATCTTTTCCCAGTACAATATTCTGGGATTTCTCTCTTATTTTATTTTAGTGGCTTTATAGTTTGAAGTCATAGTCATTAATGCATTTGAATTCAGTTTTGTATATGACAAGAGATAGGGTACCAGTTTCACATTGTTTGCTGCTGTCATTTAGAAATTCTACTGACTTTTGTATGCTGATTTTATATTCTGCAATTTTACTAAATCTTTTTATTGGTTCCATAGTTTTTTGGTGGAGTCTTTAGATAAGATTGTATTTTCAACAAAGAAGTATAATTTGGCCTCTTTCTTTCCAATTCAGATGCCTTTTGTTTCTTTCTCTTGTATGATTGCTTTAGAAAAGACTTCCAGTACTACGTTGAACAACTGAGGTAAAAGTGGGCAT
Organism: Sapajus apella; assembly: GCF_009761245.1. NCBI lineage: Eukaryota > Metazoa > Chordata > Mammalia > Primates > Cebidae > Sapajus > Sapajus apella. The sequence continues at coordinate 474,644 of NW_022437094.1, forward strand.
CATTGTCTTGTATCAGATCTTAGAGGAAAGGCTTTTAGTTTTTCCCCATTAAGTATGATACTAGCTATTTGTCTGTCAAATATGGCTTTTCCTATGTTGAGGTATGTTTCTTCTATCTTCAGTTATTTTAGTGTTTTTATCATGAGGGAGCATTGAATTTTTTCAAATGCTTATTCAGCATCAATTGGAATGACTATTCTTTTTGCCCTTTATTCTGTTGATATGATATATAACACTGAATGAACTTTCTAAGTTGAACTGTCTTTGCATCCCTGGGACAAATCCCACTTGATCGTGACATTTGAATTCCAGTTTATTGTATTTTGTTAATGATATTTGCATTATTGGTCATTAGAGATATTGCCTTGTAGTTTTCTTGATGTGTCTTTGTCTGGCTTTGGTATCACAACATGGCCTTATTTGGTTTGGGCCTCATAGGATGAATTTGTAAGTATTTTCTTCTGTATTTTTCAGAATAGTTTCACTAGGATTTGTATTCGTTCTTTTTAAAATATTCAGTAAAATTCAACAGAGTAGTTGTCAGGTCCTGGGTTTTCCTTTTTTGAAAGACTTTGTATTATTACTTTGATCTCATTATTTGTTATTGATGTGTTGAGTTTTGGATTTCATAATGTTTCCATCTTTTTAAGTTATACATGTCTAGAAATTTGTCCATTTTTTTCTAGGTTTTCCAATTTCTTGGTGTATAGCTGCCCCTAAGAACCTCCAATGATCCTTTAAATTTCTTCAGTATCCATAGAAATTTCTCTGTTTTCATCTCTGATTTTATAAATTTTGATCTCTGATTTTTCTTACTTAATGTTGGAAATAGGTGCTTGGTGCCACAAAGAAAATTTGCACTAAGACAAATGATCTTTCAGCAATGTAATTTTTACTTCCTGGACTGCAGAAGCGTACTCCCACTAGCCATCTTGCCCTGAGAGTACAATGAATAAAGGAAAACAGACAAATTTATTTCTTACGCATTTGGGGTTGTCCTTACTGCTGTGTCTGATCTCCGTTTGCTGGAGCCAGACCTCACAATCTAAACTAAAACCTGATTGGCTAACAAATGGGATCTAATTAAACTAAAAAGCTTCTGAACAGCAAAAGAAACTATCATCATAGTGAGAAGGTAAATTACAAAATGGGAGAACATTATTTTCAATCTATCCATCTGTCAGAGAGCTAACATCAAGAGTCTACAAAGAACAACAAATTTACAAAGAGAAAAGAACCCATCAAAAAGTGGGCAAAGGATATGAACAGACACTTTTCAAAAGAAGACATTTATGCAAGCAACAAACAAGAAAAGAAGCTCACCATCACTGGTCATTAGAGAAATGCAAATCAAAACCACAATGAGATACCATCTCATGCCAGTTAGAATAGCGATCACTAAAAATTCAGGAAGCAACAGATGCTGGAGAGGATGTAAAGAAATAGGAATGATGTCAACTGATCATAGGGAAAAAAAAAAAGAAATAGCAATGCTTTTCTACTGTTGCTGGGAATGTAAATTAGTTCAACCATTGGGGAAGACAGCGTGGTGATTCCTCAAGGATCTAGAACCAGAAATACCATTTGAACCAGCAATCCCATAACTGGCTTTACTGAATTATAAATCACTCTAATATAAATGCACATGTATGTTTATTTCAGCATGGTTTATAATAGCAAAGACTTGGAACCAACCCAAATGCCCATCAAAGATAGACTGTATAATGAAAATGTGGCACATATAAACCATGGAATACTATACAGCCATAAAAAAGGATGAATTCATGTCCTTTGCAGACATGAATGAAGCTGGAAATCATCATTCCCAGCTATCTAACACAGGAACAGAAAACCAAATTCCAAATATTTTCACTCATAAGTTGGAGTTGAACAACAAGAAAACATAGACACAGGGAGGGGAGTATCACACACTGGGGCTTGTCAGAGGTTAAGGGACTAGGGGAGGGATAGCATTAGGAGAAATATCTAATGTAGATGATGGGTTGATGGGTGCAGCAAACCACCATGGCATGCATATACCTATGTAACAAACTGGCACATTCTGCACATGTATCCCAGAGCTTAATGTATAATAATAATAATAATAATAATAATAAACAAGGAGGGGAAGGTGATATAAAGATGGAGGCTGAGATTGGAGTAATGCAACTACAAGTCAAGGAAAACCAAGGATATAGAAATAGAAATACTGTTTGACCCAGAAATCCCGTTACTGGGTATATACCCAAAGGGTTATAAATCATTCTATTATAAAGACACATGCACATGTATGTTTATTGTGGAACTGTTCATAGTAGCAAAGACTTGGAACCAACTCAAATGCCTATCAATGATAGACTGGATAAAGAAAATGTGACACATATACACCATCGAATATTATGCAGCCATAAAAGAGGATGAGTTCATGTCCTTTGCAGGGACATGGATAAAGCTAGACACCATAATTCTCGGCAAACTGACACAAGAATAGAAAAGCAAACAGTACATGTTTTCATTCATAAGTGGGTTTTGAACAATGAGAACACATGGACACAGGGAGAGGAACATCACATGCTGGGGACTGTCAGGGGGTGGGAGACTAAAAGAGGGATAGCAGGGGTTGAGGTTATAGGGAAGGGAAAGCTTTTTTAAAAATCAAGCTAATCAAAAAATTATTGTTTGAATCACCCATATATTTTTTCATTTATTAATACATTCCTTTTAATTTATTATAATATTTGTCATTAGTTAAATTAGTAGTTATAATATTTTTAAAAGTCTTATTTATAAGGTATAAGGAAGGGGTCCAGTTGCAGTTTTCTGCATATGGCTAGCCAGTTTTCCTAACACCATTTATTGAATAGGGAATGCATTTTTTATTGCTTGTTTTTGTCAGGTTTCTCAAAGATCAGATTGTTGTAGATGTGTGGTGTTATATCTGAGGCCTCTGTTCTGCTCCATTGGTCTGTATATCTGTTTTCATACCATTGCCATGCTGCTTTGGTTACTGTAGTCTTGTAGTATAATTTGAAGTTAGGTGGCATGATGCTTCCAGCTTTATTCTTTTTGCTTAGAATTGTCTTGGCTATATGGGTTGTTTTTGGTTTCATATGAAATTTAAAGTAGTGTTTTCTACTTCTGTGAAGAAAGTCAGTGGTAGCTTGATGAGGATAGCATTGAATCTATAAATTACTTTGGGCAGTATGGCCATTTTCACGACATTGATTTTTCCTATCCATTAGTATGGAACGTTTTTCCATTTGTCTGTGTCCTTTCTCATTTTCTTGAGCAGTAGTTTGTAGTTCTCCTTGAAGAGGTCCTTCACATCTCTTGTTACTTGTATTCCTAGGTATTTTAGTCTCTTTGTAGCAATTGTGAATGGAAGTTCACCCATGGTTTGGCTCTCTGTCTTTTATTGGTGTACAGGATTGCTTGTGATTTTTGCACATTGATTTTGTATCCTGAGGCTTTGTGGAAGTTGCTTATATACTTAAGGAGATTTGGGGCTTACAGAATGGGGTTTTCTAAATATACAATCATGTCATCTGCAAAGAGAGACAATTTGACTTCCTCTCTTTCTATTTGAATACCCTTTATTTCTTTCTCTTGCCTGATTGCCCGCATCAGGATTCCAGTAATATATTCAATATGAGTGGTGAGAGAAGGCATCCTTGTCTTGTTCCAGTTTTCAAAGGAAATGCTTCCAGTTTTTGCCTATTCAATATGATATTGGATGTGGGTTAGTCATAAATAGCTCTTATTATTTTGAGATAAGTTCCATCAATACCTAGTTTATTGAGAGTTTTTAGCATGAAGGTGTGTTGAATTTTATCAAAGTCCTTTTTTTTACTTTTGAGATAATCACGGTTTTTTTTTCTTTTTTTTCTTTTTTTTTCCCATTTATTTTATTGCATTTTAGGTTTTGGGGTACATGTGAAGAACATGCAAAATTGTTGCATAGGAACACACATGGCAGTGTGATTTGCTGCCTTCCTCCCCATCACCTACATCTGGCATTTCTCCCCTTGCTATCTCTCCCCAGCTTCCCACCCCCCACCCTCCCTCCCCTATTTCCCCCCAACTGACCCCAGTGTGTAGTGCTCCCCTCCCTGTGTCCATGTGTTCTCATTGTTCAACACCCGCCTATGAGTGAGAACATGCGGTGTTTGATCTTCTGCTCTTCTGTCAGTTTGCTGAGAATGATGGTTTCCAGGTTCATCCATGTCCCTACAAAGGACCCTAACTCATCGTTTTTGATGGCTGCATAATATTCCATGGTGTATATGTACCACATTTTCCCTATCCAGTCTATCATCGATGGGCATTTGGGTTGGTTCCAGGTCTTTGCTATTGTAAACAGTGCTGCAATGAACATTCGTGTGCACGTGTCCTTATAGTAGAACGATTTGTAATCCTTTGGATATATACCCAGTAATGGGATTGCTGGGTCAAATGGAATTTCTATTTCTATGTCCTTGAGGAATCTCCACACTGTCTTCCACAATGGTTGAACTAATTTACACTCCCACCAACAGCGTAAAAGTGTTCCTATTTCTCCACATCCTCTCCAGCATCTGTTGTCTCCAGATTTTTTAATGATTGCCATTCTAACTGGCGTGAGATGGTATCTCAATGTAGTTTTGATTTGCATTTCTCTGATGACCAGTGATGATGAGCATTTTTTCATATGTTTGTTGGCCTCACGTATGTCTTCTTTTGTAAAGTGTCTGTTCATATCCTTTGCCCACTTTTGAATGGGCTTGTTAGTTTTTTTCTTGTAAATCTGTTTTAGTTCTTTGTAAATTTTTTCTATTGGTTCTTTTTATGTTATGAATTGTGTTTGTTAATTTGTGTTTATTGAACCAGGCTTGCATCATAAGGATGAAGCCAACTTGATCATGGTGGATAAGCTTTTTGGCGTGCTGCTGAATTCACTTTGCCAGTAGTTTATTGAGGATTTTCGTTTTGATGTTCACCAGGGATATTGGCCTGAAATTTTTTTGTTGTTTTTGTGTCTCTGCCAGGTTTTGATATCAGGATGATGTTGGCCTCATAAAATGAGTTAGGAAAGAGTCCATCTTTTTTTATTGTTTAGAATAGTTTCAGAAGGAAGGGTACCAGCTCCTCTTTGTACCTCTGGTAGAATTCGAGTGTAAATCTGTCTGGTCTTGGACTTATTTTGGTTGGTAGGCTATTCATTACTGCCTCAATTTCAGAACTTATTGGTCTATTCAGGAATTCAACTTCTTCCTGGTTTAGTCTTGGTAGGGCTTATCCATTACGTCTAGATTTCCTACTTTATTTCACAGAGGTGTTTATAGTATTCTCTGATGGTAGTTTTTATTTCAATATTTATAGCTCCTTTATTATTTTTTAATGTGTCTATTTGATTCTTCTCTCTTTTCTCTTTATTAGTCTGGCTAGCAGTCTGTCTATTTTGTTAATCTTTTCAAAAAACTAGCTCCTGGATTCATTGATTTTTCTTTTTTTTTAAAGTGCATTTTAGGTTTTGGGGTACATGTGAAGAACATGCAAGATTGTTCCATAGCGACACACATAGCAGTGTGATTTGCTGCCTTCCTCCCCTTCACCTATACCTGGCATTTCTCCCCATGCTATCTCTCCTGACCTCCCCCCCCCCCCGTCCCTCCCCCACTTCCCCCCAACAGACCCCAGTGTGTGGTGCTCCCCTCCCTGTGTCCATGTGTTCTCATTGTTCAACACACGCCTATGAGTGAGAACATGCGGTGTTTGATTTTCTGCTCTTATGTCAGTTTGCCTTTGTGTATCCTTGCATATGAGATGGGTTTCCTGGATACAGCACATTCATGGGTTTTGGCTTTTTATCCAATTCGCCAGTCTGTGTCTTTTGATTGGGGCATTTAGTCCATTTACATTTAGGGATAATATTGTTATGTGTGAATTTGATACTGCCATTTTGATGCTAGCTGGCTGTTTTGTTCGTTAGTTGATGCAGATTCTTGATTGTGTTGATGCTCTTTACCATTTGGTATGTTTTTGGAGTGGCTGGTACTGGCTGTCCCTTTATATGTCTGGAGCCTCTTTCAGGAGATCTTGTAAAGCAGGTCTGGTGGTGATGAAATCTCTGAGTACTTGCTTGTTTGCAAAGGATTTTATTTTTCCTTCGCTTATGAAGCTTAGTTTGGCTGGATAGGAGATTCTGGGTTGAAAATTCTTTTCTTTAAGGATGTTGAATATTGGCCCCCACTCTCTTCTGGCTTGTAGGGTTTCTGCTGAGAGATCTGCTGTGAGCCTGATGGGCTTCCCTTTGTGGGTAACCCGACCTTTCTCTCTGGCTGCCCTTAGCATTTTCTCCTTCATTTCAACCCTGGTGAATCTGATGATTATGTGCCTTGGGCTGCTCTTCTTGAGGAATATCTTTGTGGAGTTTTCTGTATTTCCTGGACTTGAATATTGGCCTGCCTTTCTAGGTTGGGGAAGTTTTCCTGGATAGTATCCTGAAGAATATTTTCCAGCTTGGATTCATTCAAGCTCATTGGAGCTTGGTCACATTCGGGCACACCTGTCAAACATAGATTAGGTCTTTTCACATAGTCCCACATTTCTTTGAGACTTTGTTCATTCCTTTTTACCCTTTTTTCTCTATTCTTGCCTTCTCGTTTTATTTCATTGAGTTGATCTTCAACCTCTGATAGCCTTTCTTCTGCTTGGTCAATTCGGCTGTTGAAACTTGTTCATGCTTCCCGAAGTTCTCGTGTTGTGTTTTTCAGCTCCATCAATTCACTTATATTCCTCTCTATGTTGTCCATTCTTGTTAGCATGTCGTCAAATCTTTTTTCAAGGTTCTTAGTTTATTTGCATTGGGTTAGAACATGTTCTTTGAGCTCACTGTAGTTTCTTATTACCCACCTTCTGAAGTCTGATTCTGTCATTTCATCACACTCCTTCTCCATCCAGCCTTGTTCCCTTGCTGCTGAGGTGTTGTGATCCCTTTTAGGAGGAGAGGTGTTCTGGTTTCGGGTGTTTTCATCCTTTTTGCACTGGTTTCTTTCCATCTTTGTGGGTTTATCCACCTGTTGTCTTTGTAGTTACTGACTTTCAGATTGGGTCTCTGAGTGAACTTCCAGTTTGTGGATGCTGAAGTTACTTCTTTTTCTTAGCTTTCTTTCTGACAGTCTGACCCATCTGCTGTAGGACTCCTGAGGTCCACTCCAGGCCCTGCTTGCCGGAGGATCACCTGCAGCAGCTGCAGAACAGTAAGGGTTGCTACCAGTTTCCTCTTCTGCTATCTTTGTCCCAGAAAGATGCCCGCCAAATGTCAGTCTGTTCTCTCCTTTATGAGGTGACTCTTTGGATATACAGGTGTCAGGGAGCTGCTTGAAGAGACAGTCTGTCCTTTATTGGAGCTCAAGTCCTGAGCTATGAGCTCCATTCTTCATTCAGAGTTGCTGGGCAGGTACGTTTAGGTCTGCTGCAACAGAACTCATAAACTCCCCCCCTTTTTTTTTTTTTCCCAGGTGCTCTGTCCCAGGGAGTTAGGGCTTTATTTATGAGTTTCCATTGTGCTGCTGCCTTTTTTTTTTTTCTTTCAGGGCTGCCCTGCCCAGCGAGGAGGCAGCCTAGTCACTGTCCGCCTGCAGAGGCTTTGCTGAGCTGCTGTGGGCTCCGCCCAGCTGTCATGTGATCTTCCCTGCAGTCCCATTTATATGGGTGTAGTTATAACTGCCTTGGTGATTGTGGCCCGCCTCTGTTATGGTGGACTCTCTCTGTAGTGGCAGGTTGCCTTGGCAACTGTGGGTTGCCTCAGCAATGGTCAGACTGCCTCGGTAGTGGTGGAGTTGTCTCAGTAATGGTGGGCGCCCCTCCCCCACAGAGCCTGACCATCCCGGGTTCAGCTGTGCTTGTTGTGAAACTCTCAACCCAGAGCGTTTTCAATTACTGTTTTTTGTTGTTGTTGTTGGGGGGGTGGGACCAATCGAGCCTGATCACCTGATTCCCTGACTCAGAGTCTTTTGTTGTTGTTGTTGTTCTTGAATGGTCGACTCTCTCCCAGTGTTCCAGTTGCCTGTTGAAAAGGTGCCGGGATCTCCGTGCCATGATTCACTAAGCCAGCAGCAGCGCTGAGATTCCTGGTGGTTTTTTTGTCTAGGAATCTTCTGACCTGGCTCACTATTTCAGATGAATGGGCAACTCTGCCATCTCAGGGCTCCAATCGCCAGCTAAGAGGGCACCCGGGCCAGTGTCTTTTGTATGGAGAACCGCCGTGCCAGGGCGCAGGCAAAGCAGCCACGTGGGTCAAAACAGCCACACCAGCTGAAACAGCCACGCTGGCGATCCATGGGGCTCCTCCGCCTGGGAATCTCCTGGTCTGTAGGCAATAAAAATCCGTCTGGAAATGCGGCGTACAATCACTCTCTGCACTTTCATTGGGAGCTGCAATCCTGAGGTGTTCCTAGTCGGCCATCTTCCCTAATCTCTCATTGATTTTTCTTGATGGGTTTTTCATTTCTCTGTCTCCTTCAGTTCTTCTCTGATCTTATTTCTTGTCTTTTGCTAGCTTTTGAATTTGTTTGCTCTTACTTCTCTAGTTCTTTTAATTTTGATGTTAGGGTGTAAATTTCAGATCTTTCCTGCTTTCTCCTGTGGGCATCTAGTTTTATGAATTTTCCTGTTAACACTGCATTAGCTTTGTCCAAGAGACTCTGGTACATTGTGTCTTTGTTCTTACTGGCTTCAAAAACTGATCTATTTCTTCCTTAATTTCATTATTTGCCCAGTAATCATTCAGGAGCAGGTTGTTCAGTTTCCATGTAGTTGTATGGTTTTGAGTGAGTTTCTCTCTCTCTCTCTTTTTTTTTTTTTTTTTTTTTTTTTGTGAGGGATTCTTGCTCTGTCGCGCAAGCTGGCATGTTGTGGTGCTATCTTGACTCACTGCAACCTTCGCTTCCTGGATTCAAGCAATTCTTCTGCTTCAGCCTCCTGAGTAGCTGAGATTACAGGTACACACGCCACCACACCCAGCTAATTTTTTTTTTTTTTTTTTTTTTTTAGAGGTGGATTTTCACCATATTGGCCAGGCTTGTCTCAAACTCCTGGCCCCATTATCTTCCCATCTTGGCCTTCCACCCAAAGTGTGGGGATTACAGGTGTGAGCCACTGCGCCCAGCCTTGAGTGAGTTTTTAAATCCCCAGTTCTAATTTGATTGTACTGTGGTCTGAGAGACTATTTGTTATGATTTCTGTTCTTTTCCATTTGCTGAGGAGTGTTTTACTTTTAATTATGTGATCAATTTTAGAATAAGTGTGATGTGGTGCTGAGAAGAAGGTATATTCTGTTAATTTGGGGTGGAGAGTTCTGCAGATGTGTATTACGTCTGCTTGGTCCAGAGCTGAGTTCAAGCCCTGCATATCCTTGTTAATTTTCTGTATCATTGATCTGTCTAATATTGACAATGGGGTGTTAAAGACACACAGTATTATTGTGTGGGAGTCTAAGTCTTTTTGTAGGTTTCTTAGAGCTTGCTATGTGAATCTGGGTGCTCCTTTATTTGTTGCATATATATTCAGGATAGTTAGTTCTTCTTGTTGCATCGATCCCTTTACTATTATGTAGTGCCCTTCTTTGTCTTTTTTTATATTTGTTGGTTTAAAGTTTGTTTTATCAAAGACTAGGATTGCAATCCATGCTTTTTTTTTTCTTTTTATTTGCTTGGTAAATATTCCTCCATCCTTTTATTTTGAGCCTAAGTGTGTCTTTGCATGTGAGATGGGTCTCCTGAATACAGCACACCAATGGGTCTTGACTCTTTTTTACCAGTCTGTGTCTTGTAATTGAGGCATTTAGCTCATTTATATTTAAGGTTAATATTGTTATGTGTGAATCTGATCCTGATCCTGTCATTATGATGCAAGCTGGTTATTTTGCTTGTTAGTTGTTGCAATTTCTTTATAGTGTCGTTGGTCTTTACAATTTGGTACGTTTTTGCAGTGGCTGGTACTGGTTTTTCTTTCCATATTTAGTGCTTTCTTCAGGAGCTCTTGTAAGGCAGGCCTGATGGTGACAAAATCTCAGTATTTTCTTGTGTGTAAAGGATTTTATTTCTTTTTCCTTTATGAAGCTTAGTTTAACTGATTATGAAATTCTTTTTTTCAAAGAATGTTGAATATTGGCCTCCACTCTCGTCTAGCTTGTAGGGCTTCTCCACAGACCCATTGTTAGTCTGATGGGCCTCCCTTTGTTGGTGACCTGACCTTTCTCTCTGGCTGCCCTTAACATTTTTCCTTTATTTTAACCTCAATGAATTTGACAATTATGTGTCTTCAGGTTGCTCTTCTCGAGGAGTATCTCTGTGGTGTTCTCGATATTTCCTGAATTTTAATGTTGGCCAGTCTTGCTAGGTTGGGGAAGTTCTTCTGCATAATACCTTGAAGTGTGTTTTCCAACCTGGTTCCATTCTCCTCATCACTTTCATGTACACCAATCAAATCTAGGTTTGTTCTCTTCACATAGTCCCATATTTTTTGGAGACTTTGTTTGTTCTTTTTCATTCTTTTTGCTCTAATCCTGTCTTCACGCTTTATTTCACTAAGTTGATCTTCAGTCATTGATATCTTTTCTTCTGCTTGATAGATTTGGCTATTGATAATCGTGTATGCTTCCCACAGTTCTCATGCTGTGTTTTTCAGCTCCATTAGCTCATCTATGTTGTTTTTTAAACTGTTTTTTCCTAGTTAGCAATTTCTTTAACCTTTTTTTCAAGATTCTTAACTTCCTTACATTGGGTTAGAACATGCTCCTTTAACTCGGAGGAGTTTGTTTTTACCCAGTTTCTGAAGCCTACTTCTGTCAATTCATCAAACTCATTCTCTGTCCACTTTTGTTCCTTTCTAGTGAGAAGTTGTGATTTTTTTTTTTTTTTTTTTTTTTGGGGAAAGGGTTTTTTTTTTTTTTTTTTTTTTTTCTTTTGGAGAAGAGGTCTTCTGGTTTTTGAAATTTTCAGCCTTTTTATGCTGGTTTTTCCTCGTCTTCATGGATTTATTTACCTTTAGTCTTTGCTGTTGGTGACCTTTGGATGGGGTTTTTGAGTGGACTTTTTGTTGTTGATATTGATGTCTTTCTTTTCCATTTGTTAGTTTTCTTTCTAACAGTCAGTCCCCTTTGCTGCAAGTCTGCTGAAGTTTGCTGGATGTCCATTCCAGACCCTGTTTGCCTGGGTATCACCAGCGGATGCTGTGGAACAGCAAAGTGCCATCTGCTCCTTCCTCTGGAGTCTTCATCCCAGAGGAGCACCCACAAGATGCCAGCTGTAGCTCTCCTGTATGAGGTGTCTGTTGATCCCTCCTGGGAGATGTCTCGCAGTCAGGAGCTATGGAAATCAGGGACCCAATTGAGGAGGCAGTCTTTCCCTTACCAGAGCTCTAGTGCTGCGCTGGGAGTTCTGCTTCTCTCTTCAGAGGTGGCAGGCAGGAACATTTACATCTGCTGAAGCTGCACCCATAGCTGTCCATTGCCCCATATGCTCTGTTCCAGGGAGATGGGAGTTTTATCTATAAGCCCCTGACTGGGGCTGCTGCCTTTCTTTCAGAGATGCCCTGCCCAGAGAGGAGGAATCTAGAGAGTCAGTCTTGCTCCAGTGGTTTTGCAGAGCTGCGGTGGGCTTTGCTTAGTTTAAACTTCCAGGCAGCTTTGTTTACACCGTGAGGGGAAAACCACCTTCTCAAGCCTCAGTAATGGTGGACACATCTTTGCCCACCAAGCTTAAGCATCCCAGGTCAACTTTAGACTACTGTGGTGTGAGAATTTCAAGTCAGTGGATCTTAGCTTGCTGAGCTCTGTGGTGACTGGATCCTCTGAGCTAGACCACTTTGCTCTCTGGCTTCAGCCCCCTTTCCAATGGGGTGAATGGTTCTGTCTCACTGGTGTTCCAAGCACCACTAGGGTATGAAAAAAAACTCCTGCAGCTAGCTGAGTATCTGCCAAAATGCCCACCCAGTTTTATGCTTGAAACCCAAGGCCCTGGTGGTATAGAGACCCAGGGAATTGCCTGGTCTGTGGGTTGTGAAGATCTTGGGGAAAATGTAGTATCTTGGCCAGAGTGCATTGTTCCTGATGGCACAGTCTCTCACTGCTTCCCTTGGTTAGGGGAGGGAATTCTCTGACCCCTTGCACTTCGCAGGTGAGGTGATGCCTCACCCTGCTTCGGTTTGCTCTTTGTGGGCTACACCTACTGTCTAACCAGTCCCAATAAGATGAGCTGTGTACCTCAATTGGAAATGCAGCCATCACCCATCTTCTGCATTGATCTTGCTGGGAGCTGCAGACTGGAGCTGTTCTTATTTGGCTATCTTGCCACTCACCTGGCCAGGTTCTTATATGTAACAAATTACTGGGTCTTGGATTTTTTTTTAATCCATTCAGCTACTCTTTGTCTTCTGATTGGAGAGTTTAGTTCATTTACATTAAATGTTATTATTGATAAGTAAGAACTTATTTCTGCCATTTCTTGTTTTGTGGTCTTTTTTTTGGTTTCTCTTTTCTGCTTTGTGAAGGTGATTTTTTTTCTAGTGACTTGAGGTTCTCATGAGGCTTGCAAATAACACTTTATAATTTATTATTTTGAATTTATAATAATACTTATTGCCAATACAAACAAGTGAATAGAAATCTAACAAAAATTCTATACTTTAACTTCATCCCCATTCACTTTTTAAGCTTTTGTTTTATTTATCTCTTATTATATTTTCTATGTCTTTTAAAATTGTTGTAGTTATTATTTTTATTAGATTCATCTTTTAGTGTTTCTTCTCAAAATATGAAACCACAATTACAGTGTTATAATATTTTCTGTTCAATTGTGTACTTGGTATTACCAGTGATTTTTTTTTATTTTTGGGTGATTTTATATCATTCATTAATTTTTTTTTATTTTAGATTGAACAGCTCTCTTTAGCATTTCTTGTGGGATAAGTCCGGTGTTGATGAAATCCCTCAGCCTTTCTTTGTGAAAATCTTTATTTCTTCCTTATTTTTGAAGTATATTTTCAATGATATACTGTTTTAAGATAAAAATTTTTATTTTGTATTCATCACTTTAAATACATCATGCCACTCTCTTTTGGCATGTAAGATTTCCACTAAAAAGTCTCCTGTTAAAAATATTGGACCTCCTTTGAATGCTGTTGTTGTTGCTGTTTCTTGCTGCTTTTCGGATTTTTTCTTTATTCTTCACCTTTGGGATTTTGATTATTAATGCCTTAAAATAGTTTTCTATAGTTTAAATTAGCTTGGTGTTCTGTAACCTTCTTCTAGTTAAATATCGACATCTTTCTCTAGGTTTTGAAGATCTCTGTGATTATCCCTTAAAATAAGATTTCTCTTCTTACCTCTTTCTCTCTACTTCCTCTTTAAGGCCAATAACTCTTAGCTTTGCCCTACAAAGTCTATTTTATAGATCTCATTAGCCCATTTTCATGCTGCTGATAAAGACATACCCAAGACTGGGGAGAAAAATATGTTTAATTGGACTTACAGTTGCACATGGCTAGGGAGGCCTTAGAATCCTGGTGGGAGGCAAAGGTACTTCTTACATGGTGGCGGCAAGAGAAAAATGGGAGAGAAGAAAAATTGGAAACCCCTAATAAACCCATCACATCTCATGAGATTTATTCACTATCATGAGAATAGCTCAAGAAAGACCAGCCCCCATGTTTTGGTTACTTCCCCCTGGGTCCCTGGAAGATACAATTCGAGTTGATATTTGGGTGCGGACACAGCCCAACCATATTGGCATGCTTCATTGTTTTTCATTCTTTTTTTTCCTTTTTCTCTTCTGACTGTACATTTTTAAATAGCCTATCTTCAAACTCACTAATACTTTCTTCTGCTTGATCAATTCTGTTAAGATACTCTGATGCATTCTTAATGTGTCAGTTGTATGTTTCAACTCCAGGATTTCTGCTTCATTATTTTTAATTATTTCAATCTCTTCATTAAATTAATCTGATAGTATTCTGAATTCCTTCTTTGTGTTCTCTTGGATTTCACTGAGCCTTCTCAAAATAGCTATTAGAAATTCTGTCTGAAAAGTTACATATTTCTGTCTCTCTGAGGTTGGTCCCTGGTGCCTTATTAAGTAATTTGGTGATGTCATTTGTTTTTGAATAGTGCTGATGCATGTGGATGTTTGTCAGTTTTTGCACATTAAAGAATTAGGTATTTATTGTATTCTTTACAGTCTGGGCCTGATTGTACCGATTCTTTTGGTGAAGGCTTTCCAGGTATTCAAAGGGACCTGGTTATTGTGATCTTAATTTTTGGTCACTACAGCTGTTTTTACTTTAGGGGGCATCTCAAACCAGTAATGCTATGATTCTTGCAGACTCACTGAAGTGCTGTCTTGGTGGTATTTGGTAAGATTTAAAAGAATTTTTTTGGATTACCAGGCAGAAACCCTTGTTCTTTTCCTTACTTTCCACAAAGAAGTGGTGTCTGTCTCTCCCTGTGCTGAGCTGCCTGGAGTTGGAGGATGGGCAACACAGGTACCTCTTTAGTTACCACCAATGGGACTATGCTCAGTCAGACCCAAAATCAGCACAGCACTGGGTCTTGTTCAAGGCCTGTGGTAAACACTGCCTGGCTGCTGCCTGTTTTCACTCAAGTCCCTAGGGTTCTACCATCAGCAGGTGGCAAATCAAGTCACATTTGTATTCTTTTCTTCAGGGTGGTGACTTCCCTTTTTCCCTGGGCAGATCTAGATATGCCATACCGCAGCCCCAGTCTGGATTTGGAAATCTTAGGAATCTACCTAGTGCTTTATTCTACTGTTACTGTGCTGGCACCCAAGCTGCAAGACAAAATTTGTACCACTCATTTCTCCCTTTTTCTCAAGCAGAGGAGTCTCTTTGTGGCTTCCACCATCTCAGGTCCATTGCAAATACTATATGGCTACTGCTTATATTCACTGATGGCCCAAAGGCTCTTCAGTTAGTTTGTGGTGAATGCTGCCCGTTCTGAGTCTCTCTGTTCAGGGCAGTCGGCCCTCTCTGGTCCTGGGAAGATCCATAAAGTTTATCCAGGAGCCAAGGCCTGGAATAAGAGATCCCAGGAGACTGCTTGGTGCACTGCTGCACTGTGGCCAGCTAGTACCCAAGATGGAAGACAAAGTTTTCTTTCCTCTTTCCTCTTTTATTTTGAAGCAGAAGGAGTCTCTCATGGTAGTGACCACAAGTGGGAATGTGCTGAATCGCACCTGCAGCTAGCATGGCTCTGAGTCTCACCCAAAGCCCATGCCAAGTACTGCTTGGAGAGCACTACTAATTTTTTAGTGCTAAAGCGCCCCTTATCAGAAGTAGTGCATTCTGCCAAGATGAGGTTTTTCCCTTTTAGGAAGCAGGTTCCCCTCTGGCCCAGGGTGTGTTTAGAAATGTCATCTGGGAGCTAGGGCCAGGAATTGGGTCCTCAGGACTCTGCCTCGTGCCCTATTTGACTGTAGTTCAGCTAGTATCCAACTTGTAAGACAACATCCTGTTTGCTCTCCTCAATTTTCTCTTAAAGCAGAAGGAAGGAGTATTTCCAGGATATGCAAGTTGAACTTTCTGGGGATCGGGGAGTGGTGACATGAGCACTCTCTTGGCCGTTCCAGTCATATGCACCCCAAGTCTATTGGATCTGAGTTCAGCACAGGATTAGGACTTGCCCAGGAATTGTAGTCCTTATGGCCTAGACTGATTTTCAAGTTTATTTAGAACCCCAGAGCATTTTAACCAACATGGCCAGCCTTGCCTTAAGTCAAGTTTGGACCACTGGAGCGTACCATTTGCCCATGTCTAGGGCTTCTCTAAATGCTCTCTCTGTGGGTGCTAGCTGAGTTCTGCCCCATGTTGCTTTCCACTGTGACAGGGCAACATTGAGTCCCATAGTCACTACACCATCCTTTTTCCAAATGCACATATCATCTCTTATTGTTAAGTGGCCAATGCCAGGGGATGGGGGAGGGTTGGCATAAGGGATTCAAGGCTTTCTTTTCTACCCTCTTCAGTGCCTCTTTCCTTAATGTGATGATAAAACCAGTATTATGATTACTCACCTGATTTTTTGGTTCTTATAAAGGTTCTTTTTTGTGTGAATTGTTGCTCAATTTTGTGTTCTTATGAGGGCAGGGGATGATTGCTGGACACTTCTATTCAGCCATCATCCTCTACCTTCCCTCGCATTTTTTAATATCATTGAATAATATCCTATCATATGCATTTGCCAGATTTGTTTATCAGTTTATGTGTTGAAAGATATCCTGGTTTCTTTCAAGATTGAAAATTATGAATAAAGCTACTATACACATGTGTGTAGCATTTTGTGTAGACATAAATTTTCAACTCATGTGAGTGAATACCAAGAAACACAATTGCTGAAACAGTATGATTGTGTCTAACTTTTAAAGAAACTGCCTAAATGTCTTTCAAAGTGGCTGTATCATTATGCCTTCCTACCAAAAATGAATGAGAGTTCCTGTTTCTTTATATTCTCCTCAGCGTTTGGTGTCATCATTGCTTTGGATTTTTAACATTCTCCTAGGTTTGTTAATTTGCAGTTTTAATTGACCTGATTTATTATGGTAAATATCTTTTCATATGCTTACTTGATATTTGTATACATCTTTGTTGAGGTGTTTGTGTGGCTGTTTTGCCCATTTTTAAATTAGGGTTTTCCTTTTTGATTGTTGAGTTTAAAGAGTTATTTGTATATTATGGTAAACAGCTTTTTATGAGGTATGCCTTTTGCAAGTATTTTGTTTCAGTTTGTGGCTTTTATTTTCGTTCTTCTAATAGTTTTTCACAAACCAGATGTTTTTAATTTTAATGACCTTAACGTTATCAATTATTCTCTTATGAATTATGCCTTTTTGTAGTCTAAGAGTATGCATTGTAATAATTTAATTCTTTTAAATGTGTTAAGATGTGTTTTATGTTCTAGATGATGGTCTGTTTTGGTGAATGTTATATGTGAGCTTGAGAAGAATGTGTCTTCTGCTGTTATTGCATGGATTTTAATTATTTACAGTTGATTGATGGTGCTGTTCAGGTCAACTCTATCCTTACTGATTTTTGTCCTGTAGGCTTTGACCATTTATGATACAGGGGTGTTGAAGTCTCTAACCATAATAGTTAATTTATCTATATCTTAATTTATCTGTATTTCCTTGCAGTTCTGTCAGTTTTTTCTCATATTTTGACTCTTTCTTGCTACATACACATTAAGAATTGTTATGTCCTATTGGACAATTGACTCTTTCTTTATTTTTGATAATTTTTCGGTCTTTGAAGTCTCCTCTGTCTCAAATTAGTGTAGTTAGTCTTGCTTTCTTCTGATTACTGTTCAGCATTGCATTTATATCTTAGTTTATTGCCTTAATTTAAATTGATATGTAACTTCTTTGGAAAAGTATGAGGTTTTTTGCACTTTTTTATAGTTTATTCTTTATTTTATGCTATTGAGTTCTAAGAGTTTTTGTATATTTTGGATGTTAACCACTTATTGTATATATGGAATGAAAATATTTTCGTGAATTCTATAGTTTGCCTTCTAATAATGTTTATTATT
This sequence comes from Sapajus apella, assembly GCF_009761245.1. Lineage (NCBI taxonomy): Eukaryota > Metazoa > Chordata > Mammalia > Primates > Cebidae > Sapajus > Sapajus apella. The sequence goes on from NW_022437094.1 coordinate 492,222, forward strand.
TCCTTTACTATGCAGAATCTTTGTAGTTTTGGTTTTTTTTCTTTAACTTCTATTTTAGATACAGAGGGTACACATGCAGGTTTGTCCCATGGTATATTGCATCCAGGTAGTGAGCATCTACCCAATCGGTAGATTTTTGACCCATACCCCCCTTTCATCCTACCCTCTTTAGCAGTCCATAGTGTCTCTTTCTATCTTTATGTCTGTGTGTGCTCAGTCTTTTGTTCCCACTTATGACAACATTCGGTATTTGGTTTTCTGTTCCTGCATTAATTTACTTAGGATTATAGTATCCAGCTACATTTATGTTTCTGTAAAGGACATTGTCTACGTAATATTCCACAGTGTATACGTATTGCATTCTCTTGATCAAATCCAGCATTGGTGGGCATGTAAGTTGATTCCATGTCTTTGCTAATGTAAGTAATGCAGTGATGAAAATACAAGTGCAAGTGTCCTTTCGATATTATGATATATTTTTCTTTGGGTATATACTCAGTAATGAGATTGCTGAGTGGAATGGTAGCTATGTCTTAAGTTCCTTGAAAAATTGCCAAACTGCTTTCTACAGTGGCTGAACTAATTTACATTCTCATCAAAAGTGTATAAGCATTTATTTTTCTCTTTGGCCTCACCAGCATCTGTTGGTTTTTTACTTTTTAATAATAGCCATTCTGTGAGAGATAGTGTTTCATTGTGGTTTTTCTTTTTTTTTCATTGTGGTTTTGATTTGCATTTTTCTGATGATTAGTGATGTTGTGCCTTTTTTCATGTATTTGTCTGCCAATTTATGTCTTCTTTCAAGAAGTGTCTGTTCATGTCATTTACCGATTTTTAATGGAGTCTTTTTTTTTTTTTGCTTTTTTATTTTTATTTTTTTTGAGTTTATTATAGATTCTGGATATGAGACCTTTGTCCAATTCATAGTTTGCGAATATTTTCTCTTATTCCTTAGCTTATCTGTTTAGCCTATTGATAGTCTTTTTTGCTGTGCAGAAGCTGTTAAGTTTCATAAAGTCCCACTTGTCAATTTTTGTTTTTGTTGTGATTGCTTTTGGGTACTTAGCCAAAAATTATTTGCCAAGACCAAAGCTGAAAAGGGTGTTTTTTAGTTTTTCTTATAAGATTTTTATAGTGTTAAGTTTTATATTTGAAATTTTAATCCATCTTGAATTGCTTTTTTTTATGGTGAAAGGTAACGTTCTATTTTCATTCTTCTGCATAAGGCTATCTAGTTATTTCAGCTTCATTTATTGAATAAAGATTTTTTTTCATCATTGCTTGGTGTTCTTGGCTTTGTCAAGATCGTTTTTTTTTTTGTAGCTTTATTTCCAAGTTTTCTATTCTGTTTAATTGATCTATGTGTTGGCTTTTATAACAGTGTCATACTATTTTAATTATTGTAGCTTTATAGTATAGTTTGATGCGAGTTAGTATGGTGCCTCTGATTTTCTTCTGCTTGCTTAGGATTACTTTAGCTATTTGGGCTGCTTTTTGGTTCCATATAAATTTTAGAATAGTTTTTTCCTAATTCTGTGGTAGTTTAATAGGAATAGCGCTATCAATTTATGTAAATTTGATAGTCTAAATTTGAATCTGTAAATTGCCTTTGGTAGTGTGGTCATTTTAACAATATTGATTCTTCCAATATTTAAGCATGGAATGTTTTTCTATTTGTTTGTGTCATCTCTAATTTCTTTCAGCAGTATTTAGTAGTTAGTTCTCTTTTAGAGATCTCTTCATTGGCTGAATTCCTAGGTATTTCATTTTCTTTGTTGCTGCTGTGAGTGGGATTGTGTTTTTAATATGACTTTGCCTGGACATTATTGGTGCATAGAAATGCTACTGAAATTGGGACATTGAATCTGTATCCTAAAACCATACTAAAATCATGTCTCAGTTCTAGTAGCCCTTTGGTAGAGTCTTTAGGATTTTCTAGGTAGAGAATCATATAATCAGTGAAGAGAGATAGCTTAATTTGTGTCTTTTTTTTTTTTAATCTATTTGGATATCTTTTACTTTTTTCTCTTGCCAGATTGCTCTGACTAGGGCTCCAGGTACTAAGTTGAGTAGGAATGATATGAGTGGGCATTCTTATCTTGTTTTATTTCTCAAGAGAAACGTATCTTACTTTTGCCCATTCAGTATGATGTTGGCTGTGGGTTTGTGACAGATGGCATTTATTATTAAACTGTCTAGTGTGATGTAGTTCCGTTTATTTATTTTTGGTGTTTCATTCGTGTTGTGTCAAAATATCACTACCAAGACCAATATCAAGGAGCTCTTTTCCTAGGCTTTCTTCTACAACTTTTATGGACTCATGACTTAGGTTTAAGTTTTTAATCCACTTTCAGTTGATTTTTTGTGTATGGTGTAAGATAAAGGCCAATTTCATTCTTTTGCTTACAGATATTCAATTTTTCTAACAATATTTATTGAAGACACGATTAATCCTTCGTGTGTATTTGTGGGACTTAGTTGAATATTAGTTGACCTTATAAGTGTGGACTTATTTCTGAAGCTTCTATTTAGGCCGATTGATTTTTTGCCTGTTTTAGTGCCAGTGCCATGCTGTTTGGCTTAGTATAGCTTTGCAACATAATTTGAAATCATAAAATGTGATGGCTCCAACTTTTTTTTCTTGCTCAAGATTGTTTTGGTTATTCAAATTTATGGGCCCATAATAATTTTTTGATTGCTTTATGTGTTTCCATGAAAAATATCACTGGAATTTTGATAGATCTCCCACAGAATTTTAAATCACTCTGGATAGTACAGACATTTTAACAATCTTATTTTTTTCTATCCATGAACACAAGATACCTTTCAGTTTATTTATGCCTACCTTAATTTTTCTTATTAATGCTATATAGTTCCAGTGTACAGCTATTTGACCTTCTTTGTTGTATTCATAAATATGTATTACATTATTTTAATGCTAATATAAATGGATTATTTTCTTAATTGCTTTTCTGGATAGTTCATTGTTAGGGAACCACAACTGATTTTTATATTTTGATTTTGTATACTACAACTTCAATGAATTTATTTATTCTAACAGTTTTTTTGTGACATCTTTAGGTTCTTTGTTTTGTTTTGTTCTGAGACAGAGTCTCACTTTGTAGCCCAGGCTGGAGGGCAGTGGTACAATCTCAGCTCACTGCAACTTTTGCCTCTTGAGTTCAAGTGATTCTCCTGCCTTAGCATCCCGAGTAGGTTAGATTACAGGTGCATGCCACCATGCCTGGCTAATTTTTGTATTTTTTAGTAGAGACAGGTTTTCACCATGTTGGCTGAGTTTGAGATTACCATGTCTCAAACTCCTGCCCTCAGGTCATTTGCCCACCTCAGCCTCCCACAATGCTGAGATTACAGGCATGAGCCACCATGCCCAGCCAACTTTCTTTAAGTATTTTTATGCATAGTAGCATATCATCTGCAAACAGAGATAATTTAATGTTTTATTTTTTAATTTTTTTCCCATAGGTTTTTGGGGAAACCAGTGGTATTTGGTTACATTAGCAAGTTCTATAGTGGTGATTTGTGAGATTTTGATGCACCCATCACTCAAGCAGCATACACTGATCAATCAACGAGTGGATAAAAAAATTCCTATATATATATATAGGAATTTTTTTTCTAATATGGATGCATTTTATTTCTTTCAGAGAGAGAGAGAGTGTTGCTCAGGCTAAAACTTCCAGTACTATGTTGTCTAGAAGTGGTGAGAATTGCCATTTTTGTCTTATTCCTGATTTTAGGGGGAAATCTTTCAGCTTAAAAATATTCCATTGTTTTTATTTATGTTTCCTATGTTGTAAATTTTTACGGTTGAGTGTGATGTTAACTGCTGATTTGTCAAAAATCATCTTTCTGGCTGAGTACAGTGGCTCACGCCTATAATCTCAGCACTTTGGGAGGTTGAGTTGGGCAGATCACCTGAGGTCAGGAGTTCAAGACTGGCCTAACCAACATGGTGAAACCCTGTCTCTACCAAATATACAAAAATTAGCCAGGTGTGGTGGCAGGCACCTGTAATCCCAGCTACCTGGGAGGCTGAGGCAGGAAAATCCTCCTGCTTGAACTCAGGAGGCAGAGGTTGCAGTGAGCTGAGATGGCACCACTGCACTCCCTCTAGCCTGGATGACAGAGCAAGACTCTGTCTCAAAATATATATATATAATATTGTGATATATTTCTTCTATACCAAATTTGTTAAGAGTTTTTATTATGTAACAACATTGTAAAAAATGCTTTTTCTACATCAATTGAAATGATTATATTATTTTATCATTCATTCAGTTAATGTGGTATATCACATTGATTTGCATATCTTTAACCAGTTTTGCATCCTAAGCATAAATCCCACTTCATTAATGTTGTATAATTATTTTAGTCTGCTGTTGAATTCACTTTGGTGCTATTTTGTTGAGGATATTCATATTGATGTTCATCAGGGATGTTGACTTGTATTTTATTTGATTTTGTTGCCTTTGTTTGGCTTTGGTATCTGGGTAATGATGGCCTGGTAGAATGACTTTAGGATGTATTCCCTCTTCTTCTTCTTCTATTTATTTTTTTTTTTTTTTTAACTTGCTATTGTAATTATTTTTGTGTGGATTCCTTTGATTTTTATTGGAAATGGTCACCTAGCCTGCACGTAATAGTTTTATTTTTTCCTTTACTATTTTTTTCTTTTTTAAATTTATTATATGTGTATATCATGCAGGTTTGTTGCTCTTCTTCAATTTTTTAGAAGAGTTTGAGAAAGATCAGCATGTATACCTTCATGAAATGGTTAGTAGAATTCAGCTGTGAAGCCATCTGGTCATGGGCTTTTTTTTTTGTCTTTAGGTTTTCAAATTATTATTACTAATTCAGTCTCCTTACTTATTGATGTATTCAGATTTTATTCTTCTTTATGATTCAGTCTTGCATGATTCTACAAGCATATGACTCTAGGATTTACTTATTTCTAAGCTATCTAATGTGTTGCTGTATGATTGTTCATAGTAGTCTCTTATGATCCTTTGAAATTTGGTGGTATCAGCTGTGATGCCTCTTCTTTTATTTATAATTTTATTTATTTAGATCTTTTTTTTTACTTTGTCTAGGCAAAGGTTTATTGGTTTTGTTCATATTTTGAAACGACTTCATTGTTCTTTATTAATGTTTATCGTCATTAATTTTCATTGATTTTCCTATTATTTTTCTAGTCTGTATTTCTGCTCTGATTATTGTTTTTCCTTATTTTACTAACTTTGACCTTATTTTTTTTCTTTTCTACAGTTCCTTAGAGTATAAAGTCAGTTTGTTTATTTCAGATCATTCTTTTTTAAAAAATTTGGCATTTATTGCTATAAACTTCCCTCATAAAACTGCTTTTAAAGAACGTATACTTCAAGTCTTCATACACTGTGCCAGCTGCTCCATGGATGGTCTTTACCCATTTGATAAAGCTTTCAGGGAAGGCAGAAATTTTGTTACCGGACATTATGAGGGTCATCAGCTCCTGCTGTAGACTTTTGCCTACAGGTCCCTGGGCAGCACCCCTGCTGGGCTCACCTCCTTTATGGGGAGCAGGTAGTGACACTGGCAGCAGCTGGGTTGCAGTTTTTGGGAGACGTTCTGGGTGGTACTTGCAGAGAGACAAGAACTCAGAAAACATGACTGCATCTGTGATCATCATGTTATTTTGATATTATCAGTATAGACAAATGAATAGTTCATTCTTTTTATATTGCTGAGAAGTATACTCTGCTATGAAACGTCATTTTATATTCATCTGTTTCTGGATATTTGAGTTCTCTTGCTTTTATTTTGTAAATAAAACTGCAACAGACATTTGAATACAAAAAAACCCTGCTTTTATGCATCCCATATGATTTTGAGTGCAGTGCTCCCATTATTCTTTGTCTCAAGAATGTTTAAATTTCCCATTTGATTATCTTTTATTCATTCATTGTTTGGGAATTTGTGTCTTAACTTTTACAATTTGTGATTTAAAACATTTTTTCTCCTGTTTTAATATCTAGCTTCATATCATTGTAGTCATAAAGGATACTTGATATGATTTCAATATTTTCATATTTGTTAAGACTTGTTTTGTGGTCCAACGTATGATCTATCCTAGAGAATGTCCCATGTGTTCCTTAAAACAATGTGTATTCAGCTGCTGTTGGATGGAATGTAGTGTGTAAGTCTGCTAGGTCTATTTTGTCTATAGTGTTGTCCAAGTGTGCTGTTTTCTTATTAATATTAATTCTGATCCATGTATTGTTAAAACTGGGGTATTGAAGTTCTCTACACTTATTATATTGCCATCTATTCCTCTCTTTAGTTCTGCTAATATTTGCTTTGTATGTTCTGTGCTTCACCTTTGAGGCGATATATAGTAAAATTCTTATATCCTCTTGTTGCATTGATCCCTTTATCATTATATAATCACCTTCATTTTCTCTTGTGACAGGTTTTAGTTAAAGTCTATTGTGTTTTATATAAATATAATCACCCCACCTCTCTTTCGGTTACCATTTGCATGGATTATACTTGTCCACCCCTTTTCTTTCAGTCTCTGTGTGTTTTTGAATCTAAAGTGTGTTTCCTGTTGACAAAATATAGTTGAATCTTTTCTTTAAAAAGATCGCATTTATCCACTTTATCTTTTGATTACAGAATTTAATTTATTTACATACAAAGTAATTATACTAAAGACATACTATTGCCATTTCATTAATCGTTCTCCAATTGTAGTTTATTCCATTCTTCCCCTCTTACTGTCTTCTTTTGTTATTTGGTTATTTTTTGTAGTGTTATGCTTTGATTGCTTTCTTTTTATCTTTGTGTACCCACTGAAGGTTTTTCTGTGATTATCATCAAGCTTATATAAAATGTCATGTATTCATAACACACTATTTTAAGCAGGTCACTTCTCCAACTACATATAAAACATCAGCTTTTTATTTCCTCACACACCTCTTATGTTATTGGTGTCACAATTTACATCTTCTTATATTGTCTAATTCTTAACTATAGTTGTCTAATTGTAACAATTGTCTAATGTAACTATAGTTATTTTTCATACTTTCATTTTTTAACTTTTATATTTAAAAGGAATTTACACATCACCATCACAGTATTAGAATATTATGAATTTAACTGTATACTTACTTTACTCATGGGTTTTATACCTTCATATGTTTTAATGTTGCTTATCAGCCTCCTTTTATTTCAACTGTCTTTAGCATTTTTTGTAAGGTAGTTCTAGTGGTGATGGACTCCTCTAGGTTTTGTTTGTCTAGGAAAGTCTTTTCTACTTTTTTATTTCTGAAGGTCTGCTGTGCCAGGTGCTGAAGACAGTATTCTTGGTTGGCAGGTTTTTTTTTCTTTCAGTACTTTGATTATATTATCTCACTCTTTCCTGGCACAAGATTTCTGCTGAGAATTCCCCTGATAGTTTTTATGGGAGATTCTTTCTATATGATCAGTCACTTTTTTTTCTTGGTGCTTTCAAAATTCTCTGTTTTGACTTTTGACAACTTTATTATAATGTGTTTTCATAAGCTCAACCTATTTGGAATTTTCTGGGCTTTATGAATCTGGATGTTTATTTCTCTCCCTAGATTTGAGACATTTTCTGTAATCATTTTTTAAAATGTATTTTCTCTCCTTTTGCTTTTTCTGCTCCTTCTTATACTTATGTAAATTTGTTCACTCGATGGTATCCCATAAGCCCTGTAGACTTTCTTCATTCTTCTTTTCTTTTTCCTTCTTTTCCTCTGGATAATTTTACATGATTTATCTTTGAGTATGCTGATTTTTTTCTTCTCCTTGATCAAGTAGGCTTTTGAAGATCCCCACTGAATTTTTAGTTCAGACATTGTACACTTCAACTTCAGAATTTCTGTTGGGGTTTTTCTTATAGTTTCTATTTATTTGTTAAGCTTTTCATTTTTTCCATGTATTGTTTTTCTGAGTTTGTTTAGTTGTACATTTATGTATTTGCAGAGCTCATAGAGCTTCAATTAGATTATTTTGAATTTTTTATCATACAATTCATAAATCTTTATTTACTTGGGGTCAGCCACTTAACCTATTTTTATTCCCCAATTTTTCATGTTTCTTCAAGACTTCTATTGCTGTCTTCACATTTCTAGATGCTTTCATCTCCTTTTGACTTCACTGGCTGGAATAACTATGCCAGTGAGCCAGGCTAAAGATTATGGGAGTCTCTCAGACTTTTTCTATGGCTGCATCTATGCTACTTGTCTTGTTCATTCTTGGAATGGAATTCATAGAATTGCATGTTTTGTATTTATTCTACAAAGCCAGGCCTTGTGCTACACACAATAACTGAGAAGCTCTCTCAATTATTTTTTATAGGGTAGAGCCTTGAAGTGTTTAAGGTTGTACACCTTTTCCCAAACCAGTAGAGTTAAGCCTTCTGCTAAGATATATACCTGCTGTTGAGATTTTTGCTGCATCTGCTGGGGTATGTGGGACACTGGGCATTGGGACACTTGGAGCACTTTCCACAGAGGGATGCACAGGGTGCTGGGGGGATGTGGCAGCTGGTTGTGTGTGTCCACAGGGGTTATCCTATAAGGTTTGTGGATATGCCTGTTGATAACATCAGAGACAGTTAGTAATATTTATGGCCAACTGTTAAGAACTGTGTACCAATTGCTATGTGCTTCCTCCCCTTCTTTCTGCTCAGAGCTACATTTAGAATATTCAGCTGTGTAGATCCCCACAGTTTTCTGGGTGAGGTAATACCAACTTGGGTCTCCTGGGCAGCCTTCCACAAAGCTGTGGGAGCCAGGTGCTCACTTTGCATTTACTTTTCCACATAGGAGAAATCATGGGCCAAGAGGGCCTCTTTCAGCACAGAGCTGTGCTGTCTTAGGGAAGTGGTGACACAAGTAAAGAGAAACTACTATTTTTACCCTCTTCAATGCATTTGCTTTCATATTTGTTGTTCCTTCGTGGTGCTGGATCCTCTTATCTAAACTCCAGAGCTTTCACAAGGGTATTGTCATCTCTGGATAGTTGCCAAAATTGTGATTCTGTGAGTGCATAAATGTTTGAACTTCCTGTTCCACCTTCATGCTGTTATCCAACCTCTTTTCACTTTCTTGATAACATACTTGATGTATACATTGTTTAATTTTGCTGAACTTTTATCTAGTTTTTCTTGTTGTTGCTTGTACTTTTAATGTCTAGGAAATGTACTAAGAATTTTCTTGCCAGATTCAAAAACATGAAGATTTGCCACTGTTTTCTTTGGAAAGTTTTGTGGTTTGAGACCTTATATTTAGGTTGGTGGCCCATTTTGAGTTAGTTTTGTGAGCGATGTGAAGTAGTGTAATCCAACTTCATCATTCTGCATGTGGATAATCAGTTATACCAGCACCATTTTTTTGAGGCGAATATGCTTCCCTTATTAAATGGTCTTGGTACATTTATTGAACATCAGATGGCTACATGGGTATGGGTTTATTTCTTAACTGTCAATTATATTTCTTATATGCATATCCATATGCATATCCTTAGGTCAGTACCACACTGTTTTCACTTTTGTAGCTTTTTAGTAAGTTTCAAAATTGGGAAGTGGAAGTCCTTTAACTTGTTTTTTTTTCAAGATTCTTTTCAATATTTGGGTATCTTATAATTCTGTATGAATTTGATAATTGGCTTTTAAATTTCTTCAAGAAAAGATTATTAGGATGTTGACAATGATTACATTGAATCTGTAAATCATTTTTCATAGTGTTATTTTAACAACATTAAATCTTTTAATCCATAAACAAAGGCTATATTTCCATTTATTTAGGTCCTTTTTAATTGCTTTTAGCAACATTTTAGTGTTTTTAGTGGACAAATCTTTTACCTCATTGGTAAAATATATTCCCAATTTTTATTTTTATTCTTTTGAATGTTATTGTAAATGGAATTTTTAATAATCTTATTAGTTTATTCATTGCTTGTGGATTAAAACACAACTGATTTTTGTTTCTTGTCATGTATCATGAAAATTTGCTGAGTTTTTTGTTAGTTCCAGCAGGCTTTTTAAAAATTTTGACAATTTTCTATATAGAGGGTTATATCATTTGCAGATATAAATATTTTTACTTCTTTCTTTCTAATGACAATGTATTTTTTTTACTTGCCTAATTTTACTGGCTATTACTTCCAGTGCAATGTGGGATAGCAGTGTTGAAAGCAGACATCATTTTCTTATTTCTGATCATAAAAGGAAAGGATTTTTTCTTTTACTATTAAGTGTAATTTAGCTGTAGACTTTTCATAAATGCCCTTTATCATTCTGAGGAATTATATTTTTCTAGTTCTAGCTTTAGGGGTGCTTTTATTATGAAAGTTTATTGGATTTTGTCAAATGCTATTTCTGTATCAACTGAGATTATGTTATCCTTTTTCATATGTATGTGTGTGTATATATGGTGTATTGTATTGATTGGTTACTATAAATTCAGTAGTAATGTCTCCCCTTTTATTTCTGTTAGTTATTTGCATCTTCACCATTTTTCTATTTATTTATTGCTTCAGGTTTAATAATGTTGATTTTTTATATGAATTATATTTTGGTCTTTAAATTTTTTTTCTATTTTTTTCTATTTCATATTTTGTTTACCTCTATTCTGATCTTCATTTTTCTGTTCTTCTTCCAGCTTTGTGTTTAGTTTGCTCTTTTATAGTTCCTGAGAGTGAAAAGTTATGTTACTGATTTGAGAAGTTTTATTTCCAAATTTATGCATTTGCTGCTGTAGAATTCCCACTAAGCATTTTTTCACCATATTTTATAAGTTTTCATACGTTGTGTTTTGATTTTCATTTTATTTGGGCTATTATCTCATTTACCTTGTATTTTCATCTTAAACCATTGGCTGTTTAAGAGTGTTTTCTTTAATTTCTACATAGTTGTAAATTTCACAGTTTTCCTTCTGATATTGATTTCCAGTTCATTTCATTGTGGCCAGAGATGATCCTTCGTATGGTTTTTATCTCTTTACATTTATAAATTCTTGTTTTGTGCCTTAAAATATGTTCTGGGCTGATCATAGTGGCTCACACTTGTAATCCCAGGACTTTGAGAGGTCAAGGTGGGAAGATTATGAGTTTAGGAATTTGAGACCTTCCTGAGCAACATAGGGAGATCTTGTTTCTATAAAGAGATCAAAAAATTAGCCAGGTATTGTGGTGTGCACCTGTAGTTCCAGCTACTCAGGAAACTTAGGTGATAGAATGATTTGAGCTAGGGAGAGTGAAGCTGCAGTGAGCTGTGATCATGCCACTGCACTCTAGTCTAGGCAACAAAGCAAAACTCTATCTCAAAAAAAAAAAAAAAGATAGGTTCTTTTCTGGAGACTGTTCCATGTTCACCTGAGAAAAATGTGTTTACTGATGGTGTTAGGTGGAGTGTTCTATATTTGTTCACTAGGTTTAGTTTATACTGTTTTTCATGTCCTCTATTCCCTTATTTATCTTCTTTCAAAATGTTTGATCTATTATTGAAAGTAGAATATTAAAGAATTTAATATTATTGTAAACTATCTATTTTTCCCTTTAATCCTATCAGTGTTTGCATATAATTTTGACTCTGTTACTTGGTGCATGTATGTTTATAATAATTATACATTCTTGATAGATTGACCTTTTATCAATATAAAATGAACTTCTTTGTTTCTCGTAACTTATTTATTCCCTTTTTTTTCTATTTTATTTTTATTTTATTTTAAGTTCTAGGGTACATGTGCAGGATGTGCAGGTTTGTTACATAGGTAAACACGCCATGCTGGTTTGCTACACCTATCAACCTATCACCTAAGTATTAAGCCCAGCATGCATTAGCTATTTTTCCTGATGTTCTCCTTCCTCCTCCCCCGCAACAGGCCCCAGTGTGTGTTGTTTCCCTCCCTGTGCCCATGTGTCCTCATTGTTCAGCTCCCACTATGAGTGAGAAAACGTGGTGTTTGGTTTTCTGTTTCTGCATGAGTTTGCTCAGGATAATGGCTTCCAGCTCCATCTATGCCTCTGCAAAGGATATGATCTCATTCCTTTTTATGGCTGCATAGTATTCCATGGTGTATATGTACCGCATTTTCTTTATCCAGTCTATCATTGATGGGTATTTTTGTTGATTCCATGTCTTTGCTATTGTGAATAGTGCTGCTTCTTTTAACTTGAAGTTTATTTTTTGTAACGTTAATATAGTTATTTCTTCTTACTTTTGGTTACTATTTGCATGGAATAACTTTTCTCATTAATTTCCTTACAAATTATCCAAGTCTTTTGACTCTAACCTAAGTCTACTGCAAACATCATATAGTAGGGTTAAGCATTTTATGCATTTTGCCAGACTCTGTTTTTGAACTGATGATTACATCATTTACATACAATGTGACTACTAATTGGAAGGACTTCTGCTATACTATATTTGTTTCCTGTATGTCATTTGTTTCTCATTTGTTTCTCAATTCCTCTAATACTGACTTCTTTTGTGTCTGATTTTTTTTCTAGTGTATTATTTTGATTCCCTTCTAATTTTCTTTCCAGTATATATTTTAGTTTTTTTTATAGTCTTCATGATGATCGTTACAATAGGCATCCTAAAATTATATCAACCTGTTTTGAATGTATACCAATGTAGCTTCATTTCTGTCCCAAATCCCTGTTCCTGTATAGCTTACTTTTTAATGTTGTTTTTGTCACACATTATATCTTTACATATTATGTGTTCATTAACATGTATTGATAATTTTTGTTTTGTCTTTTAAATCCTATTGAAAACAAAAATGAATTACTAACCCAGTAATAATTGTACTTGCTTTTATATTTATATAGTTACCTTTTTTGAAGTTTTTTTTATTTCTTCATGTGGCTTCAAGTTACTGTCTAATGTCCTAAGGGACTCTCTCTAGCATTTTTTGTAGGGCCTATCTACTGGTAATGAATTTTCTCAGCTTTTCTTGATCTGGGAATGTCATAATCTCTGCTTGTTCTGGAAGGATAGTTTTACAGACAAAGAATTTTTGTTTGACAGCTTTTTCTTTCAGCATTTTGAATATGTTAGCCTAGTGCCTTCTAACTCTTATGGTTTCTGTTGATAAATCATATCTTTAAATCACTGAAGATCACTTTTCTGTGTGATGCATTATTGTTGATCACTTCTTTCTTAATCCCCTCAGGATTCTCTTTCTCTTGGCTTTCAGCAGTTTGAATATAATGTATCCAGTTGTGGAGCTCTTTGAGTTTATTCTACTTGGAGTTCATTGGCCTTTTGGATGTGTAGATTGAATTGTCTATCAAATTTGATATTTTTTGGTTGTTATTTCTTCAAATATTCTTTCTACTTCATTCTCACTTTTTTCCTTTTTGGACCTCCATAATGCACACATTGGTAGGCTTGAAGGTGTCCCACACAACCCTTAAGGTGTGTTTATTTTTTGTCATTCTTATTTTGTATCTGCTCCTCAGATTTGGTAATTTATATTGTCCTCTATTCAAGTTCACTAGTTCTTTCTCCTGCCATTTCAAATCTGCTCTGTATCCCCTCTAGTGAAATTTTCATTCAGCGATTGTACTTTTCAGGGTCAAAATGTTTAAGTTCTTTTTATAATGTCTTTTTATTGGTATTATGTGCGGAAATCCTTTTCCTGGTTTTCTGTATATTTAAATTTTTTAAGGTTTTTTTTAACCTCTCTGAGCATGTTTAAGACAGTTGATGTGTCTGGGCATGGTGGCTCACGCCTGTAATCCCAGCACTTTGGATGGTCAAGAAGAGCGGATCACGTGAGGTCAGGAATTCAAGGCCATCTTGGCCGACATGATGAAACCCCATCTCTACTAAAAATACAAAAATTAGCCAGGGGTGGTGGTGCATGCCTGTAGTCCCAGTTACTTGAGAGGCTGAGGCAGGAGGATGGCTTAAGCCTGGGAGGCAGAGGTTGCAGTGAGCAGGGATCATGCCACTGCACTCTGTCTCAAAAAAAAAAAAAAAAAGAAAAACACAGTCTTTTCCTAGGAAGTTCAATGTTTAGACTTCTTTGTGGATAATTTTTCTTAATTTATTTTTTCCCTGGTAATAGTCATACTTTCATGTTTATTGTATACTTTGTTTTTGTTGAAAACTGGACATTTTAAATGTTATGTGGTAACTCTGAAAATAAAAGTTTTCTCCCCTCACTAGGTTTGCTGTTGGTGTTTGTTATGGGCTGTGGACTTTAATTTGTATGGTTAGTTTTCTAAACTGATTTTGCAAAAGCTGTATTCATCATTTTATGTGGTTACTGAAGTCTCCATTTTATTATCTCAGTGATCAGACAGTGACCTGACAGGGATTTTTTTTTTAATGTCTAGACAAAAAAAATTTAAAAGGACAATAAAGGAAAAAAATGAAAAGAAAACACACACACACACACACATACACACACTCACCTCATCAAGTCTTTACAGATCGATTTTGAATTTGAGAACTCCTTCATTGCTAATATGAATGTATATTCTGTTGTTTTTGGATGGAGTGGGTGGAGTTTTCTGTAAATATCTATCAGGTCCCCTTGATCCAAAACTGTACGCGGTGCCTGGTGACCCCTCTTGGGAGATCTCACCCAGTCAGGATGCATAAGATCAAACGCTTATTTAAGAAAACAGTCTGGCTGCCCCATGGCTAAGCAGGTGTGCTGCACTGGGGGGAATCCCACTCTTCTGGATTGTCTGGATTCCTGAAAGCCAGCAGGGGGATTGACTAAGTCCTCTGAACCAGAGACTGCAGCTGGCCCTCCCTCGAGGGGCTCTGTTCCAGGGAGATCAGAGAGCTGTCTGTGAATCCCTTGCTGGAGTTGCTAAAATACCCACAAGGAAGCCCCACCCTATGAGGAGGGATGGATCCGGGTCCCACCTGTAGAAACAGTTTGACCATGTCAGCCACAGATGCTGTGCTGCACTGTGGGGAGCTCCTCATGATCCAAACTGCCCAGTCTCCCCAGCACCCACAGGGGATGATGGCTACTGGAGCCCCAGTGATGGCAGCCGCCCCTTCCCCTGTCGGTCATTTTAGGCCATCTCCAGCTTGCTGCCTCTGGCCACAATGTGAACTGTCTACACAGTTCTGTTCTTGGGACCCGAGCGCCTCCTCTAATTTTTAGATAATGCTCTGCTGTGAACTTACTGGAAGATCTTGCACAAGTGATTGCTTTTTTTCTAAACTTCAGTGGCCTTATTTGTCAGGAAAAGAGGGTTTGCAATTATATTACCTCTTCCAAATTTGATGTGTAGAATTCTATTATCCAGCAGGCAAAACAGTAAACATTGGGTGTGACCACCTGTGCCAAGAGGTGTGAAAAGTGAAATGACTGTCCTCATATTGCATATGGACATAGACATAATTTTTTATATTGAATACCTGGGCTAAATGAAATAACTTCCTTGTACTTTGGTTTGCATATCTGATATGTGAGCAGAATCAAGGACTAAGAAAAATTTTAGTCAGTTGTTTTAGAAATCACATATTTCCCCAAGTTGTGTGAGGCAGAAGTGAGGAATATTTGGAGTGGTAGGAAGAAGCATTACAATTTTATACAGACCAAAGGTATCATAATATAAACAGTACTTAAATTGGCATCAGAAGCGTTGGCTTTTAGTTTTCTTTTTTACTCACTACACTGACTTATATTGTATGTGATCTTTTTGCCATACTTCAGCTTGTCTCATCTATAAAATGAAGAAATTTTTGAATAGTTATGGATTTCCTTGAATGTATACTATGTATGGGAGGAATTTTCTATTTGTAGTAAGGTTATATTTTTCTCTTAAAATTATTATTATTATTATTATTTTTTGCCATGCACAGTGGCATGTGCTTGTAATCCCAGTTAATCTAGAGGATGAGGCAAGAGGATTGTTTGAGCTCCAGAGTTTGAAACCAGTCTGGGCAACATAGTAAAACTCCATCACAAAAAATAATTTTCATTTTTTAGGTAAGTCCATTTAAAAAATATATTAAGCAAAAAATAGTCAAAGTCATGAGGGGAAAGTTAGATAGTCTCTGAATTCTTTTTTTTTTTTTTCTGAGACTCAAGTCCTGATTTATCTCATTCTCAAAATGGAAGCAGACACATCTGAAAAGGAGCATCTGCTGAGAATTTTTGTTATTGAGTCTAGGTTTGGCAGCTGACAGCTAAAGTTTCTTTGACATATTGGAAAGCATAATCAAAGGAATCTTTATTCCCTATGCATTTTGGAATGATGTCGTTCCCAATTAATTAGTGATAGAAGTGGACCTTACCATTCCTAGGTATTGAACAATCAAGCTGGGAGTGCCCTCAAACCATGAGGGCAGGCATTATGTAGGAAAATATCTTTCAGTGGACCAGATATACCTTTATTAAACTGATGTGGTACCCGGCTAAGCAGGGTTGAAAGCTGACATTCCCATAATAATAATATCATTTACAAAATACTTACCTTGTGTCAAGCAAGTTTGTAAGAACTTTATGTGGAAAATCTCATTGAATATTAATGGCAAATCTATGAAGTAAATACTGTTATTATCACTTTTTTCAGATGAGAAACCTGAGAAACAGAGCAAGTAAGTACCATACCTAAGATCACAGAGCTAATAAGGAGAAAGTTTAGCCTTTAAGCATTTATCTTTCCTCTCTCATGTGAGAGCTATTTTATTACTGAATTCCCCCACTAAAGTTACCAGGTACGCTTTGTTAAATATGAACTTATATAACTAGTGGTCAGCTTTTGTATAGAACACCATTTCTTCCCCAATTTGACTCTTTTTAGATTTATTTTTTATGTTTTATTATTACACTTTAAGTTCTGGGGTACATTTGCAGAATGTACAGGTTTGTTACATACGTATATACATGCCATGGTGGTTTGCTGCATCTATCATCCCATCATCTACATTAGGTATTTCTCCAAATGCAATCCCTCCCATAACCCCCACCCCACTGCTACTTCTCCCCTAGCCCCCCACCATAGACAGATCCTGGTGTGTGGTGTTCCCCTCGTTATGTTCATGTGTTCTCATTGTTCAACACCCATTTGTGAGTAAGAACATGCAATGTTTCATTTTCTGTTTTTGTCTCAGTTTGCCGAGAATAATGGTCTCCAGCTTCATCCATGTCCCTGTAAAGGACATGAACTCATCCTTTTTTAGGGCTGCATAGTATTCCACAGTGTATATGTGACACATTTTCTTTATCCACTCTATCACTGATGGGCATTTGGGTTGGTTCCTACTCTGCTATTGCAAACAGTGCTGCAATAAACATCTGTGTTCATGTGTCTTTAAAATAGAATGATTTATAATCCTTTGGGTATATACCCAGTAGTGGGATTGCTGGGTCAAATGGTATTCATCCCACTGTCTTCAACAATGGTTGAACTAATTTACACAACCACCAACAGTGTAAAAGTGTTCCTATTTTCTCCACATGCTCTCCAGCATATGTTGTCTCCTGATTTTTTAATGATCGCCATTCTAACTGGAGTGAGATGGTATCTCAATGTGATTTTGATTTGCATTTCTCTAAGACCAGTGATGATGAACTTTTTTTCATATGTTTGTTGGCTGCATAAATGTCTTCTTTTGAGAAGTGTCTGTTCCTTTTCCCCCTGTGTGGTGGGATTGTTTGTTTTTATCTTGTAAATTTAAGTCCCTTGGAGATCTGGATATTAGCCCTTTGTCAGATGGGTAGATTGCAAAGATTTTTTCCCATTCTGTTGGATGCTGGTTCACTCTAATGATAGTTTCTTTTGCTGTGCAGAAGCACTTTAGTTTAATTAGATCTCATTTGTTTATTTTGGCTTTTGTTGCCATTGCTTTTGGTGTTTTAGTCACGAAGTCCTTACCCATGCCTATGTCCTTAATGGTATTGCCTAGGTTTTCTTCTAGGGTTTTTATGGTTTTAGATCTTACGTTTAAGTCTTTAATCCATCCTGAGTTAATTTTTGTATATCGGCTGTAGGCTTGTCATAAATAGTTCCTATTATTTTGAGACATGTTCCATTGATGCCTAGTTTATTGAGAGTTTTTATAATAAAGGGCTGTTGAATTTCATTAAAGGCTTTCTCTGCATCTATTGAGATAATCATATGGTTTTTGTCTTTGGTTCTGTTTATGTGATGCATTGCATTTATAGATTTGTGTATGTTGAATCAGCCTTGCATCGTATTGTATAAGTTTTTGATCTGCTGCTGGATTCAATTTGCCAGTATTTTATTGAAGATTTTTTTTTCTTTTTTTTTTTTCCCATTTATTTATTTTATTGCATTTTACATTTTGGGGTACATGTGAAGAACACGCAAAATTGTTGCATAGGAACACACGTGGCAGTGTGATTTGCTGCCTTCCTCCCCATCACCTACATCTGGCATTTCTCCCCTTGCTATCTCTCCCCAGCTTCCCACCCCCCACCCTCCCTCCCCTATTTCCCCCCAACTGACCCCAGTGTGTAGTGCTCCCCTCCCTGTGTCCATGTGTTCTCATTGTTCAACACCCGCCTATGAGTGAGAACATGCGGTGTTTGATCTTCTGCTCTTCTGTCAGTTTGCTGAGAATGATGGTTTCCAGGTTCATCCATGTCCCTACAAAGGACACAAAAAGATTTTTGCATTAATGTTCATCATGGATATTGGCCTGAAATTTTCTTTTTTAGTTGTGTCTCTGCCAGGTTTTGGTATCAGGCTGATGTTGGTTTCATAAAATGGGTGAGGGAGTATTCCCTCTTTTTGTACTATTTAGAATAGTTTCAGAAAGAATGGTACCAGCTCCTCTTTATACCCCTAGTAAAATTGGCTGTGAACCCATCTGGTCCTGGACTGTTTTTGGTTGGTAAACTTTTAATTGGTGCCTCAATTTCAGAGCTTGTTATTGGTCTATTCAGGGATTTGACTTCTTCCAGGTTTAGTCTTAGGAGGGTGTAAGTGTCTAGGAATTAATTTATTTCTTCTAGATTTTCTGCTTTATTGGCATAGACGGGTTTATAGTATTCTCTGATGGTAGTTTATATTTCTTTGGGATCGGTGGTGATATAACCTTTGTCATTTTTTATTGCATCTATTTGATTTTTCTCTCTCTTTTTTTTTATTATTCTGGCTAGTGGTCTGTCTTTTTTGTTGATCTTTTCAAAAAACCAGCTCCCGGATTTATTGATTTTTTGAAGAATTTTTCGTGTGTCTATCTCCTTTAGTTCTCCTCTTATCTTTGTTATTTTTTGTCTTCTGCTAGCTTTTGAGTTTGTTTGCTCTTGCTCCTGTAGTTCTTTTAATCATCACATTAGGGTTTCAAGTTTAGATGTTTCCTGCTTTCTCTTTTGGGCATTTAGTGTTATAAATTTTCCTCTAGTCACTGCTTTAAATGTGTCCCAGAGATTCTGGTATGTTGTGTCTTCATTCTCACTGGTTTGAATGAACATCTTTATTTCTGCCTTTTTCATTATTTATCCAGTAGTCATTCAGGAGCAGGTTGTTCAGTTCCATGTGGTTGTGCAGTTTTGAGTGAGTTTCTTAATCCTGAGTTCTAATTTGATTGCACTGTGGTGTGAGATACTGTTTGTTATGATTTCCATTCTTTTGCTATTTCTGAGGAAT
Organism: Sapajus apella; assembly: GCF_009761245.1. Taxonomy (NCBI): domain Eukaryota; kingdom Metazoa; phylum Chordata; class Mammalia; order Primates; family Cebidae; genus Sapajus; species Sapajus apella. The sequence goes on from NW_022437094.1 coordinate 511,848, forward strand.
GTTTTACTTCCAATTATGTGGTCAACTTTAGAATAAGTGTGATGTGGTGCTGAGAAGAATGTATATTCTGTGGACTTGGGGTGGAGAGTTCTATAGATGTCTATTAGGTTTCCTTGGTCCAGATCTGAGTACAAGTTTTGGATATCCTTGTTAATTTTCTGTCTCGTAGATCTGTCTAATATTGACAGTGGTGTGTTAAAGTCTCCCGCTATTATTGTGTGAGAGTCTAAGTCTCTTTGTATGTCTTTAAGAACTTGTTTTTTGTATCTGGGTGCTCCTATATTGGGCACATAAATATTTAGGATAGTTAGCTCTTCTTGTTGCATTGATCCCTTTACCATTATGTAATGCCCTTCTTTGTCTTTTTTGATCTTTGTTGGTTTAAAGTCTGTTTTATCAGAGACTAGGATTGCAACCCCTGATTTTTTTTTTTTTTTTTTTTTTTTTTTTTTTTTCTTTCCATTTGCTTGGTAAACCTTCCTCAATCCTTTTTTTTTTTTTTTTTTTGAGCCTATGTGTGTCCTGTACATGAGTCTCCTGAATACCACACAGCAATGGGTCTTGACCCTTTATCCAATATGCCAGTCTGTGTCTTTTAATTGGGGCATTTAGCCCATTTACATTTAAAGTTAATATTGTTAATGTGTGAATTTGGTCCTGCCATTATGATGCTAGCTGGCTGTTTTGCCCGTAAGTTGATGCGGTTTCTTCATAGCACCAATAGTCTTTACAATTTGGTATGTTTTTGCAGTGACTAGTCCTTGTTGTTCCTTTCCATATTTAGTGCTTCCTTCAGGATCTCTTGTAAGGCAGTCTTGGTGGTGACAAAAATCTCTCAGCAGTTTCTTCTCTGTAAAGGATTTCACTTATGAAGCTTAGTTTGGCTGGATATAAAATTCTGGGTTGAAAATTATTTTCTTCAAGGATATCAAATATTGGCCCCCACTCTCTTCTGACTTGCAGGGTTCCTGCTGAGAGATCTGCTGTGAGTCTGTCTGGCTTCCTTTGTGTATTACCTGACCTTTCTCTCCGGCTGCCCTTAGCATTTTCCTTCATTTTAACCTTGGTGAATCTGACGATTATGTGTCTTGGGGTTACTCTTCTCAAGGAGTATCTTTGTGGTGTTCTCTGTAGCTCTTGAATTTGAATGTTGGCCTGCATTGCTAGGTTGGGGAAGTTCTCCTGGATAATGTCCTGAAGAGTGTTTTCCAACTGGGTTTCATTCTCCCCATCAGTTTCAGGTACACCAATCAAACGTAGATTTTTGTCTTTTCACATAATCCCATATTTCTTGGAGGCTTTGTTCATTTGTTTTTACTCTTTTTTCTCCTATCTTGTCTTCTCATTTTATTTAATTGAGTTGGTCTTCAATCTCTGATATCTTTTCTTCCACTTGATCAATTCAGCTATTGAAACTTGTGTATGCTTCATGAAGTTCTCGTCCTGTGTTTTTCAGCTCTATCAGGTCATTTATGTTCTTTTCTTCACTGGATAGTCTAGTTAGCATTTAGTCTAACTTTTTTTCAAGGCTCTTAGCTTCCTTGTATTTGGTTAGAACGTGCTCCTTTAGCTCAGAGATGTTTGTTATTACCCACCATCTAAAGCCTGCTTCTGTCAATTCATCAAACTCATTCTCTTTCTAGTTTTGTTTCCTTGCTGGTAAGGATTTGTGATCCCTTGGAGGAGAAGAGACATTCTGGGTTTTAGAATTTCAGCCCTTTACTGCAGGTTTCTTCCCATCTTTATGGATTTATCTACCTTTGGTCTTTGAAGTTGGTGACCTTTGGATGGGGTCTCTGAGTGGACGTCCTTTCTGTTGATGTTGAAATTGTTTCTTTCTGTTTGTTAGTTTTCCTTCTGACAGTCAGTTCCCTCTGCTGTAGGTCTGCTGGAGTTTGCTGGAGGTCCACTCCAGACCCTGCTTACCTGGGAATCACCAGCAGGGACTGCAGAACAGCAACAATTGCTGCCTATTCCTTCCTCTGGTAGCTTTGTCCCAGAAGAGTACCCACCAGATGCCAGCCAGAGCTTTCCTGTATGAGGTGTCTGTCAGCCCCTGCTCGGAGGTGTCTCCCAGTCAGGATACATGGAGATCGGGGAGCCACTTGAGGAGGCAGTCTATCCCTCATCAGAGCTCAAACGCTGTGCTGGGAAATATGCTGCTGTCTTCAGAGCTGCCAGGTAGGGATGTTTAAGTCTGCTGAAGCTGTACCCACCACTGCTCCTTTTCTTAGGTGCTCTGTCCCAGGAAAGTGGGGGCTTTATTTATAAGTCCCTGATGGGCTGCTGCCTTTTTTCAGAGATGCCCTGCTCAGCAAGGAGGGAGTCTCATGACACAGTCTGCCTGCAGAGGCCTTGCTGAGCTGCTGTGGGTTCCACACTGTCCAGACTTCCTGGCGAGTTTGTTTACACAGATGAGTTTAAAACTGCCTATTCAAGCCTTAGCCATGACAGATGCCTCTTCTCCCACCGAGCTCCAATGTCCCAGGTCGAGCTTAGGCTGCTATGCTGACTGCAAGTATTTCAAGCCAGTGGATCGTAGCTTGCTGGTCTCCATGGGGGAGGGACCAGCTGTGGCAGATCACTTGACTCCTTGGCTTCAGTCCCCTTTTTCAGCAGAGTAAACAGTTCTGTTTTGCTGGCATTCCAGGTGCCACTGGGGTATGGAGAAAAAAAACTGCTGTGGCTAGCTCAGTGTCTTCCCAGACACCTACCCAGTTTTGTGCTGGAAACCTGGGGCCCTGGTGTTGTAGGCACCCGAGTGAATCTCCTGGTCTGTGGGTTTTGAAGACTGTGGGGAAAGCACAGTATCTGGGCCAGAGTGCCAGGAACAGTCCCTAGTGGCTTCCCTTGGCTAGGAGAGGGAGTTCTCCAGCCCCTCGTGTTTCCCAGGTGAGGCGACGCCCCACCCTGCTTCACTGCACCCACTGTCCAACCAGTCCCAGTGAGATGAACCAGGTACCTCAGTTGGAAATGCAGAGATCACCCACCTTCTGTGTTGCTCTCACTGGGAGCTGTGCACTGGAGCTGTTCCTATTCAGCCATCTTGCCAGCAATCCCTGATTTGATTCTTTATTCTGTGCTTTCTTAGTTCTTTGCCTTGGGGCCCAGACTGCTTCTGCTGTAAAATTAAAGCTGGTACTGCTGTGGCATGAAACTGCTTTGGCAGTCTGATGTCCACCATCTGGCCAAAGAGATCCTGGCTGCAAGTCTGAGTGCTCATACAGAACTGGACCTGGCATGAATGGGTGTGATAAGGAGGACCAGCCCAGGATTCTGAGAGAAAGGCTGGCTCTGTTGCAATACAGTATTTATGAGAGAGAAGGTGGACTGATGGGATCCAATGAGAATAACTGATGAAAGAGCTGGTGAAAAATAACCCTCACCTCCACTCAGTTGAGAGCTAATTCTGATGTCTTTTTTTCACCCTGGTGGCCTTTTCTGTCAGAAATCAGTATTATAGCCAAAGGTCCAGAAGTTGCAAGTTCCTGAAAAGCTGGTGGAAGAGTGGTCATGAGAGAGGACAGGCAGCCATTGGATGTGGGATCTTTTTCCCCAGCTTTATTGAGGTATACTTGAGAAATAAAAATTGCTTATATTCATGGTATACAGCATGATGTTCTGATATATGTATAATTGTAAAATGATTACCACAATGAGTAACATGTCTATCACCTTACAGTTACCGTGTGTGTGTGTGTGTGTGTGTGTGTGTGTGTGTGTGTGTGTGTGT
>NW_022437094.1:515590-584819 GCF_009761245.1 Sapajus apella
GTGTGTGTGTGTGTGTGTGTGTGTGTGTGTGTGTGTGTGTGTGTGTAATGAGAACATTTAAGATCTACTTGCTTAGCAAATTTCATGTATACAATGCAATGTTACTAACTACAGTCACCATGCTGTACATTGGCTCACTAGAACTATTAAGAACCAAATTTGGGCTGGCTATCTGGTTTTTGACAGAGTGTGTGAGTATTTGAAATGTTCTGCCTTTAAAATATCTTAACAGTTCATACACATTGTAACATGTTAGAACTCTTATCTATCTTTTCTTTGGTACAATATCATACTTTAATAAATTCCTATTATTGGTTCTTGAGTGACCTTTCTAATAAGTTAGAATTATTGGCCAGGCATAATGGTTCAGATCTGTAATCCCAGCTCTTTGGGAGACTGAGGTGGGAGAATTGCTTGAGGCCAGAAGTTTGAGACCAGGCTGGCCAACACAGCAAGATCCCTATCTCTGTTAATTTTTTTAAAAGAAAGAAAAAAGGAGAACTTTCCAAGCCCTGAAACACCTTGTAAGAACCAGAGACTTTGATATAACAGTTCTAACTTATTCCAGTACAAGTAACTATCTTCCCATTTCATCTTCCCCCTTATATACATTTGAACCCTCTCATGAACATTAGTATGCTTCTTTTTAAATTCAAATCTATTCAACAAACATTCCCTGAGCATCTACTCTATTGCAAGTCCTGTGCTGAGTGCTAAGCAGGAGGTACAAGTGCCTTAGACAAAACTGAGGTTTTGTATTTACTGAGTTTTTCCATTCTATGACAAAAACATGATCCTGTCCTCTTACAGAATGTATCATCTGCCCTGGCTGCTCTATTGTCTCTGGGACAAAAAAAAAAATAAAAGAAAGAACTTGCATGATTAAAATACATCTCATCTCAGCTTGCCATTGATTTCAGCTTATTCCAATCAGAATTGGTAATTAGGAACAGTGAAACAATTCATTTTGCATTCTTATTAAATATGTCACTTTCAGATAGTCATATGTAAACAGCTAAATTGTTTTGAAGCAAGATGACTGCAGGACCAGCACATTGGATCATGTTTTTGATTAACAGAGATTAGCTGTCTTCTAGTGTTTCTTCAAATTCATTTATCTTTAACTGTTTAATCTAATCCATTGACAGTGTGGGGTAGTACTGAAGTCAGACTGCCCAAATTTAAATGCTAACCTATGCACTTCTGTTTTAGTCCATTGGGCTGCTATGACAAAGTACCATAGATTGGGTGGCTTGTAAACAACAGAAATTTTTTTCTCATGGTTAGGGAGGCTGAGAAGTCTGAAATCGGGGTGCCAGCATATTGGATTTCTGGTGAGGACCCATTTCCTGGTCCTGGCATGGCAGAAGGGGCAAGAGACCTCTCTAGGGCCTCTTTTATGAGGGTGCTGATTCCATTCCATGAGGGAAGAGACCTCATGACATAGTCACCTCCCAAATGTTCTACCTCCTAATACCATCAGCTTGGGACTTAGTATTTCAACATATGAATGCAGGCAGGGAAGGGGGGCAAAAATCAGACTACAGCAATCCCTAACTGTATGACCTTAGACAACTTACTTAACCTTTCTTATATTCAGTTTACCTACCCCACAGGGCAGGGCTGTTGTGAGTTGCAAAGGCCCTAATGTATATACATATATATATATATATATATATATATATATATGTATATATATATATATATGGAGAGAGAGAGCACTTAATACAATATCTGGCACCTAGTGTTCAGTATAAGTCAGCTATTACTGTTAATATGTGCTATGAGAAGGGAGGTGGTGAATTCCATTAGGCCATTAAATAACTTAGAAAGTCAGATAAACCTTAAATAGTCTGAAATCGAAGTTATAAATGCTTATCATTACTATTTATATTATTCTTAAGTACATTTTATGTATCAATTTCTAAGGCCCTCACAGTATTATTTTCACTTATTTAGTGTAATATTTGTGTGAAAAAGGTAAAGTAAAGATTTTGACCTGAGTTAACTGAGGCCTCAAGAGATTAGATGATTTGTCCAGGGTCACACTTGAAAGTCTAAGTCTCCTAACTCTTAATTTCAGATCCTTCCACTACACAACAACCTATTATCTCTTAGTTTTTAGTGCAAATGTTATTGTCATTTTATCATCAATAAACTATAATGGAAATACTTCTGGGTGATGAAATTTTGCCAATAGTAATGTTATTCCTTCTGGCTACATAATGCAAGCTTTTTCTGAAGCTGTAGACAGCTGTGCTGGTCGGAAGTTTCTAATTTAGATTGTTTTTGATTGTGTGTTTATATTCATTTGCTGTGCATATGTATATTTCAATCACAAGCTTTATATATTTCACATAGGCTCATAGTTGGGTGGAGGAAGGGGACAATGTAGGATGTCTCAAATGGGAGGAAATTCCTGGAGAAGGTATAGATCTAGAGCAGGTTGTGTGTAACTCTGTTTTGCAGGACCCAGGATAGCTTTTCTTAAATCTGTGAGGGCTTCTCTCTCTCTCTCTCTCTCTCTTTTTTTTTTTTTTTGAGATGGAGTCTCGCTCTGTCGCCCAGGCTGGAGTGCAGTAGCACAGTCTGGCCTCACTGCAACCTCTGCCTCCTGGATTCAAGCGATTCTCTGCCTCAGCCTCCCAGGTAGCTGGGACTACATGCGTGCGCCACCATGCTCTCTTATCTGAGCCCTGGAATCAAAAGTTTTTGTCATAGTTTGAAGAGAGGAGGCCTGTGTGTGAAAGACAGAGGGAAGAGAAGTTAGAGACTGGTCTACCCACAGAGGCTTCTTTCATCCTGCTGGGGTTCCCTTTGACAGAAGAGAGCTCTTGTTTCCTTTGCTAAAGTGTGAGGAGGAGGAAGGTCATGGTGGGAGAGTGAAAAAGTTGCCTCTGTCTTAGCTGTTTGATCCCCAAGAGCCTAATGGAAGAGCTGATGAGGCATCCCGGGGAGGCCCGCTGAAGCAAGCTGGCTGTGACAGAGCAATCATCACAACACATTCCACTTATTTTTAGTGATTTAAAAAAAAAACTTTGGGTTTGGGGATTGTTTTATTGTAGTTTTAATGTAGGCTAGTTTCTGTGTCCTGACTAGTTTCCCGGTTACCAAAGGGACTTGTATCCTCCAGCGTGCCTACAAGCAGAAGTATGGGGTGTGGAAGTTCAGGTCTGGATCTGCATAACACAGGAGCCATAAGGTAGTACCCAAGTCTTCTTTGGGTACTAGAAAACTTGGAAGTCAGCTGGGCATGGTGGCTCACACCTGTAATCCCAGCACTTTGGGAGGCCGAAGCGGGTGGATCACAAGATGAAAAGACCGAGACCCTCCTGGCCAACCTGGTAAAACCCTGTCTCTACTGAAAAATACAAAAGTTAGCTGAGCTTGGTGACGCATGCCTGTAGTCCCAGCTACTCGGGAGGCTGAGAGAGTAGAATCACCTGAACCCGGGAGGCAGAGGTTGCAGTGAGCCAAGATCTCGCCACTGTACTCCAGCCTGGGCAACAGAGCGACTCCGTCCCCCCCAAAAAAAGAAAGAAAACTTGGAAGTCCACATAGTTGATGGTTACTCCATTTGGGCTTTTTTACACTGGTGGAGGCTGTTTATAAAGGATATATAGAAAGGATATATGTTGTATGTATGTGTGTGTCTGTGTGTGTGTGTTCTTACTGGTTCAAAATTATGTGACTGTATATCACCATCCTCTGTTCTTGAGGGGCCTTTCCCTACTGTTTTTATCTGCATTCTGGCCATTCCTACTCCCATCCTTTTTCCTATGATTGTTTGGCTACCTTGGAGGCCCTAGCTTCCCCATTCAGCATCTCACCCCAGTTTTATGTCCATGCCAATGGGTAGCTTAGGGAGTGGAATTTAGTTTCTCCACAATTTTCATTAGTGTCCCTCATCACTCCAAATAAATGTAATATTAATAAAATTATTTTAAATTGTTAATTAATATTCTCTCAATCTTATGTCAAGTGTAAATCAAAGCATCTTTGGAAACTTTACTTTTAACTAATCTGGAATCTACAATGTAAGTCCCACAGTATGCTTGCAATGCAAATATAGCTCCAAAACTAGTCTTTTAGTCTCCTACTTTTTTCTCCAACTCAACTTACTTCCCCTAAGCTCTTCTGATGTGGGAATTCTGGATGCCACCACTGCCTTGTCTCCTTTTTCTTATGCCACCCAATCCCAACCCTAATGCTAACAGCACCCAGCTTTAGGTAGAATGGCCAAGGACTTCAAGCTACAGCCCTCTTGAAGACTCAGAGCCTCATTTTTCAGCGTTGATAGTATAAAGTTTTCCTTGAGTTTTTTCTACTTTTGAACAAACACTATTTCCCAGTATTCAGCTGACCTTTGTGCAGTGGCTAAGCTCTCCCTTTAGGAAGAACCCATTCCAGGCAGCTGGCCAGATGTCCAACTATTTTTCTGTTCTCTTGGTGCCTGCATGAAGGGCTCAAAAGAAAGATGAAAGAGGAAAATGTCCTCAGCCTGAATGGCTTTACTCCATTTCCTCCATTTATACCAGCTCTCCAGAAATTCCCATGGTCTCTTAGGCCTTGGGATGAGTGTTATTGCTAGCCCCAGAAACATGCTTTTGGTCATCCCTTCCTGCTGCCATTCACTTACCCACAACCTAGGGCCTTTCCCTCTTCTTTTGTATGAAGGTAAGAGAAAAAAAGAATATGTCTCGCCTCCTCCCCTTTGAACAAGCTCAGGGAAGCATAAATTCTGGGTTTTAGAGGGCATGTTTCTAACTGAGGGTGAGAGTTTGACCTTTTCTATTATTTCTCAAGGAATCCTGCTGGCTTCTGAGCAGGGTGACTGTAGCATGCCCTGGACCGAAAGAAAACACTAAATTCAGACACCACACACATAAGGCTTCCTGCCCAGGACTGCGAAAGATACTCAACAAAGGAAAGGATAAAGGACAAAAGAAAGGGGAAGGATGGAGAGAAGGGCTGAAAAGGAAGAGGTTGGAGAAAGAATAGCCTCAAGTTAGAGAAAAGGGAGAAAAGTGGAGAAAGGGGAAAGGAAAGAGAATGTTTCTGAGTGGGCAGGACTGACTTATCTATTGGCGTTATTTATTGATTTTGGACTTGTATCCTGACTCCTTTAGTTTTTATGTGGCTATAATTTTATCAGCCTGTCCTGAAAGCTCAGTTCTTCTGACCTGGAAATTCTTTTCCTAAAGACAGAGAAGAATTGTGATTTATCTTGTCATGTTTCTGCCTTATTTAGCTTTTTCAAAGGCACCCCAGTAAAATGATTATTGGAGAAAAGCCGACATGGCCCATGTTGGCCGAACTTTAGATTCAAATAATGACTACTTGCCACAGCCAGAGCCTGACGGCTTTTATTATTGCCACAGTACTTACATAAGTTTGATGTGTTTCATTGTATATTTCAGAAAGTAGTTGATAGTGCTTAGTGAGTATGGTCATAAATAGAAAGGTCCTCATTTGAGGGAAACACTCCTACTTAATCCCAGGAAAAAATCACTTCCAAATATGTGTGTGTGTTTATTGTGCAAACCGCTGCACTTAGCAGATGCTCTATAAACATTTATGGAATCAGTATCTACATCTGCAAAAACTGAGTGATAGTTTATTCTCTGAACATGTTTTGACTAAAATTTGATAATTTTTATTACCATTAAGGTTGTCATTGCTCGATTGTTTTCTTCTCCTTATTAACGGAAATGATTTTAAAAGCCATAAAGGTTTATGGACCACTCACTAGGACATTAATAAAATTTGTTGTGTACCCTGCCTTGTGCTATGGTCTGTGGGAAAGATGAGAAAGAATACTCAATGACAGTTCATGGTCTATTTGAGAAGATAAGGCTGACATATATGAAAGGGTACAAAATGTGAACAAGTCATACTTGCAAGTCAACATGCCAAAGTGAAAAAGTTTGAGAATCTGCCAAATCTGGATTCCAATCCTGGCCCCGCTACCTATCAGCTGAGTATCATTGGACGAGTGATTTAACCTTTTTGATCATCTGTTTATTCCTCTGTCAAAATGATGCTAACATAAAAGTGGGAAATAAATGACATAAAATATGTAAAATAGCTGATAGCTGATATACATTCAATTATACTGATGATGGTATTAATAATACTGTTCTAATCCTTTTGTACAAACCTACTTTAAGGAGAGGTGAAGAAGCTTTTTCTCCTCTGTGATAGTGGAACATTTCTAATGACTTCACATGCTTTTTCTTAAATTAAAATATTAAGTACTTTTAAATAAGGGAGAGAAAAGAAATTGAGCTTTATTATTGAAATTTTTCATTTGAGCTTCCTACTTTAACCCCTATTGACATGATAAATTTCTGTGTACCTATACTTTGTTTTTCTTGTAACACTGCTCCCTGGAGTTGAGCTTACGTTATATATGTATATTTCATTTTTAATAGAAATGGGGTCACACTATGTTGACTAGGCTGATGTTGAACTCCTGGGCTCAAATGATCCTCCTGCCTAGGTCTTCCAAATTGCTGAGACTACAGCTGTGAGCCATCATGCCCAGCCTGAGCTTGATTTTAAGACCTCTGATTTGCCTTGCCTCACTTTCCTCCTTTCTTGTTTTCTTTCCTTTGGTGACTCTCATACTCTGTTCTCCTACTTCTCCCCCTTTTGCACTCCCTGCCAACTCTGAAAGGCATACATACAATAAGTGGGTGAAGTATAAGAAGTCAAGGGAGTTGGATATAAGCATTCCTGCTTTTATGACATCTCCAATGTCTTGGAGAACACGACTTCTAGAATAAGGGCTCCTCATTATGCTCCCTTTCAACATTTCTTCTCTTTCTTTCTTTTCCTTTCCCTCTCTCTCTCTCTCTCTCTGTCTTGAGACAGAGTCTCACTCTGTCACTCAGGTTAGAGTGCAATGGCGCGATCTCAGCTCACTGCAACTTCTGCCTCCCAGGTTCAAGCGATTCTCCTGCCTCAGGCTCCTGAGTAGGCGCATGCCACCACACCTGGCTAATTTTGGATTTTTAGTAGGTATAAGGTTTCACCGTGTTAGCCAGGATGGTCTCGATCTCCTCACCTTGTGATCCTCCCGCCTCGGCCTTCCAAAGGGGTGGGATTACAGGCATGAGCTGCCACACCCGACCTTTTCTCTGTGTTTCTTAAGCTTTCACCCACCCCAAATGTGTTTGACAGAGAGCCAGTGCATTCTCTACTTTTTATGAAAAAAGTTACCTATCTTAGTAGCCAGAAAAGCTAAAGGTTATCTCCGGGCACAAGCCTGAAATAACCTTTTTTTTTTTTTTTTTTTTTGAGACAGAGTCTCACTCTGTCACCGGACACCAGGCTGGAGTGCAGTGGCAGAATCTCGGTTCACTGCAACCTCCGCCTCCCGGGTTCAGGCAATTCTCCCGCCTCAGCCTCCTGAGTAGCTGGAACTACAGGCACACGCCACCATACCCAGCTAATTTTTGTATTTTTTAGGAGAGACGGGGTTTCACCATGTTGGTCAGGATGGTCTCGTTCTCTTGACCTCGTGATCCACCTGCCTCAGCCTCCCAAAGTGCTGGGATTACAGGCTTGAGCCACCACGCCTGGCCTCAAATAACCTATAAACTCTTTAAGGATGCAATTTATTTAGACATTGGGCAGAGGGAACTAGTAGAATTATAAGAGAAAGTTTGGTTAAAGGAAGGGATTGATAAAAGGGATTATTTCTAAGAAGAGTGATGAGGTTTCACTCATTAAGGAAGGAAACATATTTTATAAATAAGGTAATTTTATAAGTAAGTATAAAGCCTTGTTTCTATATTTATTCTCTATAAAATATTTTACAAAAATGGCATCCAGTTTAGCTGACCTCTTCTCAGATATTTCTGAAACCTAACCAACTCTGAGATGGAATGCTGTGACTATTTCCACAAATAGATGCTGAACTAAAGAATAATTTTTCCGAGGTACTAATGACATTTTGGTAGAAAACAGTCTTTGGTCAAATGATATCGTGGGACAGTAATAATAATACTTAACTTTAATGAAGCATGTTCTATGTGACAGGCACTGTTCCAGTACTTCACATTTTAAATAATTATTATATACATTTTACAAGTGAGGAGACTGAGGCCAGAAAATTTAAGTAACTCCCTTCCTGCTAGCTCAGCGAGGTCTACTTGCTTTGCTCTACATTTTTGTTTCTCCATAACACTCAACCATGCTATAAAACTACATTTATTGTTTATTGCCTACATTTCCCCACTAGAATGCAGGCTTAATGAAGGCAGGGATCTATACCTGTTTTGTTCATCAAGGTATCCAAAGTGCCTAAAACAAAGCTTCGCATATATTAGAACCTCAGTTTTTTGTCGAATAAATAAATTACCCAAGGTCATACAACTTGTGAATAACAGAGTCTAGATGTGCATGAAAGTAAACCAGCTTCAGTGCCCATTCTCTTAACTGCTAGGCTATACTATCTCACTACCTGAAGTACATGAATTATCAATTTCTGATGCCATATAAAACATGATGATTTTCATTCATGGTTGCCTTCACAAGCCACAGGCAATTGTGGCCTAGAAGCAGTGGTGGGGGGTGGGGGGTTGTCAATGGATTCTTCTGCATCATTGCCAAGGGATTTTTCTTAGAGAATTCCCAGTCTGTATCAAGTCTCTGTGGGCTCAGTTTAGCACAGCTTATATATACTGTGTTCATTCTGGGTAAAGAAGGGTGATGTCATGAAAATTTGCGTATTTTCTTTTAAGTCTTGGCTATGGCTAAATCCAGAGAAAATAATTTTATTTTTATGTAGCTGCCACCTTTTGGTGTTCATTCCTTTCACATTCTCATTCCCATTTCCTGAGTCACAAGAAGAACTTGGTTAATGAAGATCATAAATCAGAGGAAGCTCGGTTGTAAATTTCATTCAGAAATGAAAATGCACTACAAAATCTCTTCAGAAGCCTCTTTCTACACTGAGTTGATTTTAGGCTAACAGTCAAGTGGGCAGGATTGATTCAGATGACATCTTAAAGAACCCTGGTGTGTGAGTCACTTCAGCATCTGTACCAGTTTTCCAGTTTATGCCTTCATTATATTAGTATGGATTAGAATATGATCAACAATGCTTTTTCCACCTGTACTTTTAAGAAGTGAAAAGATGGGTGGTGGCACTTTTAAATTAGAAGAACAGAGGTAGCAGAACTCTTGTTCTTTTACTCCTCCATCCTCATAGCCTAGAGACATCAGATGCAACCCTTTCTCATTTGCCTAACCTCTGAAAACAACTTCTCAGTATCTTTCTCTTTTTTTCCAGATGTTTGATCTTTATGTATTTATTTATTTTATTATATGTTAAGTTCTGGGATACATGTGCAGAATGTGCAGGTTTGTTACATAGGTATACACATGCCATGGTGGTTTGCTGCATCCATCACCCCATCATCTACGTTAGATATTTCTCCTAATGCTATCCCTCCTCTAGCCCCCTAACCCCCTGATATCCCTCTCCTAACCCCCCGCCCCCAACAGGCCCCCATGTGTGATGTTCCCCTCCCTGTGTCCATGTGTTCTCATTGTTCAACACTTACTTCCACGCGGTGTTTGGTTTTTTGTTTTTGTGTCAGTTTGCTGAGAACGATGGTTTCCAGCTTCATCCGTGTCCCTGCAAAGGACATGAATTCATCTTTTTTTATGGCTGCATAGTATTCCGTGGTGTATATGTGCCACATTTTCTTTATTCAGTCTATCATTGATGGGTATTTGTGTTGGTATCTTTCTTAGGCTAAGGGGTGCATCACAGAGGAAGATAGAAACAGCTATTCACATGAAAATGTCCAGCGTCCTGGAGAGTGTAATGTGTCTGTCCTGTATTAAAGATGGAATTGATATCTTGACTTTATTTAAAGAATGGCAACTAGACAAGAGGATTCCATGTGTTGCAATCTATATGTAACAGAGCATGGGTCTAACAGGTTATGAGGACTTCAGGTCACATTTGCATTCTCTACCATTGCCTGGCATCTTTTCTAGTGGTCAGCTATTGTTTCTAATGAGAAGATATTTTCCTGGACTATAGTATCTTTCTGTCTGCATCACTGCCAGTAGTTAAGCCTTAATTAAGTACCTTTTCTCCTTCTAGAATATTCATTACTCCTATTGTAAATCTGGAGAAAATATACTATACCAGGGATAGCTCAAATCTAGTTTATGGGGAAGAATGTAGACTAGAAATACGTAACGGTCTTAGGGTGTGATATACTGTCTGGCACTTAACAGTACAGTTTTATTACTTGCATAGGATGCTTAACTTCTCTGAACCTCAGCTATATCATGTGACAACTAAAAAATAATTTGTACTTCCTAGGTATTGGGGAATGATGAGAGTATGCTTATAAAGCACCCACAGTGCCTGATGTTTATTTATGAAAAATTGTAGTGATTTTTATAATAGTCATTGATTTTGTTTTTATGGTTTTGTGATTAACGGTAACTCAGAAAACACTAAAACACTAAAATCATGTAGACTTACTCTGCTTGTAGAAAAGACATGGGAACTGTTTATCTCCATCCATTCATGTTAACTTGTCCCAATCTTAATCTAGCCAAAGCACAACACAGCGTTCCAATGGCTATCATCAACCTGTTCCACCCAGACTTCCCCATTTCGGTAAATTGCAACTTTTCTTTTCAGTTAATAAGGCCACAAACATTAGAGTCCTCATTGTGTCCATGTATAATCAGAAAGTCAGCAAATGCTATTGGCTCTAACCTTAAAAAATAGAATATACTAAATCTAATCACTTCTCTCCACCTCCAGTCTACCATTCCTGGTCCAAGCTATACCATCTCTCTTTTGGAATATTATAATAGCCTCTTAACTATCCTTGTCCCTAATGATTTATTCTAGCACATCAGCTAGAGTGATTTTGTAACCTAACTTAGACCAGATCACTCCTCCACTCAAATCCCTCCAGTGGTTTCCCATGTTATTCAAACTGAAAGCCAAAGTACTTGCCCTGACATACAAGAACCCGCATGATTTGGTCCCTGCTCCCTTTCTGACCCCATCTCCTACCCCTTGTTTCCATTCACTCACTTTATTCAATCCAGAGCAACTTTGCACTTCTCATTTTTTCTGCTTGGAATTCTCTTCCCTCCAATACATGGCTCACTTTCTTAAATTTTCAGGCCTCCATTCAAATAGTGCCTCTCAGAGAGACCTGTGTAAAACAGCAACACACTTCCCAGCACTCTCCATCCCTTTTACTTGTTCTTAGTTTCTCTGACATATTGTTTATTGTCCATTTTCCCTAAAATTTAGCTCTATAAGGTATATTGTTTTGTTTATCAGTATATCCCTAGTAATAAACAAATGAATGAAAATTTTACTGTGTTATCTCTTATGTTATAAACACTGTAGTACTACAGATAAAACATGAGCTACAGCCTCTGCTACAGATAAAACATGAGCTCCAGTGCTAAAACATAGGCCAAGCACCGTGGCTTATGCCTATAATCCCAGCACTTTGGGAGGCTGAAATGGGAGGATTCCTTGAGCCCAGGAGTTTGAGACCAGGCTAGGCAACATTGTGAGACAAATTAAAAAAATAAAAAATATATATAAAATATTTTTTATGAAAAAAAATTTTTTTTAAATATCCGGGCGTGATGGCCCCAGCCTGTAGCCCCAGCTACTTGTGAGACTGAGGCTGGAGGATCAGTTGAGCTCAAGAGGTCGAGGCTGCAGTGAGCTGTGATCAGGCCCTTACCTTCTTGCCTGGGTGACAGAGCAAGGGCCCTGTCTCAAAACAAAAACAAAAATAAGTTGAGATAAAGGCTTATTAATTGTTTCACAATGTGTGCATATATCAAAATACCATGTTATACACCTTAAAATGCACAATTTTTATTTGTCTATTTATTTCAATAAAGATGGAGAAATGGAAAATAATTATTTCGTGGAATCTTGCTAAAGTAAACAATAAATTGAGTATCTACAAAGTGTCTATGTTGGCCCTCCAGAAAGAAAAAAAGAAGATGAAGGCCCACAAAGAAATAATATACAATTCCCATTATAATACTCAATGCTATAATAAAGGTCTTTGCCAGGTACTGATAGGTTAGAATAGGGAGCCTGATGGCATGAAGGATGACAAAGTCATCAGGAGAGTAATGATTGAGCTAGAATTTGAGCAGAATTTTGAAGGATGAACATTCAGTAAGCAACTGAGGGGTGAAGGGTGGTGGTAAGAGTGGTTCATTGAGAAAGCATTCCAGATGAAGAGAAGAGCAAGTAAAATAACATGGAGATGTAACAGAATATAGCAACAGATTGAGAGAAACTTTTGGGACTAGTGTATTAGGTACACATGGAGGGAAATTTTTATCCATTTTTCTCAAGGGGTTTACCTTTCTTCAGCCAATTATTAATAAAGGGATAGAGTGAGTGGGAAGAGGATGTGAAATGTACAAAATTCCATTCACTGGAGAGGAGCTCTGATAGGCTGAAGGAACTCATGATGCTTTTGAAAGTTATTTAAATTATATCCTCCAGGTCTGGATTATGTTCCTGGAGTCAGTTTATATTCTAATTTAGGTAAGAAACAGAACAACACCAAACATACTTTAGTATCAATCCTTAGTTCAATTCATCAGCTTGGGTAAAATTGTGAATATATCCTTTCACCAGAGCTTTGGCAGAAAAATCTATTAATTACTTTAGAGTACCTTCGCTTGTCAACAAGAGATCATTTAATGCCCTAACCCCAAACTCAATAGAGAAAAAGAAGAAAATAAAGAAGTATTTTTATATTTGACATAATATAGGAGGTTTCTTTTCAAATAAATGGCTTAGCATTTATCTGTTCAACTGTTTACTTCAGAGCTGCTTTTAAAGGTTTTGCACCCATCTATAAGTCAGATACTCTCTTGTAATGCTCCAAATGGGATGAAACTTGAGTCAGCTTTCTAATACTGCATTCACTCTAGATTAGAAAGAGTTTATTAAATTGGCAAATTAGATCAGAAAAACAAAGGAAAACAAAAAACCCACAGTGTAGCTGGTGTGCAAATATAGCTGATGAGATTTAGATTGAGTGTCATATTGTGAGGAGCTATGAACATCTCAAAACACCATTTCTGTGAACACATGAAAATTGAGTGTCTGCAATGTGCAAGAAAGTGTAATCAAGGAGAGAGAAAGATAAATTACTAGTCATGTATTTTGAAAATCTTATGCAAGGTTACATTTTAGTGTGGGATAAATGGGATGCCACTGGCAAAGTTGGGCAGTGGAGATAATTCGCTTTCCTGTGGCTCCTAGTTCTAATCAGTTGCAAAATCAAAATGTCTTTAAATCTCTGTTATATCTGAAAAAGAAAATGTCAGATAGGTGACAGGGCTAAATTGCACCTCCCATTCGGACAGACAGAGCAGGGTGTGGAGACTAGCATCATGAACCTTCATTCAAAAAACTGCTGCAGGAATAGACCAGGAAAGCTGAGAGAATCTACAGATCCTTTCAAGGAAGAGGACTGCTCTGCAGGACCTGGGAGACAGTCCAAATACTGTGAGTGCCTAAACTGTGAAAGTGGGAAAGGGGGATTGTCTGCCCCCAAACACACATGCTCACTTGGGAACCTGAAGCAGATCACAGGAGAAGGATATGACCTTACCTGGATCTGAGACAATTTAGAGAGCTGAGCAAAATACAGGGGTAGAGGAAACAGCAGGAAAAGACCTGTGAGCTATCTGGGTCCCCAGGGAGGCCATTTCTGACTTGTCTCACAGGGGTCCTTTTGGAGGGCTGCCAGAAGAACTGGGGACAGACCACAGGGAAAATGAAACTTCCAGCTAAACTTTGTAACAATTTGAATCAAACGTGAATTCTCCTGGCCAAAACTCAGAGGAGGGCATAAATCCAATGTACAGAATCAACAGGCAAAAAGATACAAAAGCCATGCCTTCTTTCTCAGCTGTGAAGTTGGTAGCCTGGGGAATGTTCTCAGCCCTGCTTGCCCGCTGCCTGGAAACAAACTTGGTGCTGTCAAGGTGGGGCACAGTGGGAGTGAGATCAGCCTTTTGGGTTGCATGGGAGCTAGATGAGGCCTGTAACTGCCAGCTTTCCCCTACTTCCCTGACAATCTGCATGACATAGCAGAGGCAGCCATAACTCTCCTGGGAACATTACTTCATTGACCTGAGCACCACACCCCCAGCCTCTGAACCCCACAGCAGCCACAGCAAACCATGCCCAAGGAGAGTCTGAGTTCAGACATGCCTAACCCTGCCCCCATCTGATGGCTCTTTCCTTCCCACCCCAGTAGCTGAAGATAAAGGTCATATACTCTTGGAAGTTCTAAGGACCTGCCCACCACCTGATTCTCCTCTATACTACCACAGCTGATGCTCTCTTGAAAGACCCACCTCCTGGCAGGAGGCCAACCAGCACAAAGCTTGTGCATTAAACAACTACAACTAAGGACCCTCACAGAGTCTGTTTCACTCTTCTGCCACCTTCACTGGAGATTGAGAGACCTGAAGATGGTTCACAACAAAGGACTCTGTACAGACAGCCCCAGTACCAGCCTGGAGCCTGGCAGCCCTGCTGAATGGCTAGATCCAGAAGGGAAATAACATTTAACTACAGTTTGGCTTTCAGGAAGCCACATCCCTAAGAAAATCAGGAGAGTGCTACATCAAGGGAGTACCCCATGGGACAAAGGAATCTGAACTGCAGCCTTAGCCCCAGATTTTCCCTCTGAAATAGCCTACCCAAATGAAATGGAACCAGAAAAACAATTCTGGTAATATGACAAAACAAGGTTCTTTAACACCACCACCCCCCCCCAAAATTACACTAGCTGACAAGCAATGAATCCAAACCAAGAAAAAAAAAAATCCCTGAATTGCTGGCAAAAGAATTCAGACAGTTAATTATTAAGCTAATCAGGGAGTCACCAGAGAAAAATGAAGTCCAAATTTTTAAAAATCGAAACAAATAAAAAAAATGCAAGATATGAAGGGAGAAATCTTCAGTGAAATAGATAGCATAAAAATAAAAAAACAATCACAACTTTAGAAAATAAAGAACACAGAGGAATGCAGAATATCCTGGAAAGTCTCAGCAATAGAATTGAACAAACAGAAAAAAGAACCTCAGTGCTCAAACAAAAGGTTTTCATAATAAAACAGTCAGCAAAGACAAAGAAAAAAGAATTTCAAAAATGTACAAATCCTCCAAGAAGTTTGAGATTATGTTAAATGACCAAACCTAAGAATAAAAAAGTAGAGAAATCTAAATGTCAGGAAAATATATTTGAAGGAATAATCAAGGAAAACTTCCCTCACCTTGCTAGGGATCTAGACATCAAAATACAAGAAGCTAAAAAAAAAAAAAACACCTGGGAAATTTATTACAAAAAGCTTATTGCCTAGGTACATAGTCATCAGCTTATCTAAAGTTAAGACAAGGAAAAGAATCTTAAGAGCTTTGAGGCAAAAGCACCAGGTAACCTACTAAAGAAAACTTATCAGATTAACAGCACATTTCTCAGCAGAAACCTTACAAGCTATAAGGAGTCAGGGCTCTATCTTCAGGCTCCTTAAACAAAACAATTATCATCCAAGAATTTTGTATCCAGTGCAAATAAGCTTCATAAATGAAGGAAAGATACAGTCTTTTTCAGACAAACAAATGCTTAGAGAATTCACCACTACCAAGCCAGCACTACAAGAACTGCTAACAGGAGCTTTAAATTTTGAAACACATCAAAACGGAACCTCTTTAAAGCATGAATCTTACAGGACCAATGAACAAAATACAATTTTTTAAAAAAAGTATTTAGGCAACAAATAGCATGATGAATCACATCTCAATATTAGCATTGAATGTAAATGGCCTAAATGCTCCATTAAAAAATGCAGAATTGCAGAACAGGTAAGAATTCAAAAACAAAGTATCTACTCCCTTCAAGGGACTCACCTAACACATAAGGACACACATAAACTTAAGGTAAAAGGGTAGAAAAAGACATTCCATGCAAATGGACACCAAAAGTAAGCAGGAGTAGCTATTCTTATATCAGACCAAACAAACTTTAAAGCAACAGCAGTTAAAAGAGACAAAGAGAGATATTATATAATGAAAAATGAGGAAAATACCACAGTCCTAAATATATATGCACCTAACACTGGAACTTCCAAATTTAT
Organism: Sapajus apella; assembly: GCF_009761245.1. Lineage (NCBI taxonomy): Eukaryota > Metazoa > Chordata > Mammalia > Primates > Cebidae > Sapajus > Sapajus apella. Next base: position 531,788 of record NW_022437094.1, read on the forward strand.
AAAATGACTACAGCTAGACCTATGAAATGACAGATGGCAAAACAATAATAGTGGGTATTTCAATACTCTACTGACAGCACTAGACAGGTTATGAAGACAGAAAGTCAACAAAGAATGGATTTAAACTATACACTAGAACAAATAAACTTAACAGATACTTATATTCTATCCAACAACCACAGAATATACATTCTATTCATTAGTGCATGGGACTTTCTCCAACATAGATGATATGATAGGCCACAGAATAAGTCTCATTAAATTTAAGAAAATTGAAATTATATCAAGTACTCTCTCAGACCACAGTGGAATAAAATTGGAAATCAACTACTAAGGAATCTTCAAAACATGACAATACATGGAAATTAAATAACCTGCTCCTGAATGATCATTGGATCAACAATGAAATAAAGATACAAATAAAAATTCTTTAAACTGAATGATAATATTGATGCAACCTATCAAAATCTTTAGGAAAAAGCAAAAGCAGTGATAAGAGGAAAGTTCATAACCTTAAATGCCTACATCAAAAAATCTGAAAGTGCACAAATGGATAATCTGGGGTCACACTTCAATAAGATAGAGAAACAAGAACAAAACTTAAACCCAGCAGAAGACAAGAAATAATGAATATCAGAGCAAAACTAAATTAAATTGAAACAAAGAAATACAAAAGGTAAATAAAACAAGAAGCTGGTTCTTTAAAAAAATAAATAAAACTGATAGACTGTTAGCAGGATTAACCAAGGAAAGAAGAGCGAAGATTTAAATAACATTAATTAGATGCGAAATGTAAGATATTACAACTGGCACCACAGAAATACAAAAGATCATTCAAGGCTACTATGAACACCTTTACACACATAAACTAGAAACCTAGAGGAGATGGATAAATTCCTGGAAATATATAACCCTCCTAGCTTAAATTGGGAAGAATTAGAAACCCTAAACAGACCAATAACAAGCAGCGAGATTGAAATGGTAATTTTTAAATGGCCAACAAAAACAGTCCAGGACAAGATGGATTCACAGCTGAATTCTGTCAGAAATTCAAGGAAGAATTGGTACCAATCCTATTGATACTATTCCACAAGATACAGAAAGAGTGAATCTTTCTTAAATCCTTCCATGAAGCCAGTATCAACCTAATACCAAAACCAGGAAAGGGCATAACAAAAAGGAAAATTACAGACTGATACCTCTGATGAAGATAGATGCAAATATCCTTAACAAAATACTAGCTAACTGAATTTAATAGCATATCAAAGAGGTAATCCACCGTGATTAAGTGGGTTTCATTCCAGAGATGCAGGGATGGCTTAACATATGCAAGTAAATAAATGTGATACACCACATAAACAGAAATATATACAAAAATCACATGATTATCTCAATACATGTAGAGAAACATTTTACAAAATCCAGCATCTCTCTAAGATTAAAACCCTCAGGATAATCAGCATACAAGGGACATATGTCAATTTAATAAAGGCCGTCTATGACAAACCCACAGCTAACTTAATACTGAAAGGGGAAAAGTTGAAAGCATTCCCTCTGAAAACTGGAACAAGAGAAGGATGCCCAGTCTCACCACTTTTATTCAACATAGTACTGGACATCCTAGCCAGAGCAATCAGACAGGAGAAAGAAATAAAGGGCATCCCAATTGCTAAAGAGGAAGTCAAATTGTAACGGCTTTCTGATAATATGCTTTTGTACCTAGAAAACCCTAAAGACCCATCCAAATAGTTCCTAGAACTACTAAATGAATTCAGCAAAGTTTCAGGATACAAAATTAATGTACACAAATTAGTAACTCTGCTATACACCAACAGTGACTAAGCTGACAATTAAATACCACTTTACAATCACTGGAAAAAAAAAAAAAAAAAAAAAAAAAAAAACACTTTGGAATATACCTAACCAAGGAGGTGAAAGACTTCTACAAGAAAACTGCAAAACACTGTTGAAAGAAATCATAGATGACACAAACAAATGGAAACACATCTCATGCTCATGGATGGGTAGAATCAATATTGTAAAAATGACCATACTGCCAAAAGCAGTCTACATATTCAATGCAATTTCCATCAAAAATGTCATCATTATTCTTCATATAACTAGAAAAAAAATCCCAAAAATTATATTTAAAAAAAAAAAAAAAAAAAAAAAATGTGCCCAGGCAAAGCAAGACTAAGCAAAAGAGCAAATCTGGAAGCATCACATTACCTGACTTCAAATTATGCTATAAGACCAGAGTCACCAAAACAGCATGGTACTGGTATAAAAATAGGCACATAGAGTAATGAAACAGAATGGAGAACCCGTAAATAAACCCAAATATTTACAGCCAATTGATCTTCACCGAAGCAAACAAAAACAAAGTGGAGAAAGAATACCCTATTCAACAAATGGCGTTGAAATAATTGGCAAGCCACATGTAGGAGATTATATCCTCATCTCTCACCTTATACAAAAATCAACTCAAGATGGATCAAGGATTTAAATTTAAGACCTGAAACTATAAAAATTCTAGAGGATAACATTGAAAAAAACCTAGATATTGGCTTGGGCAAAGATTTCATGACCAAGAACCCAAAAGCAAGAGCAGCAAAAACAATGATAAATAGGTGGAACTTAACTAAAGAGCTTCTGCAAAGGAAAAGCAAAAAGAACAGTCAGCAGATTCAACAGACAACCCATAAAGTGGGAAAAAATCTTCACAATTTATACATCTGGCAAAGAACAAATATACAGAATTTACAAGGGATCCAAACAAATTAGCAAGAAAAAAAACTCATCAAATAGTAGGCTATATCTCCCCAACCCCCACTACATCACCCCTAGCCCTCAACCCTTCAATCAACCCCAGTGTGTGATGTTCCCCTCCCTGTGTCCATGAGTTCTCATTGTTCAACATCTACCTATGAGGGAGAACATGCAGTGTTTGATTTTCTGTTCTTGTGTCAGTTTGCTGAGAATGATGTTTTCCAGATTCATCCATTTCCTTGCAAAGGGCATGAACTCATCCTTTCTTATGGCTGCATACTATTTCATGGTGTATATGTGCCACATTTTCTTTATCCAGTCTATCAGATTGGGGAGGGATAACATTGGGAGAAATACCTAATATAGGTGACAAGGGGATGGAGGCAGCAAACCACCATGGCATGTGTATACCTATGTAACAATCCTGCAAGATCTGTGCATGTACCCCAGAACTTAAAGTATAATAAAAAAAAAAAGTGGGCTGTAGACAATTCTCAAAAGAAGATATACAAATGGCCAGCAAACATATGAAAAAGTAATCAGCATCACAAATAATCAGGGAAATGCAAATCAAACCCACAATGTGATACCACCTTACTCCCACAGTGCAATAAAATTAAAAATCAATACCACAAAGGCCTTGCAAAACCATACAATTATGTGGAAATTCAGCAACCTGCTACTGAATGACTTTCAGGCAAACAATGAAATTAAAGCAGAAATTAATAAATTATTTGAAACTAATGAGCACAAATAAACATACCAAAATCTCTTAGATACAGGAGTGTTAAGAGGAACATTTATGCCACTAAACACCCAATCAAAATGTTAGAAATATTTTAAATTAACAAGCTAACATCATACCTAGTGGAACTAGAAAAATAAGAACAAATCAATCTCAAAGCTACCATACCAAAACAAATAAGCAAACTTGGTTTTGAAATGAATGAAATTGAGATGTGAAAATATATATATATATATATACAAAAGATCAACAAAACCAAAAGTTAGCTCTTTGAAGGAGTGAATAAGATTGGTAGACTGCTAGATAGACTAATCAAGATAAAAGAGAGAAGATACAAAAAAACACAACCAGAAATGATAAAGCAGTCATTACCACTGATACCACTGAAATACAAAAAAAAAAAACCTCCGAGACTATTATGAACATCTCTATGCACACAAACTGGAATACCTCTTAAGACTGAAAGAGGAAGGAGTTGAAACCCTAAACAGACCAATATAAAGCTCCAAAATTGATCAGTAATAAAAAGTGAAACCAGAAAAAGCCCTGGGTCAGGTGAAATCGCAGCTGAATTTTACCAGATGTGTAAAGAGCTGATGCCAATCCTACTGAAACTATTTCAAAAATGGAGAAGGAAGGAATCCTCCCTAACTCATTTTATGAGGCCAGCATCATTCTGATACCAAAACATGGCACACACACAACAAAAAAAGAAAACTTCAGGCCAATATCACTAATAAACATGGATGCAAAAACTGCTTAACAAAATACTAGCAAACTGAATCCAGCAGCTACATCAAAAAGTTCATGCACCACAATCAAGTAGGCCTTTTTCCAGGGTTGCAAGTTTGGTTAAACATACACAAATCAATAAATGTGATTCATCGCATACACGGAACTAAAACCAAAAACTACATGATCATCTTAGCAGACGCAAAAAAGGCTTTCAATAAAATTTTACAGCCCTTCATGTTAAAAAACCTCAACTAATTAGGCATTGAAGGAAGGTACCTTAAAATAATAAGAGCCATCTGTGACAGACCCACAGCCAACATCATACTGAATACACAAAAGCTGGAAACATTCTCCTTGAGAATCTGAAAAAGACAAGGATGCCAATTCACAACATTCCCACTCAAGATAGTACTGGAAGTCATAGCCAAAGCAATAAGGCAAGAAAAAGAGAGAAAAGGTATCCAAATAGGAAGAGAAGAAATTAAACTTATCTCTTTTCACAGATAATATGACTTTATACATAGAAAAGCCCAGAGTCTTGGTACAAAATCACCTACATCTTATAAACAACTTCAGCAAGGATTCAGAATACTAAATCAGTGTACAAAAATCAATATCATTTCTACACACCAAAAACACCCAAGCTGAGGGCCAAATCAAGAATACATTCACATTCATAATAGCCTAAGAAACCAGGGAAGACAGCTAACTAGGGATGTGAAAGAAATTTTCTATAAAGAAAATTATAAAACATTACTGAAAGAAATCAGGAACAAGACAAACAAATGGAAAAATATTCCATGTTCATGGATAGGAAGAAGCAATATTGTTAATGTGGCCATGCTGCAAAGCAATTTACAAATACAATGCTATTTCTGTCAAACTACCAACAACATTTTTCACATAATTAGAAAAATGTCTTTGAAAATTCATATGGAACCAGGAAAGAGCTCAAATAGCAAAAATAATCGTAGGCAAAAGAACACAGCTACCCAATTTCAAAGTATACTACAAGACTACAGTAACCAAAATAGCATGATGCTGGTGCAAAAACAGACACACAGACTAATGGAACAGAATGGAGAACCCAGAAATAAAGCAGCACACTTATTAAGGTGGACAAAAACAAGCAATGGGGAAAGGATTTCTTATTCAATAAATGGTGCTGGGATTAAAACTGGACCTCTTCCTTTCACCTTTATACAAAAATTAACTCAAGATGGATTAAGACTTAAATGTAAAACCTAAAACTTTAAACACCCTAAAAGAAAACCTAGGAAATGCCATTCTGTACATAGGACATGGAAAAGATTTCATAACAAAGACTCCAAAAACAATAGCAAGAAAAGCAAAGATGGGCATATGGGACCTAACTTAACTAAAGAGCTTCTACACAACAAATAAACAGGCAACCTACCAAATGGGAGAATATATTTGCAAAGTATGCATCTGACAAAGGCCTAATATCTATAATCTATAATCTATAAGGACCTTAAATTAACCAGCAAAATACAAAGAACCACTTTAAAAAATGGGCAGAAGACATGAACAGGCACTTCTCAAAAGAAGACATACACAGACAACAAGCATATGAAAAAATGGACACAGGGAGGGGAGCACTACACACTGGGGTCAGTTGGGGGGGAATAGGGGAGGGATGGTGGGGGGTGGGAAGCTGGGGAGAGATAGCAAGGGGAGAAATGCCAGATGTAGGTGATGGGGAGGAAGGCAGCAAATCACACTGCCACGTGTGTTCCTATGCAACAATTTTGCATGTTCTTCACATGTACCCCAAAACCTAAAATGCAATAAAACAAATAAATGGGAAAAAAAAGAAAACATTTCTAATCTTTAGAGAAATACAAATCAAAACCATAAATAGATGCCATCACATACCACTTTTAATGACTTTTATTAAAAAGTCAAAAAATGACTGTTGCCAGCAAGATTGTGGTGAAAAGGTAATGCTTATATGCTGTTAGTGGAAATGTAAATTAGTTCAGCCACTGTGGAAAGCAATTTTATTATTTCTCGAAGAAATTAAAACAGAGCTACCTTTCAACTCAGTGATCCCATTACTGTGTATGTACCCAAAGGAATATAAATCATTCTACAATAAAGACACACACACTTGTATGTTCACTGAAGCACTATTCACTGTAGCAAATATGGGGAATTAACATAGATGCCCATCTATAGTGGACTTGGTAAAGAAAACATGATACATGTGTATGATGGAATACTACATAGCCATAAAAAGAACAAGGTCATATCCTTTGCAGCAACATGGATGGAGATGGCAGACATTATCCTAAGCTAATTCATGCAGGAACAGAATACCAAGTAATGCATATTCTTTTATAAGTGGCAGCTAAACATTGGAGTATGCATGTACACAAAGAGGAGAATAGACACCAGGGCCTACTTCAGGGTGGTAGGTGGGAAGAGGGTGAAGATCAAAAAACTGCTTATTGGATACTATGATTAATACCTGAGTGATGAAATAATCTAAACACCAAACCCTCATGACATGCAATTTACCCATATATGAAACCTGCACAAGTACTAGCTCCATATAAAAGGTGGAAAGAAAAAAATGAAAATGTTGCCCCTCCAGTAAGAAAGAAAGAAAGAAAGAAAGAAAGAAAGAAAGAAAGAAAGAAAGAAAGAAAGAGAGAGAGAGAGAGAGAGAGAGAGAGAGAGAGAGAGGGAGGGAGGGAGGGAGGGAGGGAGGGAGGGAGAGAGAGAGAGAGAGAGAGAGAGAGAGAAAGAAAGAAAGAAAGAAAGAAAGAAAGAAAGAGAAATGCTATACCAATTTCCATACCCACCAACTGTGCATGTGCATAAAACTTTCTTCATACTCTTGCCAACACAAGGTAGCAGTCTAAGGGACTAAAAAAAAATCTCGTAATTGTTTACTATGCATTTGTTGTGTGTGTGTGTGTGTGTGTGTGTGTGTGTGTGTGTTTGGGATGGAATCTCACTGTCTCCCAGGCTGGAGTGCAGCGTCACAATCTCTGCCTCCTGGGCTCAGGCAATTTTCATGCCTCAGCTCCCTGAGTAGCTGGGACCGCAGGCGCGTGCCATCACACCTGACTAATTTTTTAATATTTTTGATAGAGACAGGGTGAACATTTTGCTCAAGTTTGTCTTGAACTCCTGAGCTCAAATGATCCACTTTCCTCAGCCTCCAAATGTGCTAGGGTTGCAAGTGTGAACCACCATGCCTAGCCAGCATTTGTTAATTGAAGTTAAGACTCAGGCCATTTATATTTTCCTATGAATTTTTTTCTATCCTTTGCTCATTTTGTTTTGTGTGGGTAGAGAGTGGATTATTTTGTATTAGGTATGAATTTAACTTTGTTATTCACACATAAATAGCCAGTTGGCCAAGTGCGATCTAATTTATTTATAAATTAAAGATTATTTAATTTATTAAGTAATCTGTTTTTTCTAATTACTATTATATGCCACCACAGTTATCAAATACAGATCCTCATATATGTGTCTATTTTTGAAATCTCTTATTTTCTTTAATCTGTTTGTCTAATCATATTTCATTAACACACTTTTTTGTATATGTGAATTTATGGTATCTTTTTTATGTTTGGAAGAGTGAGATTGTTCATATTTTTGTTGGAATTACAGTTATAGCTTAACTGGCAGAAAACTGACATGGTATAAATGCTTACTTATATAGTTTGAGGACAGAATCCAGCACAAGTGTATCCTTAATAAATATTATGTGGTGATGCCTTCGCTACCACCTGGTGATGGTACAAATGACCAAAAGTCTCACCTGAAATCCTGCTCTCATGCTGGAAATGTAGCCAAAAGTTATATGAACAATAATTCAACTATTACCAAGACTTCACCTCTCATGAATGCTTTGTTTTCAGTGAAGACAAATTGTTCATTGTAGGCCTGAACACAGTCTTGTGGAAATCAAGACTTCTGTGCCTTTTGCTTATGCTGTTTACTTTATCTAGAGTATCCCTTCTTTCTTTTCCCAGCAAACTTCTATTTATCTGTCAAAACTCACTTAATTCTGTCCCTTCTCTGTTATGATTTCTCTAATAGACAATTATAATTTTGTGGAACCTATGAATTAAACCATTAAACCATGTTTTTGTTTGTTATTTTTAACTATAGGATTTTATGCCTACCGTTTCAATGAAATGGGTTTGTAGTGCACCAATAACTTCCAAGTTATTAAATCCAGTAGCAAAATTTTAGTCCTCATCTTACTCAAAATTATATGTAGCAAAAGATAGTTTTGGTCGTTAATTTTCTTGGAACAGTTTCTTTATGTTATTTCTAGGTTCCTATGCTCTCCGGGTTTTTCTCCTACCTCTCTGGCTTCTTTACTGAGTCTTCCATATCTCACCCACCTCTAAACTTTGGAGTGATAGAAGGATCAATTTTCAGAGCTTGTTTCTATGTACACTTACTTTTTAGGTACTATCATTCAGTCGTATGACTTCATATGTCATCTGAATGTCAACAATTCTTAAATTGTATATACCCAGCTAATACCATGCCCCTGAAATTATAACATATATCTAACCACCTACTTGATATCTTTACTTGGATGTCTGTTAGGCATCTCAAACTTAACATGTCCCAAACTTAAGTCCTCTTCCCCACCCTTTATCACGAAACCTACTTAACCTTCAGTCTTCTCCATTTCAGGTAATTAAAATTCCATCCTTTCATTTGCTAAGGCCCAAAACCTTGAGATAATCTCTTGGAAGTCTCTGTAACACCGTACATCCTATCCAACAGCAGACTGAGGAAATTCGGCCTTTGGAACATGACCACACACTTCTACCATTACTCCTGTTATACAAACTATAGTAATCTCTCATCTAGATTAATGCAATAGCTGACTTAGCAGTCTTTTTGCTTGCCCCTGGTCTAAAGTGATACTTTTAAAACATGGATCAGATGTTGTCACTCCTCTTCTTGACCTTTCCAATTGTTTTCTGTCTCATGCACAATAAAAGTCAGAGCCTGACCATGACATCCAAGGCCTTTTGCACTCTGGGCTTCTGCTACGTCTCTGACCTCATCTCTTGCCACTCTTCCCTTTTCTGTCTGTGCTTTTGCCAAAGTGGTCCCCTCACTGTTCCTGGAATGTACCAGACATGCTTTTATCTCAGGCAACTTTCATTACTTATTCCCTCTGCTTAAAACATTTCTTCTAGATTGTCCTATGTATTTCTCTATTATCATCTTTATGTCTCTGCTCAAATGTTACTTTCCTAAAAAAGACTTCCGGCATTAAAATAGCAGCCCCTAATCACTCACTGTCTTTTACCTTGCTTTTATTTAAAACTGTCTGACCCTAGAGATCTGTTTATGTGTTTATATCTGTCTCCCCAACTTGAATGAAAGTATTAGAAGAACAGGGATTTATTTTTCTTTTTCACTGATATGTCCCCCAGTGTTTAGAATAGTGCCTGGGACATAGTAGGCATTTAATGAAGACATGATAGATGAACAAATGAATGAGTGACTTATGTAATAAACACACTTATTTCCTCCCACTTTCCCTTTCACATCCCTGAACTTAATTCCATTACCATGTTTTGCCCCAACCCTTACCATTCTTTACTTCTTCCCATTTCTGATCCTATGAGATAAATCTCAGTGATGGAATAAGAGTCATGAATGTGTGTTATATATGTCACTTGAAAATAAAACTGGGAGAAATGAAAACTTTATACTTTGTTGCAACCATTTAACCAATCTTGTCAATCTTGAACTGCTTTGATAAGTTCAGTACCTGATATGTAGTAGAGCTTCAATAAATGTTTATTGAATGAATAATTGAATAAAAACCACAGGGTGAAATTTATCCAAGAAAAGTATCAAGTTCTATTCATGGAATCATTGAGTCAACTATGGTATTACAAACTTTGGGAAACCCAGAATTCATGAAAAACAAGAACAGAAGGAGATTTCACTTAATCACTAATTCAATATGACCCAACATTGATGACGTGACTGCCAAGATTACTCAATCAGTTGTGAACAGTTTCTTCATCAAATATTGCTGGGGCAACTGGATATCCACATACAAAAGAATGTAGTGTACCTTACTTCTTACTATATGCAAATGTTAACTCAAAATAAAAACTAAAATGTAATAATTAAAACAGTAACTCATAGGAGAAAATATAGGAGATATTTTCATGACTTCCATTTGGGATTGAATTTTTACAGATAACACCAAAACCCCAAACGATAAAAGAAAATATAGATAAATTGAACATCAACAAAATTGAAAACTTTTTTGTGCATCAATGAACACTATCAAGAAAGTGAAAAGAAAACCTGCAGAATGAAAGAAAATATTTGCAAATCATATATCTGATAAGGGTCTAATATCAGAATTCTTTTCTTTCTCTTTCTTTCTTCTTTCTTTTTCTTTCTCTTTCTTTCTTGCTTGTTTTCATTTTTGAGATAGAGTCTCGCTCTGTTGCCCAGGCTGGAGTACAGTGGCACAATCTCAGTTCACGGCAACCTCTGCCTCCCAGATTCAAGAGATTTTCCTGCCTCAGCCTCTCAAGTAGCTGGGATTACAGGCACACAACACCACACTCGGCCAATTTTTGTATTTTTAGTAGAGACAAGGTTTCACCATGTTGGCCAGGCTGGCCTCAAACTCCTGGCCTCAAGTGGTCCACTCACCTTGGCCTCCCAAAATGCTGGGATTTCAGACATAAACCACAGTGCCCAGCCAGAACACATAAAGAACTCTTAAAAACCCAAGAAATGAAAGACAAGCCACTTAGAAAATGGGCAAAGGATTTGAATAGACATTTTTCCAAAGATATACAAATGGCCAACAAGCACATGAAGAGATGCTCAACATCACTAGGCATTAAGGAAATGCAAATCGAAGTCATAGTATGATACTACTTCACACCAACTAGATTGGAAAATAACAAGTGTTGATGAGAATATGGAGAAATTGGAACACTTGACCATTGATATTGGGAAGGTAAAATGATACACCTACTGTGGAAAATAGTTTGGAAGCTTCTCAACAAGCTACAGTTACCTTATGGTCCAGCTATTTCACTCCCAGGTATATACCCAAAAGAATCGAAAACAGATATTCAAATAAATTCTAGTACACAAATATACATAGCAGCACCATTCACAATAGCCAAAAGGTAGAACCAACACAAATATCCATCAACAGAACATGATGTATCCAAACAATGGAATATTATTTAGTTATAAAGAGGAATGACATACTGATACATACTACAACATGAATGAACCTTAAAAACATTGTGCTAATGAAAGAAACCAGTGACAAAAGGTCACATATTTCATGATTTTATTTATATGAAATTAAAAAAAAAAAAACAGGAAAATCTATAGAGGTAGAACAGAAAGTAAGAGTTGCCAGTTGATGGGGTTAGAGAAGGGTAAGCAGTGACTAATTAAATGGTATAAGGTTTATTTTTGGTGTGTTGAAAACTTTTTGAAACTAGATAGAATGCCGAGCATGGTGGTTCACTCCTATAATCCCAGCAATTTGGGAGGCCAAGGTAAGTGGATCACATGAGGTCAAGAGTTTGAGACCAGCCTGACCAATATAGTGAAACTCCATCTACTAAAAATACAAAAATTGGCCAGCATGGTGGTGCACATCTGGAATCCTAGCTACTTGGGAGGCTGAGTCACAAGGATCCCTTGAGCCTGGGAGGCGGAGGTTACAGTGAACTGACCTCATGCCACTGCACTCCATTCTGGGTGACAAAGTGAGATTCTATCTCAAAACAAAACAAAACTAGATAGAAGCATGGTTGCACAACGTTTTTAATGTGCTAAATGTCACTCTATACACTTTTAAGTAGTTATTTTTATGTTATGTGAATTTTACTTCAATAAAAATGTTTGTGCATAAGCTATATACTGTGCACACCTCACACATACATATGCACACCCTCAGAAATTAATAATGCACTTTTGGTATTAATTGTTCCTTGAGACAGAATTCAAAGAATGAAAAGATAGTTTTAAATTCTACACAACAAAACAAAATATGAATAACTTAAAATTAGGCCCTAATTCTTCCAAATATTCTTCCTTTACTGTTGTGTTCTCCTACTCATAAAAATTACAGAACTCATTAACCAACCCTACGTCTCTGTTGTTGGTGAGTTTTTATACCATTTTTTAAGAACAAAAATACATTCAAACTTTAAAACGAATCATCCACAAGCTTTTTTGTTTTTTAACTAGAGAAATACATCATAACTATACTGTATGTTCCCTATGAAGAAGTAACAAAATGGAAAACCTAATAATGGTTCTGTGGGCTTTGTAAGAAATGTGTATTAGTCTGTTCTCATGCTGCTAATAAAGACATACTTAAGACTGGGTAATTTATAAAGGAAAGCAGTTTAATGGACTCACAGTTCCACATGGCTGGGGAGGCCTCACAATCATGGCAGAAGATGAAGGGAAAGCAAAGGGATATCTTACGTGGTGGCAGGCAAAAGGGCATGTGCAGGAAAACTGTCCTTTATAAAACTAACGGATCTCATAAGACTTATTCACTACCAGGAGAACAGTATGGGGGTAACCACCCCATGATTCAATTATCTCCATCAGGTCCTGCCCTTGACACTTGGAGATTATTAGAATTCAAGGTGAGATTTGGGTAGGGACACAGCCAAACTATATCAAGATGGAAGGCTTGTGAAATGTAAATATTGATTCATTTAGCAAAGGCAGTCTCCTTAAGCCCAGACCCATGAAGGACTTCATCACCCATATAAAACTTTTGTTTGTTCAAAATATAATGGAACACTTTAGGTAAATGAAAAGTGAACTGTTGGGAGCAAGAATAGAAGCAAGAAGACCAGTGAAGGAGTGGTTACATTACATCCAACAACAGATATTGGGTTCTGGAACTAGAGTGGAAATGGAATAAATGAAGAGAATGGGGCATTTTTATATCTATAATATCTGAATAGTGACACCTGATGTCTATACCTATGTCGGATATTTAGACATAAAAGTCTGAAACATAGAAGAGAGGTCAGGGATAGAAATTTAGATTTGGGTTTCATATTATTGCATGAGATTCAAAGAGAGAGTGTATAAAGTAGAGAGCTGACATATTCTCACATATAAGTGGGAGCTAAGCACTGGGTGCACATGGACATAAAAATGAGAACAATAGACACTGAGGACTACTAGAAAGGGCAGAGGGGGAGTGGGACAAGGTCTGAAAAGCTAATTATTGGACACTATACTCACTGCCTGCCTGATAGGATCAGTTGTACCCCAAACCTCAGCTTCATACAATATACCCGACTAACAAACCTGCACAAATACACCCTGAAACTAAAATAAAAGTTGAAAGTGTAAAACAAAAAAAGAAATGCAAAAAAGCAAAATTAAAGAGTGTTGAAATGTGGGTGAAGCACAGGTTCAAAATGTCTCAAAGATATACCTAAAAATTGAGTTATTTGCTAATGTTAAAATTGTCAAATATTTCATGAAGGTCCAGATTTCTGATTTCTTCTAGAAAAATCCAAGGATCTGGTAATACTGGGGCTCAAATCTCACTAGCCCCTTAAGAACAGTCCCCCTCCCAATTTTGCATTTTAAAGTTACAGCGGCCAGGCGCGGTGGCTCACGCCTGTAATCCCAGCACTTTGGGAGGCCGAGGCGGGTGGATCACTAGGTCAAGAGATCGAGACCATCCTGGTCAACATGGTGAAACCCCGTCTCTACTAAAAATACAAAAAATTAGCTGGGCATGGTGGTGCGTGCCTGTAATCCCAGCGACTCAGGAGGCTGAGGCAGGAGAATTGCCTGAACCCAGGAGGCAGAGGTTGCGGTGAGCCGAGATCGTGCCATTGCACTCCAGCCTGGGTAACAAGAGTGAAACTCTGTCTCAAAAAAAATAAAAATTAAAATAAAATAAATAAAAATAACAAAATTTAAAAAAATAATAATAATAAAGTTACAGGCATACCATTTTTCTGATTCTCTAAGGCAGAAATACCTTAGAGACACCTTTGCTGTTTAAAGTTTTTATAAACTCTAGAGACTTCTATTAATTTTTTAAATGCTGAGTACTCCATGGGAGATATATATATATAGCCTTAGATACTCAGAGTTTCCAGGCTTCCTGGCAAAAGTAGCTGCAACTCTGGCAAAGCAGGAAGTTAGACCTCTGTACATGCATTAGGAAAAAGGCTAAATCCAGGTGGTGGAGCAGCAACAGTCCACATGTCCATGGCACCTCACAGTATAAGACCCACTGGCTTGGAATTTAAGGCAACTACCGGTAGCAGTGTTACACTTTCCTGAGATGGAGCTCTTATGGGGAGGGCTGGGTTGCCATCTTTTCTGTTTGGGCAATTTAACCATTCCAGCCTTGGGTCTTTGAAGAATCTACGCCGATTGGTGGTGAAAGGGGTCCCCCAGCACAGCACAGCTGCTCTACAAAAACATGTTTAGACTGCTTCTATAAGCAGGTACTTAATCCCATTTCTCATCACTGGGCGGGACCTCCCAACTGGGGCCTCCAGCTGACCACACCAGTGTTCTTCAGCTGACAGAGATTTGAAAGCTCCCTGGGACAGAGCTGCAAGAGGGAGGGGTGGGCTGCAATCTACTTACCCTTCCAGCCTTCAGGCTTTGCAGATTCCAAGCCTGAGTGGAGGCAGTCCTCCAGCACAGCACAGCTGCTCTGCAAAAACAGGGCTAGACAAGTAGTAATTTCTTAAAGCTTGGTTGAAATGTATAATGTGAAACTATATCAATGAGCTTTTCATAATCTGTTACATTAAAATCCATTGGTCTATCTTGCATTTTAAATGGATATTTTTCTATACATGATTTTGTAGTATCATCATGTTAGTGACTTAAAAAATATTGGTTCACTCAGTTGTGTGGGTCTTCAAAATGTTGTCATGTTTCATTGTACAACAATAAAAATTCTGGCCAGGCACGGTAGCTCATGCATGTAGTCCTTATATTTTTGGAAGGCTGAGTTGAGGATTGTTTGAGGGCAGGGGTTCAAGACTACCCTGGGCAACATAGTGAGACCTTATTCAAGAAAATAATAAATAAATAAATTAGCCAGTCATGATTCAACATGCTGGTAGTTCTAGCTACTTGGAATGCTGACGTGGAAAAATTGCTTGACCCCAGGAGTCCATAGCTGTAGTGAGCTATGATTGCACCACTGAACTCCAGCCTGTGTGAGAGGCCCTGTCTCAAAAAAAAAAAAATGCATTCTCTAATATCACCACCAATCTCTTCAGAAAAGCATTTTGAGTTTTAAGAAGACTTTTACAGGGGGGTTTCCCAGATGACAGAATAGGAAGAGCTCTGGTGTGCAGCTCCCAGTGAGTTCAACGTGGAAGGTGAGTGATTTCTGCATTTCCAACTGAGGTACCTGCTTCATCTCATTGGGATTGCTGGACACTGGGTGCAGCCCAAGGAGGGTGAGCCAAAGCAGGGTGAGATGCCACCTCACCCAGGAAGTGCAAGGGGTCAGTTAACTACCCCTCCTAGCCAAGGGAAGCCATTAGGGATTGTACCCTGCACTCCAGCCCAGATGCTGCACTTTTCCCATGGTCTTCACAACCTGCAGACCAGAGATTCCCTCTGGTACCTACACCACCAGGGCCCTAGGTTTCCAGCACAAAACTGGGCAGCTGCTTGGGAAGACACTGAGCTACCTACAGCAGTTTTTTCTTTCTTAATCCAGTGGTGCCTGGAATGCTAGCAAGACAGAACCACTCACTCCCTTGGAAAGGGAGCTGAGGCCAGGGAGCCAAGTGGGTCCCACCCCAATGGAGACTAGGAAGCTAATAATCACTAGCTTGAACTTCTTGCAGCCAGCACAACAGTCCGACCTGGGAAGCACAAGCTAGGTGCAAGGAGGGGCATCCGCCATTGCTGAGGCTCAAGTAGGCAGTTTTAAACTAATAGTGTAAACAAAGTGACCAGGAAGTTTGAACTGGTGGAGCACATCACTGCTCAGCAGGGCACTGCAGGCAGACTCTCTCACTAGATTCCCTCCTCACTGGGCAGGGCATCTCTGAAAAAAAGGCAGCAGCCCCAGGTAGGGACATAAAGCCCCCACCTTCCTGGGACAAAGCACCTGGGAAAAGAGGCAGTTGTGGACATAGCTTCAGCAGACTTAAACATCCATGGATGTCAGCTCTGAAGAGAATGGTGGAACTCCCAGCACAGGGTTTTAGCTCTGATAAGGGACAGACTGCCTTCTCAAGTGACTCCCTGACCCCCATGTATTCTGACCAGGAGGTATCTTCCAGTAGGGGGAGTCAGACATCTCATACAGGAGAGCTCTGGCTGGCATCTGGTAGGTACCCATCAGGGACGAAGCTACCAGAGGAAGGATCAGGCAGCAATGTTTGCTGTTCTGCAGCTTCCATTGGTGATTCCCAGCAAGCAGTGTCTGGAATGGACCTACAGCAAACTTCAGCAGACCTGCAGCAGAGGGGCCTGACTGTTAGAAGGAAAACTAACAAGCAGAAAGGAATAGTATCAACCTCAACAAAAAGACGTCCACTCAGAGACCCCATCAAAAATGTCACTGACTTCAAAGACCAAAGGTAGATAAATCGACAAAGATGGGGAGAAAACAGTGCAAGAAGGCTGAAAATTCCAAAAACCAGAATGCCACTTCTCCTTCAAAGAATCACAACTCCTTGCCAGCAAGGGAACAAAACCGAATGGAGAATGAGTTTGATGAATTGACAGAAGCAGGCTTCAGAAGGTGGGTAATAACAAACTACTCTGAGCTAAAGGAGCATGTTCTAATCCAACACAAGGAAGCTAAGAAATTTGAGAAAAGGTTGGATGAATTGCTAACTAGAATAATCAGTTTAGAGAAGAACAGGAAAGACCTGATGGAGCTGAAAAACACAGCACAAGAAGTTCGTGAAGCATACACAAGTTTCAATAGTCGAATTGATCAAGTAGAAGAAAGGGATATCAGAGATTGAAAGTAAACTCAATGAAATAAAGCAAAAAGGCAAGATTACAGAAAAAAAGAGTGAAAAGAAAAGAACAAAGCCTCCAAAAATAAGACCAAATCTACATTTGATCAGTGTACCTGAAAGTGATGGGGAGAATGAAACCAAGTTGGAAAACACTCTTCAGGATATTATCCAGGAGTACTTCCCTAACCTAGCAAGGCAGGCCAACATTCAAATTCAGGAAATACAGTGAACACCACAAAAACACTCCTTGAGAAGAGCAACCCCAAGATATATAATCATCAGATTCACCAAGGTTGAAATGAAAGAAAAAAAGTTAAGGGCAGAGAGACAGAAAGGTTGGGTTACCCACAATGGTAAGCTCATCAGACTCACAGTGGATCTCTCAGCAGGAACCATACAAGCCAGAAGAGAGTAAGGGCCAATATTCAACATTCTTAAAAATATTTTCAACCCAGAATTTCATATCCAGCCAAACTAAGCTACATAAGAATTTCATATCCTGCCAAACTAAGCTTCATAAGCAAACGAGAAATAAATTCCTTTACAAAGAAGCAAATGTTGAGAGATTTTGTCACCACCAGGCCTGCCTCAGTGCCTGAAAGAAGCATTAAACATGGAAAAGGACAACCGGTAGTAGCCACTGCAAAAACACACCAAATCGTAAAGACCATCAATGCTATGAAAAACCTGCATCAACTAACGGGCACAACAGCCAGGTAGCATCATAATGTCAGGATCAAATTCACACATAACAATGTTAACCTTAGTTGTAAATGGGCTAAATGCCCCAATTAAAATACACAGACTGGAAAATTGGATAAAGAGTCAAGACCCATTGGTGTGCTATATTCAGGAGACCCATCTCATGTGTAAAGACAAACATAGGCTCAAAATAAAGGGATGGAGGAAGATTTACCAAGCAAAAAGAAAGCAAAAAAAAATCGGGAGTTGCGGCCGGGCGCGGTGGCTCACGCCTGTAATCCCAGCACTTTGGGAGGCTGAGGCGGGTGGATCATGAGGTCAAGAGATCGAGACCATCCTGGTCAACATGGTGAAACCCCGTCTCTACTAAAACTACAAAAAATTAGCTGGGCATGGTGGCACGTGCCTGCAACCCCAGCTACTCAGGAGGCTGAGGCAGGAGAATTGCCTGAACCCAGGAGGCGGAGGTTGCGGTGAGCCAAGATCGCGCCATTGCACTCCAGCCTGGGTAACAAGAGTGAAACTCTGTCTCAAAAAAAAAAAAAAAAAAAAAAAATCGGGAGTTGCAATCCTAGTGTCCAATAAAACAGACTTTAAACCAACAAAGATCAAAAGAGACAAGAACATTACATAATAGTAAAGGGATTAATGAAACAAAAAGAGCCAACTATCTTAAATATATATGCACCCAATACAGGAGCACCCAGATTCATAAGGCAAGTTCCTAGAGACCTACAAAGAGACTTAGGCTCCAACACAATAATAGTGGAAGACTTTAACACTCCACTGTCAATATTAGACAGATTGAGACAGAAAATTAACAAGGATATTCAGGCCGTGAAAAGAATCAAATCAATGCAATAAAAAATGATAAAGGGGATAGCATCACCAATCCCACAGAAATGCAAACTTCCATCAGAGAATACTATAAACACCTCTACACAAGTAAACCAGAAAATGTAGAAGAAATGGATAAATTCCTGGACACTTACACCCTCCCAAAACTAAATCAGGAAGTTCAATCCTCGAATAAACCAATAACAAGTTCTGGGATTGAGGCAGCAATTAATAGTCTACCAACCAAAAAAAGTCCAGGACTGGACGGTTTTACAGCCGAATTCTACCAGAGGTATAAAGAGGAGCTGGTACCATTCTTCTCAAACTATTCCAAACAATAGAAAAAGAGAATCCTCCCTAACTAATTTTATGAGGCCAATATCATCCTGACAGAAAACCTGGTAGAGACACAACAAAAAAAGAAAATTTCAGCCCAATATCCCTAATGAACAGCAATGCAAAAATCCTCAATAAAATACTGACCTGAATCCAACAGCACATGAAAAAGCTTATCCACCACAATCAAGTCCGCTTCATCCCTGGGATGCAATGCTGGTTCAACATACACAAAACAATAAACATAATCTATCACATAAACAGAACTAAAGTCAAAAATTATGTGATTATCTCCATAGATGCAGAGAAGGCCTTCAACAAAATTCAGCAGCACTTCATGCTGAAAACTCAATAAACTATGTATTGATGGGATGTATCTCAAAATAACAAGAGCTATTTATGGCAAACCCACAGCCAATATAATACTGAATGGGCAAAAGCTGAAAGCATTCCCTTTGAAATCCAGCACATGACAAGGATGCTCTCTCTCACCACTCCTATTCAACATAGTATTAGAAGTTCTGTCCAGGGCAATCAGGCAAGAGAAAGAAATAAAGCGTATCCAGTTAGGAAAAGAGGAATTCAAATTGTCTTTATTTGC
This sequence comes from Sapajus apella, assembly GCF_009761245.1. Taxonomy (NCBI): domain Eukaryota; kingdom Metazoa; phylum Chordata; class Mammalia; order Primates; family Cebidae; genus Sapajus; species Sapajus apella. The sequence goes on from NW_022437094.1 coordinate 551,532, forward strand.
AGATGACATGATTGTATATTTAGAAGACCCCTATGTCTCAGCCCCAAATCTCCTTAAGCTGATAAACAACTTCAGCAAAGTCTCCAGATACAAAATCAGTGTGCAAAAATACAAGCATTCCTGTACACCAATAACAGAGTGCCAAATCATGAGTGAAATCCCATTCACAATTGCTACAAAATGAATTAAGAACCTAGGAATACAACTATCAAGGGATGTGAAGAACCTCTTCAAGGAGAACTACAAACCATCGTTCAAGTTAATAAGAGAGGACACAAACATATGGAAAAACTTTTATGCTTGTGGTTTGGAAGAATCGATATCATGAAAATGACCATACAGACCAAAGTAATTTTTAGATTCAATGCTATTCCCATCAAGCTACAATTGACTTTCTTAACAGAATTGGGAAAAACTACTTTAAATTTAATATGGAACCAAAAAAGAGTCCACATAACCAAGAAAATACTTAGCAAAAAATTTTTTAAAAGCTGGAGGCATCATGCTACACCACACATCTACAACCATCTGATCTTTAACAATGCTGACAAAAACAAGCAATGGGAAAAGAATTCCTTATTTAATAAATCATATTGGGAAAACTGGCTAGCCATATGCAGAAAGCTGAAACTAGGTCCCCCTCCTTACACCTTATACAAAAATTAATTCAAGATGAATTAAAGACTTAAACGTAAGACCTAAAACCATAAAAACCCTAGAAGAAAACCTAGGCAATATCATTCAGGACATAAGCATGGGCAAAAACTACATGACTGTAACACCAAAAGAAATGGCAAGAGAAGCCAAAATAAACAAATAGGATCTAACTAAAGAGCTTCTTACAGCAAAAGAAACTATCAACAGAGTCAACAGGAACCCTACAGAATGGGAGAAAATTTTTGCAATCTATCCGACAAAGGGTTAATATCCAGAATCTACAAAGAACTTAAACAAATTTACAAGAAGAAAACAAACAACATCATCACAAAGTGGGCAAAGGATATGAACAGGCATTTCTCAAAAGGAGACATTTATGCAGCCAACAAACATATGAATAAAAGCTCATCATCACTGGTCATTAGAGAAATGCAAATCAAAACCACACTGAGATACCATCTCATGCCAGTTGGAATGGCTGTCATCAAAATGTCAGGAGACAACAGATGCTGTTAAAGATGTGGAGAAATAGGAATGCTTTTACACTGTTGGTGGGAGTGTAAATTAGTTCAACTACTGTGGACAGCAGTGTGGTGGTTTTCAAGGATCTAGAACCAAAAATACCATTTGACCCAGAAATCCCATTCCTGGGTATATACTCAAAGAATTATAAATCATTCTATTACGAAGACACATGCACATGTATGTTTATTGCAGCATTGTTAACAATAGCAAAGACTTGGAACCAACCCAAATGCCCATTAATGATAGACCGAATAAAGAAAATGTGGCAGATATACACCATAGAATATTATGCAGCTGTGGCCGGGCACGGTGGCTCAAGCCTGTAATCCCAGCACTTTGGGAGGCCGAGGTAGGTGGATCATGATGTCAAGAGATCGAGACCATCCTGGTCAACATGGTGAAACCCCGTTGCTACTAAAAAAATACAAAAAATTAGCTGGGCATGGTGGCACGTGCCTGTAATCCCAGCTACTAAGGAGGCTGAGGCAGGAGAATTGCCTGAACCCAGGAGGCGGAGGTTGCGGTGAGCCGAGATCACGCCATTGCACTCCAGCCTGGGTAACAAGAGCAAAACTCCGTCTCAAAAAAAAAAAAAAAAAAAAGAATATTATGCAGCTGTAAAAAAGGATGAGTTCATGTCCTTTGCAGGGGCATGGATGAAGCTGGAAACCATCATTCTCAGCAAACTAACACAAGAACAGAAAACCAAACACTGCATGTTCTCACTCATAAGTGGGAGTTGAACAATGAGAACACATGGACACAGGTACAGGAACATCACACACCAGGGCCTGTCGGTGGGTGGAGGGCTAGCGAAAGGGACAGCATTAGGAAAAATACTGAATGTAGTTGACAGGGTGATGGAGGTAGCAAACCGCCATGGCGCATGTATACCTATGTAACAAACCTGCACATTCTGCACATGTACCCCAGAACTTAAAGTATTTTTTAAAAAAGATTTCTACCTCATAGAAACAGATACAAATCTTTTAAAATTTTAACTTTTGCTTGAAAACTCAAATTTTATTTTTGGTAAAATTTCTATCAAAGACCCAAATATGAATTACCACCATTTGTCTCCCAGTTGCTCCTTCAAGTAAAAACAGTGTTCAATAAAAATAGCAGGTAGTTCCACCCATACCTCAAACAATCATATAAGTGCCTTTTGTGAGACAAACATTGCACTTCAGTGTACAGAAGAAGTACTTTTGGCCACCTAGAATATTAAAAAGACTTTTACTTAATAGTTAATATTTAATCAAAGTAATACTTTATATAGTTTTATCAAGGTATTCTTAAGTGAAACTGACATTTTTAAAACTAAAATGTGTGATATTCTTCCACATAAGATTTACTAGTTCATTTTGCTGCTGCCTTCATTTGTGCTAAGGTACTAACAGTTTAATCCACCATTGCTCTTGCCCCATCAGGACAAGTATCAGTGCAGTGAATAAGGCAAATAATGTCTTCATATTATTGTAAAACATTTTTTCACCTCATGGACCCCTGAGAGTGTCTTGGGGATCCTGAGATATTTGTAGATACATTAAGAACCACTCATGTAGCAATAAAAAATGAATGGAATTTGTGCTGCAAATTCTGCTTTTAATGGGCACGTGGTATCTACATGTGGAGTGGCATATAGTGTTTTTTTGTATATGTCAAATTTAAATGTAAGTCTCATTTTCATTCATCAGGGCTCTTTAGTGTCCCAAGATTTCCTGATCATTGACACTGGAGGAAACTGTCAAACAGATTGTACAGCTTTACTGTTAACTGACCAGCTAATAACAGCAGTAGGTGTTCCCTAGGAGTGTGATTTGTTTTCTGGGGACAAAGCGTTTGTTAGAAGGTTGGGTTGAAGCCTACTATAGAAATGCTCCAGATGTGACCATTGCCAGGCTTTGAGAAACAATATCTATTAATTGAGAACCTGAGAGGCCTATCCAAGGATTTCATGCTTGCAATCAACTGTCTACAAGTTCTGATTCATGAGTTTGAGAAAATGATGTGTGCAAAAGCCATATGTGCCAGTCTAAAAGGACAATGAGTGAATCTCTCCCTGATGATCTGAGACAAGAAATAAAGCTGCAGAAGGGAATGGAGTTGCCACACCTGACACATTGCTTTTTACTTTTTTTTTTTTTTGTGGGGGGCGGGGTGTGGAGTTGGAGTCTTGCTTGCTCTGTTGTCTAGGCTGAAGTGCACTGGCATGATCTAGGCTCACTGCAACCTCTACCTCCCGGGCTCAAGCAATTCTCCTTCCTCAGTCTCCTGAGTAGCTGAGATTATAGGCCTGTGCTACCACGCCCAGCTACTTTTTGTATTTTTAGTAGAGATGGTGTTTTACCATGTTGGTCAGGCTGTCTCAAATTCCTGACCTTAAATGATCTGCTCGTGTCTGCCTCCCAAAGTGCTGGGATTACAGGCACAAGAGACCATGTCTGGCCCACATTATTTTCTGATTTGAGCTCTTCTCCAGTGCCCTCTAATCGAAGAGACTGGAAAATTGACTAACTCTACAGTATTGGCTGGAAGAACCCATCACTGTTAAGCTTTATTCACGATGCTTGGCTTTAACAGAGCCACCTAGGAAACACCCTGAAGCTGAAATAGTGAACCTGTGGACTCTGACTACAGGACTACTGGGGAAATATATGATTGTTGGAGTCCTGTTTAATAACAGTAGTTGATAACAATGATTGAGTCCTTACCATGACAGGCACTGTGGTTGAACACTTGCTATGTATTATCTAATTTAATTCTTACAGTAATTTTATGAGTTAGATACTATCACCTTTCCCATTTTACAGAAAATATAACCTAATCAAAGAAGGTTAAATTACTTACCTAAGGTCAGACTTCAAGTGAGGGAGACAATGTCCTAGTTTAGGCAATCTTTTTGTAGAACCACATTCTAAAATGTACTACCTCTTGATGACCTGTGGAAGTTTTAAGGTGAAATCAAATATATATTACCTAGCAGGTTTTGAATGAGCAAACCAGAATGGGTAAATTATTTTCATCCCATATTGTTATTTTTAATGCTGAATTTTCCTAGCATAGGAAAATCCCATAAAGGGATCTACATCTCCACATATTTTTCCACCCATGGAGATTTTTAATCAGTTTAAAGGGCTGCCCTGATGGATTTAAAAAACACAATTTTTTCCCAGTAAAAGGTGAAAAATTGGTGAAAGTCATAAATCTCATGAAAATGCATATTTTTCTAGATTATGTCACAATTTTAGGCAAAATTATTTTAGGCTGCTAAATAGTCTCCTCAAAAAACTGTTAGAATGGCTGAGCAAATTCAGTAAACAAAGTCAACGTACAAGAATTAGTTGCATTTCCATACACTAACAATGAATTATCCAAAAAGAAATTATGAAAGCAATTCTATGGATAATAATATCAAAAAGAATACAACACTTAGGAATAAATTTAACCAAAATAAAATATCTATGCACTGAAAACTGTAAGTCATTGATAAAAGAAACTGAAGATGACAAAAATTAATGAAAAGATATCCCATGTCCATAGGTTAGACAAATTAATATTGTTAAAAAGTTTATGACATTTTACAGATAAACAGAAAAAGTAGTCTTAAAATTAGTATGGTAGCACAAAAGACCCTCAACAGCTAAAGCAATCTTGAGCAAGAACAAGCTGAAGACAACACATTTCCTTATTTCAAACTATATTGCAAAGCTATAGTAACCAAATAGTATGATACTGGCATAAAAACTGATGTCGATACCAGTCAGAGACATGAGGCCCCCTTTCAAGGCCCTAGCCTTCTGGATGACATTTCTAGACAGACAGAGCAGAAGGGAAGCTGCTGCCTTAAAGGGAATGACCTGGTTCTGGCAGGACCCATCTCCTGCTGACTAAAGAGACCTTGGTCCATGAATAATCAGAGGTAGTACCCAGGTAGTAAGCCATAGGCCTTGGGTAAGACTCAGATTTACTGGCTTCAGATGAAACTCAGCACATTCCCAGCTGTGGTGGCTACAGGAAGGCACTCTTTTTGCTTGAGAAAGGTGGAGGGAAAAGTAAAGGGGGCTTCGTTTTTCACCCTAGGTACTAGTTTTGCCACAGGGGGATAGAGCAGCAAGTTTGCTCTTGGGGTCCTTGATTTTAGTGAAAGTTCAGAAATGCTCTTGCATGGCATTTCTGGACGTGCCCTGAGCCAGAGTGGAGCCCACTGCCCTGAAAGGTGAGTCTCAGGACAGTCATAAACTGACTGAAGAGCCCTTGAGCCTTAAGAGAACATAAGCAGTAGTCCAGCAGTACTCTCTGTGGACCTGTGATGGTGGTGGTCATTGAGTGAGGCTCCTCTGGCCGTGGAAAGGAAAGAAAAGAGTGGGAAGGACTGTGTCTTGTTGTATGAGTGCCAGCTCATCTGCATTATAACAGAACATGAGGTGGACTTCTAAGGTTTTTGACTCCAGTCCCTGGCTCCTACGTGGTATCTCTGGACCCACCAGAGGCCGGGGGAACTCGCTACCCTGAAGGGAAGGACACAAGCATGACTGGCTTTGCCATCTCTTATTGTAGTGCCCCAGGGCCTTGTGTGAACATAGTAGCTAGGTACTGGCACAAGTGGGTCTTGGCTGAGACCCAGGGTTGTGCTGACTTAAGGTCTGACAAGCACTGTCTCAGTGGCGGTGGCCACTGGGATGTTTGTGTCACCCCACCCTCAGTTGCAGGTGGATCAGAACAAAGAGAGAGACTTTGGGAGAAAGTAAGGGAAGTACACAAGGGTCTCTGCCTGGTAATCAATAGAATTCTTCTGGATTTTATTCAAGAACATCAAGATGGTACATCTATTAGTCTAGAAAAACCACAGTATTAGTGGACTTGGGGTGCCGACTCATGTAAACATAACTTAGATCACAACTAAATTCATTCAAATACCTGGAAAGCCTTCCCAAGGAGGATGGGCATAAACAAGCACAGAATATGAAGATTACAATAAATACCTAACTCTTCAATGCCCAGAACTGACAAACATCCATAAGCATCAAGACCATCCAGGAAAACATGACCTCACCAAATGAACTAAATAAGGAACCAGGGACCAATGCTGGAGAAACAGAAATGTGACCTTTCAGAAAGAGAATTGAAAATAGTTACTTGGACAAAACTCAGAGAAATTCAAGGTAGCACAAAGAATTCAGAATTCTATCAGACAAGTGTAACAAAGAGATTGAAATAATTTAAAAGACTCAAGCAAAAATTCTGGAACTAAAAAAATGCAATTAGCCTAGTAAGAAATTCATCAGTTTTTTTATAGCATAATTGGTCAAGCAGAAGAAATAATTAGTGAGCATAAAGACAGGACATTTTAAAATATATAGGTAGAGGAGACAAAAGGAGAAAGAATTAAAAACAATGAAGGATCTAGAAAATAGCTTCGAAAGGGCAAATCAATATTGACCTTGAAGAGGAAGTAGAGAGATAGGATAGAAAGTTTATTCGAAGGAAAAACAACAGAGAAGAAAAAGATATCAGTGACAAAATACAAGTAGTTTATAGAACACCAAGCAAATTTAACCCAAATAATCCTATCTCAAGGCATTTAATAGCCAAATTATCAAAGGTCAGAGATGAAGAAAGCATCCTAAAAGCAGCAGGAGAAAAGAAATAAATAACATGCACTGCAGCTCCAATATATCTGGCAGCAGACTTTTTAGTGTGAACCTTAAAGGACAGGAGAGTTCTTTCTTCAGTCAGAAAGAAAGGATGTTAACGAGCACTAAGAAATGATCTGAAGGTCCAAAACTCACTGGCAATAGTAAGTCTGTAGAAAAACGCAGAATATTATAGTACTGCAACTGTGGTGTGTAAACCACTATAATCTTTAGTAGAAAGACTGAACAAATAATCCATCAAAAGCAACTAAAATAACTTTTCAAGACATAGACAGTACAAAAAGATATAAATAGAAACAACAAAAAGTTTAAAAGCAGAGGAATGAAGTATAGAGTTTTTATCAGTTTTATTAGTTTTATTTTTTATTGTTTTTTTGTTTATGCAAACAGTGTTAAGTAGTTATTAGCTTTAGATAATAGGTTATAAGGTAGTATTTACAGGCCTCATGGTAACTTCAAATTAAAAAATACACAAAAAATAAAAAACAAGAAATTAAATCATATCACTGGAGAAAACTACCTTCACTATAAGGAAGACAGGAAGAAAGGAAAGAAGGAAGAGAAGATGACAAAACAGGGAACAAATGACAAAATGGAAAGGGTAACTACTTATCAATAATGATATTGAATATAAATGGACTAAACTGTCTAATCAAAACACAGAGGGAGGCTCAAAGGATAAAAAAATCAGGACCCAATGATTTATTGCCTACAAGAAACACATTTCCTCTATAAATAAACATATAGATTAAAAACGAAGGGATATAAAAAGATATTGCATGATAAAGGAAACCCAAATAGACCATCAGTAGCTATACTTGTATCAGACAAAACAGATTTCAAAACCAAAACAATTAGAAGCAAGAAGAAGGTCACTATAGAATGATAAAGGAGTCAACTGAGTAAGAAGATGTAACAGTTGCAATATATATATGCATGCAACACTGGAGTACCCAGATATATAAAGCAAATATTATGAGAGCCAAAGAGAGAGATAGACTCCAATACAATCATAGCTGGAGACTTCAGTACACCATTTTCAGTATTAGACAGATGTTCCAGACCGAAAATCAACAAAGAATTATCAAACATACTCTGCACTATAGACCACATAAACCTAATAAATAATTACAGAACGTTTCATTTAATGGCTGCAGAATAAACATTTTTTTCCTCGGCACAAATATCATTGTCAAAGAAATATCACAATTTAGGTCACAAAACAAATCTTAAAACATTCAAAAAATTGAAATAATGTCAAGCATCTTCTCTGAACACAGTGATTAGAAATGAATAATAAGAATTTTAGAAACTATACAAACACATGAAAATTAAATGTATGCTCCCTAATGACCAGTGAATCAACAATGAAATTAAGAAGGAAATTAAAACATTTCTTGACACAAGTGATAATGAAAACACAACATGCCAAAACCTGTGGGACACAGCAAAACCAGTATAAAGAGGGAAGTTGATTGCTGTAACTGCCTACATCAAAAAACAAGATAAATGTTAAATAAGCAATCTAATGATACATCTTAAAGAACTAGAAAAGCAAGAGCAACCCAAACCCAAAATTGGTAGAACAAAAGAGATACTAAAGATTACAACAGAAATAAATGAATTTGAGAAAAAGAAAACAATACAAAGGATCAACTAAACAAAAATTGGTTTTTTGAAAAGTTCAAAACTGACAAACCTTTAGCCAGACTAAGAAAAACAAAACAAAAAAAGCCGGGCGCGGTGGCTCAAGCCTGTAATCCCAGCACTTTGGGAGGCCGAGGCGGGTGGATCACGAGGTCAAGAGATCGAGACCATCCTGGTCAACATGGTGAAACCCCGTCTCTACTAAAACTACAAAAAATTAGCTGGGCATGGTGGTGCGTGCCTGTAATCCCAGCTACTCAGGAGGCTGAGGCAGGAGAATTGCCTGAACCCAGGAGGCGGAGGTTGCGGTGAGCCGAGATCGCGCCATTGCACTCCAGCCTGGGTAACATGAGTGAAACTCCGTCTCAAAAAAAAAAAAAAAAAAGAGATCCAAATAAATAAAATCAGAGATGAAAAAAGAGATGTTATAAATGATACCACAGAAATTCAAAGGATCATTAGTGGCTACTACAAGCAACTATATGCCAATAAATTAGAAAACCTAAATGAAATGGATAAATTGCTAGAAACGTACAGTTTACCAAGAATGAACCATAAGTAAATTTGAAACCCGAACAGACCAAAAACAAGTAATGAGATTGAAGACGTTGTTGACATTATCCCAGCAAAGAAAGGCCTGAGACCTGATACATTCAGTGCTAAATTTTATCAAACATTTAAGGAAGAACTAATACCACTCCTACTCAAACTATTCCAAAAACTAGCAGAGGAGGGAATACTTCCAAATTTATTCCATGAGGCCAGTATTACCAAAAGCAGACAGAGACACGCCAAAAACAGAAAACCACAGGCCAGTATCACTAGTGAGTGTTGATGCAAAAATTCTCAACAAAATACTAGCAGGCAGAATTCAACAATACATTTAAAAGACTTTTTTTTTTTTTTAAACAGAGTCTTGCTCTGTCACCCAGGCTGGAATGCAGTGGCACCACCTTGGTTCAATTCAACCTCCACCTCCCGGTTTCAAGCAATTCTCCTGCCTCAGCTTCCCAAGCAGCTGGGACTACAGGCACACACCACTGCACCCAGCTAATTTTTGTATTTTTAGCAGAGACAGGGTTTCATCATATTGGCCAGGCTGGTCTCAAATCCACCCGCCTCAGACTCCCAAAGTGCTGGGATTGCAAATGTGAGCCACCGTGCCCATCCAAAAGATCTTTCATCATAATCAATTGGGATTTATCCGAGAGATTCAAGGATGGTTCAGAATATGCAAATTAAACAATGTGAAGCATCATAACAACAGAATGAATAGCAAAATTCATTCATTCATTTTGAATAGAAATGATCATTCATGATTATTTCATATTCAATTGAAATGATCATTCATGATATTCAGTTGAAATGATTATTTGTGATCATTTCAATTGACGCTGAAAATACATTTAATAAAAATTCAGCGTAACTTTATGTTAAACATGCTTTACAAACTGGGTATAGATGGAATATACCAGAGTAATAAAAGCAGACTTTATATACATGACAGACTCACAGCTAGTATTATACTGAATTGGAAAAATTTAAAGCCTTTGCCTAAGATCTGGACCACAATAAGGATGCCCATTGTCACCACTGCTATTCCGCATAGTACAGGAACTCCTAACTAAAGCAGTCAGGCAAGAGAAAGAAATAAAAAGCATACAAATTGGAAGGGCAGAAGACAAATTATTCTTATGTGCAGGTGATATGATTTTGTATTTAGAAAATTCTAAAGATTCCACAAAAACTATTAGAACTGATAAACAAATTCAGTAAAGTTTCAGGATAAAAAGTCAACATGCAAAAATCAGTACCATTTCTTAACGCCAAGAGCAAACCATCTGAAATAAGAATCAAGAAAGTAATTCCATTCACAATGACTACAAATAAAACAAAATACCTACAAATTAACTTAACCAAATAAATAAAATATTTTGACAATTAAAACTATAAAACATTGATGCAATAAATTGAAGACAACAATAAACTGGAATGCTATTCCATGCTTATGAATTGGAAGAATCAATATTGTTAAAATATCTATACTGCAAAAAGCAATCTACAGAGTCAATGCAGTCCTGACCAAAATACTAACAGCATTCTTTAGAGAAATAGAAAACACACTCCTAAAATTCATATGGAACAAAAAAATACCTAGAATACCTAAGCTATCCTAACAAAAAACCACAAAAATGAAGAAATCACATTACCTGATTTCAAATTATGCTAAATCTATAGCAACCAAAACAGCATGGCATTGCCATGAAAAGACACATAGATCAGTGGAACAGAATAGAAAACCCAGAAATAAATCCATACATCTACAGTAAAGTCATTTTTGGCAAAAGTACCAATAACATACATTGGGGAATGGACCATCTCTTCAATAAATTGTGCTGGGAAAAACTGGGTATCCATATACAATAGAATGAAACCAGACCCCTTTCTCTCACCATATACAAAAGTCAAATCAAAATGGATTAAAGACTTGAATTGAACATCTCAAACTATGAAACTGTGACAAGAAAACACAGGGGAAAATATCCAGGACACGGGCCTGGGCAAAAATTTCTTGAGCAATACTCCACAAGCACAGGTAACCAAAGCAAAAATGGGCAAATGGGATCACATGAAGTTAGAAAGTTTCTGCACAACAAAGGATACAATCAACAAAGTGAAGAAATGACCCACAGAGTGGGAGAAAATTTTTTCAAACTACCTTTCTGACAAGGATTTAATAACCAGAATGTATAAGCAGCTCAAACAACTCTATAGGGAAAAATCTTATCCAATTTTAAAAGGAGCAAAATATTTAAATAGACATTTCTCTAAAGAAGGCATACAAATGGCAAAGAGGCATATGAAAATGTGCTCAACATCATTGATCATCAGAGAAATGCAAATCAAAACTACAATGAAATATCATCTCACTCCAGTTAAAATGGCTTTTATCCAAAACACAGGCAATAACAAATGTTGGCAAGGATGTGGAGAAAAGGGAACCCTTGTATATTTTGAGTGGGGATGTAAATTAGCACAACCACTATGGAGAACAGTTTGGAGGATCCTCAAAAAACTAAAAATAGAGCTACCATATGATACAGCAATCCTACTGCTGGGTATATATCCAAAAGAAAGGAAAGCAATATATCTTAGAGATATCTGCACTGTCATATTTATTGCAGCACTATTGACAATAGCTGAGATTTGGAAGCAATTGAAGTGTTCATCAATAAATGAATGGATAAAGAAAATGTGGTAGGTATACACAACTGAGTATTATTTAGCCATAAAATATACTGAGATTCTGTCATTTGCAATATGAATGGAATTGGAGGCTATTATGCTAAGGGAAATAAGCCAAGCACAGAAACACAAGCTTCAAATGTTCAGGCTTATTTGTGAGAGCTAAATATGGAAACAATTGAACTCATGGAGATAGAGAGTAGAAAGATGTTTACCAGAGGTTGGAAAGGGTGATTCAGTGGTGTGGGAAAGTGGGGATCCTTAATTGTTTAAAAAAAAAATGAAAGAATGTATTAGACCTAGTATTTGCTAGTACAACAGAGTGGCTATGATAAAAACAGTTTAATTGCACATTTTAAAATAACTGAAAGAGTATAACTGAGTTGTTTGCAACACAGAGGGAAAATGCTTTAGATGATAGATACTTCATTTGCTCTGATGTGATTATTGTGCATTGCATCCCTGTATTAAAATATCTCCTCTAACTCATATACACCTAGTATGTACTCACAAAAACTAAATTATTTTAAAAAAATGGTGAACCAATAAATACTAAAATATCTACAAAAAATTTAAAAACAAAACATATAAAATATAAGTAAATTTTTTTAAAATGAAAAATAATATTAAATTGTGTTGGGAAAATCGGATATTCACATGCAAAAATGTGAAATTGGCCCTTTACATTAAATGATATACAAAAATTAACTTGCATTGAATACAGACTTAAATATAAGACCAGAATCCATAAAAATCCTAGAAGAAAACAACAGGGAAAATATCATTCACATTGGTCTTGGCAATGATTTTATAGATATAAAACCAAAAACAAAAGCAACAAAAGTAAAAATAAGCAAGTGAACTACATCAAACTAAAAACTACTGAGCAGTAAAGGAAACAATAAAAAAAAAAGAGTGAAAAGCCACCTTACAGATTGGGAAAAAATATTTACAAACCATATATCTGATAAAGGGATTAATAAATATATAAGGAATGCCTACAACTCAATAGCAAAAAAGTAATAATAATCCAATTTAAAAAGGAGTAAAGGACCTGAATAGACATTTTTTTTCCCAAAGAAAACATACAATCAAAATGTATATGAAAAGGCGCTCAGCATTATTAATCATTAGGGAAATGCAAATCAAAATCACAATAAGATATCACATCACAACTGTTAGGATGGTTATTATTTTTAAAAAAATAAAATAAAAGATGACAAATATTGGTTAGTATGTGGAGAAGGAAGAATTACTGTACAGTTTTGATGAGAGTGTAAATTGTTACAGCCATTATGGAAAACAGTGTGATGGTTTCTCAAAAAATTAAAAATAAAACTACCATATGGTTTAGCAATCCCACTCCTAGGTATGTATCTAAAGAAATTGAAATCAGGATCTGAAAGAGATATTTCTATTTCAATGTCAATTGCAACATTATTCACGATAGCCAAGACATGAAAACAGCCTAAATGTCCATTGGCACATGAATGGATAAAAAAATGTGATATATACATACAGTGAAATATTATTCATTATTTAAAAACAAGTAAATTCTGCCAGGCGCAGTGGCTCATGCCTGTAATCCCAGCACTTTGGGAGGCCGAAGCAGGTAGATCACCTGAGGCTGGGAGTTCAAGACCAGCCTGACCAACATGGTGAAACTCCGTCTCTACTTAAACACAAAATTAGTCAGGCGTGGTGGTGCATGCCTATAATCCCAGCTACTCTGGAGGTTGAGGCAGGAGAATCACTTGAACCCGGGAGGTGGAGGTTGCGGTGAGTTGAGATGGCACCATTGCACTCGTCTAGGTAACAAGAACAAAACCTGCGCTCTCACAAGAAACAATTATTATTGTGAAGAAGACAGAAGGAAACTTTGGGAGGTGATAGATATGTCTATGGTCTTGACGGTTGTGATGGTTTCATGAAAATATACTTAGACTCATTTAGTTGTATACATTAAATATGTACAATTTTTACATGTCAATCATACCTCAGTAATGTGGTTTTAAAAATTACATTAATAGAGGTTCATCAAAAACCCAGTAGCCTAAATATGGCTGGCCCTAAGTCAGTTTTCAACAAATCCTTGTTTTGCTGGACTTAAATAAAATACATGAGTTATATCATTTATCCAGTGGAACAGCATGGAGCCATGAAAACACTGATCATTGAGACCTGCGGATGCCTTACCAATATCAATAATTCAGGACTTTCCTGGGATTTGGGAAGTATGTCAACAACTTCTCCCTCATTGCCAAGTACATTAAGACTTGACCTGCAAGTATCTGAGCCTCCTAGAGAAGAATATACACTCCCTGACAGTGAGTTTGAAGAAGGCTGATACTGTCCAATAGTCCTCCAGGTGAAGTGGAATATTTATGAGAGAAGAGCTACAAACTGACTTTTGAGGCCCTACATTTTTTTTTTTTTCACATTGCTTGTCTAATTTTTTATTTGTTTTTTGATTTGTTTGTTCGTTGATTGGGTGTTTTGTGTTTTTTGTGGGTACATAATAGGTGTATATATTTATCAGGTATATGAGATGTGTTGATACAGGCGTGCAATGTGAAAGAAGCACATCATGGAGAATGAGGTATCCATCCTCTCAAGCATTTATCCTTTGAGGTACAAACAATCCAATTAGACTCTTTTAGTTATTTCTACGTGTACAATTACGCTGTTGTTAACTATAGTCACCCTATTGTGCTATCAAATAGCAGGTCTTATTTCTTCTTTCTAATCATTTTTTTTTATCCATTACCCATCCCCACTTCCCCACCTACACTCCGTTACCCTCCCCAGCCTCTGAAAACTATCCTTCTACTCTCTATGTCTATGAGTTACATTGTTTTCATTTTTAGATCCCACAAATAAGTGAGAACATGTGATGTTTTTCTTTCTGTGCCTGGCTTATAATGATCTCCATTTCCATCTATATTGTTGCAAATGACTGAATATCATTCTTTTTGTGGCTGAATAATATTCCATTGTTTATATTTACCATATTTTCTTTATCCATTCATCTGTTGATGGGCTCTTAGGTTGCTTCCAGATCTTAGCTATCGCAAACAGTGCTGGAACAAACCTAGGGGGGCATATGTCTCTTTGATATACTGATTTCCTTTCTTTTGAGTACATACGCAGCAGCGGGATTACTGGATCATATGGTAGCTCTATTTTTAGATTAGGAGGAACCTCCAAACTGTTCTCCATAGTGGTTGTACAAATTTAAACCCCCGCCCAGAATGTAAAAGTGTTCCCTTTTCTTCGTATCCTCGCTAACGTTTGTTATTGCCTATTTTGGATAAAATCCGTTTTAACCGGAGTGAGATAATAATTCATTGTAGTTTTAATTTGCATTTATCTGATGATCAGTGATGTCGAGCACATTTTCATATGCCTGTTTTCCATTTGCATGCCTCCTTTTGAGAAATGTCTATTTAAATATTTTGCTCCCTTTTTAATTGGATTATAAGGTTTTTCCCTATAGAGTCGTTTGAGCTCTTTATAGACTCTGGTTATTAAACCCTTGTCAGAAAGGCAACATTTTCTCCCACTCTGTGGGTCATTTCTTCACTTTGTTGATTGCATCCTTGGTTGTACAGAAACTTTCTAACTTCATGTGATCCCATTTGCCCATTTTTGCTTTGGTTACCTGTGCTTGTGGAGTATTGCTCAAGAAATTTTTGCCCAGGCCCATGTCCTGGATATTTTCCCCTGTGTTTTCTTGTCACAGTTTCATAGTTTGAGATGTTCAATTCAAGTCTTTAATCCATTTTGATTTGACTTTTGTATATGGTGAGAGAAAGGGGTCTGGTTTCATTCTATTGCATATGAATATCCAGTTTTCCCAGCACCATTTATTGAAGAGATGGTCCATTCCCCAATGTATATGATTGATACCTTTGTCAAAAATGACTTCACTGTAGATGTATGGATTTATTTCTGGGTTTTCTATTCTGTTCCACTGATCTATGTGTCTTTTCATGCCAGTACCATGCTGTTTTGGTTACTATAGATTTAGCATAATTTGAAGTCAGGTAATGTGATTTCTTCATTTTCGTTGTTTTTTGTTAGGATATCTGTGACTGTTCTGTTTTTGTTTTTTGTTTGTTTTGTTTTGTTTGTTTTTTTATGGTTCCGTATACATTTTAGAATAGTTTTTTAGTATTGTGGGCGAGGACTTCGGTATTTTGATAGGATTTGCATTGAATCTGTAGATTGCTTTAGGTAATGTGGATAATTTAACATTGTTGATTCTTCCATTTTTTTTTTTATTATACTTTAAGTCCTGGGGTACATGTGCAGAACGTGCAGGTTTGTTACATAGGTATACACATGTGATGGTGGTTTGCAGCACCCCATCTACCCATTATCTACATTAGGTACTTTACCTAATGCTGTCCCTCTTTTAACTCGCTACCCCCTGACAGGCCCTGGTGTGTGATGTTCCCCTCCCTGTGTACATGTGTTCTCATTGTTCAACTCTCACTTATGAGTGAGAACATGCGGTATTTGGTTTTCTGTTCTTGTGTTCCTTTGCTGAGAATAATGGTTTCCAGCTTCATTCATGTCCCTGCAAAGGACTTGAACTCATCCTTTTTTATGGCTGCATACTATTTCATGGTTCATATGTGCCACATTTTCTTTATCCAGTCTGTCTTTGATGGGCATTTGGGTTGATTCCAAGTCTTTGCTATTGTGAGCAGTGCTGTAATAAAGATATGTGTGTATGTGTTTTTATAATAGAATGATTTATAATTCCTTGGGTATATACCCAGTAATGGGATTGCTGAGTCAAGTGGTATCTCTAGTTCTAGATCCTTGAGGAATTGCCACACTTTCTTCCACAATGGTTGAACTAATTTAAAATTTCCAATTCTTGAACATGGAATATTTTTTCAATTTTTAGTGTTCTCTTCAATTTCTTTCATCAGCGTTTTATTGTTTTCATAATAGAGATCTCCCACCTCTTTGGTTAGGTTAATTCTTAGATATATAATTTTATGTGTGGCTTTGGAAATGGGATAACTTTTAAATATTTTTCAGACTTTTCACTGTTGACATATAGAAATGCTACTGATTTTTGCATGTTGATCTTTTACCCTGCAACTTTACTGAATTCGTCAGCTCTAATAGTTTTTTTTTGTGTGGAGTTTTTAGGCATTTCTAAATATATTATCATATTCTCAGCAAACAAGAATAATTTGATTTCTTCCTTTCCAGTTTGGATGTGCTTTATATTCTGCTCTTGTCTGATTGCTCTAGCTAGGACTTCCAGTACTAGATTTAAGAACAGCATTTACATGGGTCTCCTTGTTGTGTTATGGATCTTAGAGAAAAGGTTTTCACTCTTTCCTCATTGAGTATGATACCAGCTGCAGGTCTGTCATATATGACTTTTATCATGTTGAGATATGTTACTTGTTTCCCCAGTTTTTTGAGAATTTTTTTTTATCATAAAAGGATGTTGAATTTTATTAAATGCTTTTTCAATATCAATTGAAATAATCATATGGTTTTTCTCCTTCATTTTTCTAAGTTCCTGTGTCAGACCTTCTGTTGTCCTTTGAAACTTCCAAAGTAAGTTGCCCAGCAAAATACAAAGTCAAGCTTAATCCCCATAGTATGACACTAAACTGTCTCTAGATAACATTTAGTTTGATGCTAAATGAAAACCACTGATCTATTTGATTTTAAGGGTAACCTACTGCTTGGGGATGTGGTGCGGGGAGAGTATGTGTGACATGCTTTACTGAATCTGTGTTAATCACATCTTTCCCCACCTTTGCTCTAACTTTAGAAGCCAGGCAGAGAAATCAAACTGGAAAATGACCTAAAGATATTACAGTTTTATCTTGTGAAAAATGGAGATTGTTAGTGTGATGATAACAACAACTAATAAAATTTAGAGACTAGACTGCTTGTCATGTCTGGGGTTCACTGGAAATAAATGATTCACTGGAAAAATTCTACTGTTAAAAAAATGAGGTTTATAACTTGCCCTAAGTACAACAAGGGATGTATTTTAACAACAGATGTGTTTTTTCTTGGGAAGCAACCATTTCTCGGCTTAATCATAATAGCAATAGTAAAGACTTTGAATCTACTAATGGTTTTCTTATCTTATTTGATATTTATTTTTACAGTTAATCACTGCATTTTATTATGGGAAGATTTAAATATTAAATAGAAACTAGCTAGCCTAATATAGTCTGAACAGAGTTAATGTCTGTCATAAGACTCATTTTAATAGATTTCTATCCTTTATTCTGTTGATATTACGTATAACATTGATTGATTTGCATAGATTGAACCATCATTGCATCCCAGGGATTGCGCTGGGTCATGATGAATGATCTTTCTAATGTGTTGTTGAATTTGGTTTACTAGTAGTTTGTTGAGGATTTTTGCATCAATATTCTTTAGAGATATTGGCCTGTAATTTCTTTATGTGTCTTTGTCTGTTTTTGATATCAGGGCAATGCTAGCCTTGTGGAAAGAATTTCAAAGTATTCCCTTTTCCTCTCTTTTTTCTGAATAATTTGAGTAGGCTTGGTATTAGATCTTCTTTAAATGTTAGGTGGAATTCACCAGTGAACTATTGGGTCCCAGGTTTTTCTTTACTGAGAGACTTTTTCATACAGCTTCTATCTTGTGACTTATTATTCATCTGTTTGGGTTTTGGATTTTGTATCGGTCTGTTTTCAGGCTGCTAATAAGACATACCCAAGACTGGGTAATTTATAAAGGAATGAGGTTTAATTGACTAACAGTTTCACATGGCTGGAGAGGTCTCACAATTGTGGTAGAAGGCTAATAAGGAGCAAAGCCACATCTTACATAACAGTAGGCAAATGAGCTTGTGCAAGGGTACTCCCACTTATAAAACCATCAGATCTTGAGAGACTTATTTACTAACATGAGAACAGTATAGGGGAAACCACCCCTATGATTCAATTGTCTCCACCTAACCCTGCCCTTGACACATGGGGATTATTACAACTCAAGGTAAGATTTGGGTGGGGACACAGCCAAACCATACCATTCCATACCTGGTTTCTTTCACATCTCATATCTTCACATTTCAAAACCAATCATGCTTTTCCAACAGTCTCCCAAAGTCTTAAATAATGTCCACTGTCCAAAGTCTCATCTGAGACAGGGAAAGTCCCTTCCACCTATGAGCCTGCAAAACCAAAAGCAAATTAGTTACTTCCTGGATACAATGGGAGTACAGGCATTGGATAAATACATCTATGTCAAATAGGAGAAATTTGCCAAAACAAAGGGACTACAGATCCCATGAAAATCCAAAATCCAATGGGGCAGTAAAATATTAAAGCTCCAAAATGATCTCCTTGACTCCATGTCTTACATCCAGGTTATGCTGATGCAAGAGGTGGGCTCTCATGGCCTTGGGCATCCCTGTCCTTGTGGCTTTTTAGGGTATAGCCTCCCTATTGGCTGCTTTCATGGATTGGTGTTATGTCTGCAGCTTTTCCAGGTGCATGGTGCAAGCTATTGGTGAATCTACCATTCTGAGGTCTGAAGGATGGTGGCCCTCTTCTCACAACTCCACTAGGAGTGCCCCACTTGGAACTCCATGTGGGAGTTCCAACCCCACATTTCCCTTCCATACTGCCCTAACAGAGGTTCATGAGGATTCTATCCCTGTAGCAAACACCCTCTGAAATCTAGGCAGAGGTTCCCAAACATCAATTCTTGACTTCTGTGCCCCCACAGACCCAAAACCATGTGGAAGCCACCAAGGGTTGGGGCTTGAACCCTCTGAGGCAACAGCCCAAGCTAGAGTTCAACAGAGATGTTGGCCCCTTTTAGACATGGCTGGGGATGCAATGCACCAAGTCCTGAGATGACACAAAGCAAGAAGGCTGTGGTTCAACCCATGAAATTATTTTTTTCCTTTTAGGCCTCCAGGCCTGTGATGGGAGGGGCTGCTGTGAAGACCTCTGACATGTCTTGGAAACATTTTCCCCATTGTCTTGGCAATAAATATTTGATTTCTTGTTACTTACGTAAATTTCGGCAGCTGGCTTGAACTTCTCCTCAGAAAATGGGGTTTACTTTTTTGCATCATCAGGCTCCAAATTTTTCAAGATTTTATGCTCTGCTTCCCTTTTAAACATAAGTTCCAATTCCAAACCATATCTTTGTGAATACATAAAAGTAAATGCTTTTAACAGCACCCAAGTCATCTCTTGAACACTTTGCTGCTTAGAAATTACTTCCACCAGTTGCCCTAAATCATCTTTCTCAAGTCCAAAGTTCCACAGATCTCTAGGGCAGGGGCAAAATGCCACCAGTCTCTTTGCTGAATCATAACAAGAATCACCTTTGCTCCAGTTCTTAACAAGTTTCTCATCTCCATCTGAGACCAACTCAGCATGGGTTTAATCACTCATATCACTATCAGCATTTTGGTCAAAGCCATTTAACAAGTCTCTAGGAAGTTTCAAGCTTTCCCACATTTTCCTGCCTTCTGATTCCTCCAAACTGTTCCAACCTCTGCTTCTTACCCATCTCCAAAGTTGCTTCCACATTTTTGGGTATCTTTACAGCTGCACCCCACTCTACTGATACCAATTTACTGTATTAGTCTGTTCTCATGCTGCTTACAAAGACATACACAAGACTGGGTAATTTATAAAGAAAAGAGATTTAATTGACTCATAGTTCCACATGGCTGGGGAGGCCTCACAATCATGACAAAAGGTGAATGAAGAGCAAAGTCACATCTTACATGGTGACAGGCAAGAGAGCCTGTGCAGGAGAACTCCCATTTATAAAGGCATCAGATCATAGGAGACTTATTTGCTATCACAAGAACAGAATAGGAAAACATCCCCATAGTTCAATTAGCTCCACCTAGTACCACCCTCGACACATGGGGATTATTACAATTCAAGGTGAGATTTGAGTGGAGACACAGCCAAACCATATCAGATTTCTTTCTGGTTCAACCTTGGTAGTTTTTATGTGTCTAGGAATTTGTCCATTTCTTCCATATTTTCCAATTTACTGGGGTATATTTGTTCATATTAGCCACTAATGATCCTTAGAATGTCTGCAGTATCAGTTCTAATGGCTCCTTTTTCATTTCTGATTTTATTTATTTGGATCTTCTTTCTTTTTTTCTTAGTCTGGCTAAAAGTTTGTCAATTTTGTTTAACTTTTTTAAAAACTAACATTTTGTTTCACTTTTTTATACTTGAATTTTAATTTGATTTATTTCTGCTCTAATCTTTATTTTATTTTTTCTTCTCCTAAGTTCTGGTTTGGTTTGCTCCTGTTTTTCTAGGTTTTTAACATACATTATTAAATTGTTTATTTGGAGGTTTTCTTGTGTTTTGATATGAGCACTTATAGCTGTAAACTTCCCTATTAATACTGCTTTTGCTGTACCCCATAGGTTTTGGTATGTTGTGTTTCCATTGTCATTTGTTCCTAGAAAATTTTCAATTTTCTTAATTTTTTCATCGATTCACTGATCATTGAAGAGCATATTGTTTAATTTCCATGTATTTGCATAGTTCCAAAATTCCTTTTTAATAATTTCCACATTTATTCCATTGTGTTCAGAAAAAGTATTTGATATTATTTTAATTTTTAAAAAGTTAAGACTTGTTAGCAATCTAACATATGGTCTATCCTTGAGAATTATCCATGTGCTAAACAATAAAAATGTGTATTCTGCAACTCTTGTATAAAATGTTCTGTAAATATCTATTAGAACCATGTGGTCTACAGTGCATATTAAGTCTGATGTTTCCTTGTTAATTTTCTGTGTAGAAGAGCTGCCTAATTCTGAAAGGATAGTGTTGAAGTCTTCAGCTATAAGTCAGAAGCATTGGGGTCTATCTTTCTATTTAGTGCTAATATTTTCTTTATATCTCTGTTTGCTGTTGTGTTGGGTGCATGTGTATTTAAAATTGTTATATCCTCTTGCTGAATTGAACCCTTTATCATTACACAGCTACCTTGTCTCTTCTTGTATTTTTTGTCTTGAAATCTATTTTTCTGATATTAGTATAGTTACTCCTGTTCTTTTTTGGTTTCCATTGACATGGAATATCTTTTTGCATTTTTTTTTTTTAATTTTCAGTCTCTGTGCATCTTTATAGGTGAAGTGTGTTTCTTGCAGGCAAGAAATCATAGGGTTTTTTTGTTTGTTTGTTTGTTTGTTTAATTCATTCAGCCAGTGTATGTCTTTTGATTGGAGAGTTTAGTTCATTTGCATTCAATGTTATTATTCATAAATAAGGACTTTAGCCTGGCATGGTGGTGAGTGCCTGTAATCCCAGCCACTTGGGAGGCTGAGGCAGTATAATATCTTGAACCCAGGAGGTTGTGGTGAGCCAAGATCATACAACTACACTCCAGCCTGGGTGACAGAGTGAGACTACATCTCCAAAAAGAAAAAATAAATAAGTAAATAAGGACTTACTTCTGCTATTTTGTTATGTGTTTTCTGTTTTTTGTTGTTGTTGTTATCATGTACATTTTTTCTTTCCTTCCTGTCTTTATCTAGTGAATATGATTTTCTCTAGTTATATGATTTAGTTTATTGCTTTTTATTTTTTGTGATTCATTGTATATTTTTTTAGTCTGAGGTTACCTTGAGGCTTCCAAATACTATCTTATAATCTATTATTTTAACCTGATAACAATTTAACACTGGTTCCATAAACAAACAAGCAAAAATAAAACTAACGAAAACTGTATGTTTTAAGTTTGTCCTCCTGCTTTTTAACTTTTTATAATTTCTATTTATATCTTATTTAATGACTATGTCTTGAAAAGTTGTTGTAGTTTTTATTTTTTATTAGTTCATTGTTTATTCTTTCTACTTAAGATAAAAGTAGTTTATACACCATACTTACAGTGTTATAATACTCTGTTTTTCTGTGTATTTACTGTTGCCAGAGAGTCTTGTAGCTTCAGGTGATTATTGCTCATTAATGTCCTTTTCCTTTTGATTGAAGTGCTCTCTTTAGCATTTCTTGTAGAACAGGTCTGGTAGGGATGAAATTGTTCAGCTTTTTTCTAGGAAAGTGTTTATTTTTTCTTCATGTCTAAAGGAACTTTCACTAGATATGCTATTCTGGAATGAGGGTATTGTTTTTCTTTAGCACCTTAAATATGTCATGGCACTCTCTCCTGGCCTTTAAGGTTTCTACTGAAAAGTCTTCTGCCAGAGGCATTGAAGACTCTATTGTATGTCATTTGTTTATCTTATCTTGCTGTTTTTATGATTCTTTCTTTATCTTTAACTTTTAGGAGTTTGATTTTTAAATGTCTTTAGGTAGTCTTCTTTGGATTAAATCTGCTTGGTGTTCTATACCTATTTGTACTTGGATATTGATATCCTTCTCTAGATTTGGGAAGTTCTCTGTTATTATCCCTTTGAATAAACTTTCTACCCCTATCTCTTTCTCTACCAACTCTTTAAGGCCAATTACTCTTAGATTTGATCTTTTGATACTATTTTTTAGATCCTGTAGGCATGTTCATTTAACTTTTGTTTTTACTTTTATCTCCTCTGTGTATTTTCAAATGGCCTGTCTTCAACTTCACTAATTCTTTCTTCTGCTTGATGAATTTTGCAATTAAAAGACTGAAGCATTCTTCAGCATGCCAATTGCATTTTTTCAGCTCCAGAATTTCTGTTTGATTCTTTTTAATTATTTCCATCTGTTTGTTAATTTTTTCTGATAGAATTATGAAATTCTTCTCTGTGTTATTTTGAATTTCTTTGAGTTTCCTCAACACAGCTATTTTGAATTTTCTGTCTGAAAGGTCACATATCTCTGTGTCTCCAGGATTGGCCTCTAGTGCCTTATTTAGTTTATTTGGAGAGGATACGTTTTCCTGTATGGTGCTGATGCTAGTAGATGTTCTTCAGCGTCCGTGCACTGAAGGGTTAGGTATTTATTGTAGTCTCCACTGTCTGCATTTATTTGTAGCCGTTCCTCTTGGGAAGACTTTCCACATATTTGAAAAGACTTGAGTGTTATAGTCTAGCTCTATCTGCTTTAGGGGGCACCCCAGGCCCAGTAACACTGTGGTTCTTGTAGACTTGAACCTCTTGTAGAGGTACAGCCTTGATGGTCTTGGACAAGATCTAGAAGAATTCTATGGGTTACCAGGCAAAGACTCTTTTTTTATTATTATTATTTTTTTATTGCATTTTAGTTTTGGGGGTACATGTGAAGAACATGCAAGGTTGTTGCATAGATACACACATGGCAGTGTGATTTGCTGCCTTCCTCCCCATCACCTATATCTGGCATTTATCCTCATGCTATCTCTCCCCAACTCCCCACCCCCGACTGTCCCTCCCCTATTTCCCCCAACAGACCCCAGTGTGTAGTACTCCCCTCCCTGTGTCCATGTGTTCCCACTGTTCAACACCTGCCTATGAGTGAGAACATGTGGTGTTTGATTTTCTGCTCTTGTGTCAGTTTGCTGAGAATGATGGTTTCCAGGTTCATCCATGTCCCTACAAAGGGCATGAACTCATCGTTTTTGATGGCTGCATAATATTCCATGGTGTATATGTGCCATATTTTAAAAACCCTAGAAGAAAATCTAGGCAAAACCATTCAGGACATAGGCGTAGGCAAGGACTTCATGACCAAAACACGAAAAGCATTGGCAACAAAAGCCAAAATAGACAAATGAGACCTAATCAAACTCCACAGCTTCTGCACGGCAAAAGAAACAGTCATTAGAGTGAATCAGCAACCAATAGAATGGGAAAAAATTTTTGCAGACTCTGCATGTTTGGGAGAAAGTAAGGAAACATGTTTGGGAGAAAGTAAGGAAACAAGAACCTTTGTGGTCACCACCACTATGAATACTCTGGGTCATACCTGAAGCCAGTACAGCCCTGGATCTTGCCCTAGGCCTGCTGTAACTACTCCATGGCTGCTGCCTATGTTTACTCAAGGCCCTAGGGCTCTTCAGTCAGTAGGTTGCAAAACAAGCCAGACCTGTGTCCCTTCCTTCAGGGCAGTGAGGTCCTCAGGCCCCAGGTTGATCCAGAAGTGCCATTAAGGAGTCAGTGACTAGAGTAAAAAACCTTTGAAGTGTACCTTGTATTCTATTTTAGTCTCACTGAGCCCACGCTCAAACTGCAAGATGCAGTCCTTGCCAATCTTCCCTTCCCTTTCCAAAGGCAAAGAGCCTCAATCCATAACCACTGTCTCCCCAGGCCACGAGGACTACTGCAAGACTAACACTGATGTTCCCTAAAGGCGCAGGCCCCTTAAGTCAGATTTTCATGAATACTGCCTGGCGTAGGACTCATCCTTCAAGGCAGTGGGCTCGACTCTGGCCAGGGCAGGTCCAGAAATGTCATCCAGCAGTCACATTTTATAATTGAGGACCCCAATTTCCCACGTGGTGCTCTGTTTCCCTGTGGCCATGCTGGTACCTAAGGTACAAGACAAAATCCCCTTTGCTTTTCCCTTTGCTTTTCTCAAGCAGAAGGAGTTTTGCCCTGAGGCCACCAAAGCTGGTAATGCGCGGAGTCTCACCTGAATCTAGCAAATTTCAGAGGCTCACCCAAGGCCCTCAATATAGTACCTGGGTATTGCTGCTGGTCATTCAGGGACCAAGGGTACTTCATGTAGCAAGTGATAAATGCTGCTAGGACTGGATCCTTTTCTTCAAGACAATGGGTTCCCTTCTGGCACAGGGTATATCTAGAAATGTTGTCTGGGGTCAAGGGCCTAGAATGGGGTTGTCGCATCTCTAAGCAGTGTCCTATCTTGCTGTGGCTGAACTGGTATCCTAGATGCAAGACAAAGTCCACTCCACTCTTCTCTCCTCTCCTCAATTGAAAGGAAAGGGTTTCTTTTGGAGCTGAAAACTGTGTATCCTGGGGTTTCAGGAAGGGTGATGCTTACATTCCTTTGGCTGTCCCAGCTGGTATTTCAGCATGTCATGTGCCCCCACAATCTACTGTCTCTAGATTCAACTCTAGGATTCATATAGTTATTCTAGTTCAACTCTAGAATTTGTGTAATTCTAGTCCTTATAACCTAGATTGCCTTTCAAGTTTACCTAGAAACTGGAGAACTTTGGCCCTCGGTAACAAGGTTTGTGGGAACTCGAGTTCGAACTGCTGGAATTGGCAATTCTCCTCTGGCTGGGGCTGGCTTAAATGTTCCCTGTGTGTGGGTGTCAGCTGAGTTTAGTCTGGTTTTTATTTCTGCTCTAACAGGACAGCACTGAGTTCGATGCCACACAATTGTTGTGTTCCCCCTCTCCCAGTGCCCAGAGAAGCTCTCTGCACCAAGCCACCACTTCTGGGCATTGAGGGAGGTGTGACATTTGCAACTCAGGGCTGTTTTTTCTATCTCTTCAGTGCCTCTTTCAAGGATATGAGGTTAAAACCAGGTACTATGAGTGCTCACGTGATTTTTGCTCCTTATGATGGTGCTTTTTCTGTGTAGATAGTTAAGTTGCTGTCCTTGCAGGGAGGGGAGGGACGATTAGTGGATCTTTCTATTCTGCCATCTTGCTCCACTTCCCAGCATGAGTACATCTTTTGTTCTCAATGACATTGTTGTTAGCCTAGGTGGCCTGGAGGTGGTGTTATATTAGATTGATAAAGGATATACGTGACCAATTGCTTTTGCTAATCAGAGTCCTGAAGACAGTAAGATTCTGGCACTGACGCATGAAATAATTGACCATATCTGAAAATATTTATCTGGCAGTCAGTTTCAAATAAACAGTAACCCAGTCACCTGGTGATGCCTTATGGTATAGTGAAACATGCATCAGCTTTGGGATTAGTCAGAGCTATACTGGAATACTAACTCTACCATTACTAGTTGTGTGACCTTGAGTCTCATGTTCTCATCTTTTTAAAGGTCCTATTTCTTTTCTTTCTTTCTCTCTTTCTTCCTTTTTTTTTTTAAAGACAGGGTTTCACCATGTTGGCCAGGATGGTCTCGATCTTCTGACCTCATGATCCACCCACCTCAGTCTCCCAAAATGCTGGGATTACAAGCATGAGCCACCAAGCACGGCTCTTTTTTTTCTTTCGAGATGGAGTCTTGCTATACCTGGGTTCAAATGATTCTCCTGCCTCAGCCTCCTGAGTAGCTGGGATTATAGGCATGCGCCACCACACCCAGCTAATTTTGTATTTTTCGTAGAAATGGGGTTTCTCCATGTTGGTGAGGCTGGTCTCCAACTCCCGACCTCAGGTGATCCACCCGCCTCAGCCTCCCAAAGTGCTGGGATTACAAGCGTGACCCACTATACCTGGCCTTTCCTTTCTTTCTTTTTAAGATGGAGTTTCACTCTTATTGCCCAGGCTGGAGTGCACTGGTGTTATTCCGGCTCACTGTAACCTCTGCCTCCTGGGTTCAAGCAGTTCTCCTGCCTTAGTCTCCTGAGTAGCTGGAATTAAAGATGCTCACCACCACATCTGGCTAAGCTTTTGTATTTTCAGTAGAGGCAGGGTTTCACCATGTTGGCCAGGCTGGTCTTGAACTCCTGACCTCAGGTGATCCACCTGCCTTGGCCTCTCAAAGTGCTGATATTACAGTTGTGAGCCACTGTGCCTGGCCTAAAATGACCTATTTCACAGGGGTCATAGATAGAAGCATTAAATGAGGTAATATACAACTTAATAGTTAACATTAAGACAACATCTGGTGGGGGGTGCCCATGACCCGTGAAGCCCCAGAAGGAGTGTTACAGTCAGCACTCTTTTTAGCTTTGCTATCTGCAGATGGCTTAAGTGCTTAACAGGTCAGTGGACCCTCTGCCTTTTCACGAGGACAGAGGATCAGTGTGACAGGCTTCTGCATCCTAAGCTTTTGCCTGGCATCCAGGAAAAATTAGGTCCCACAAATGAATTGAAGGATAGTAAATTCAGGAGATTTTATTGCTGATGGAAGTGGCTCTCAGCAGGAAGGGGATCTGATCTAGAAAGGGGATGGAGCAGGAAGGTATTCTTCCCCTGAAGTCCAGCCACCTCCAGCTAGACTTTTCTCTAAAGTCTTGCCATTAAGCTGTCCCTCTGAAGTCAAACTGCTTCACTTTGATGTTCAGTTACTTCTCCCCTTCTCTGCTGTTTGTCAGTGAAGCCTGGGACTTTTATGGGTACAGGATGGGGGGTGAGGAGGGCCAGTTGTGGTTTTGGAAAAGGCAACATTCGAGTGGGAAAACGGGGATGTAAAGTTCCAGGCTTTAGGGTGGGGCCCTTGCCAGGAACCCCACTCTTTTCTGCCTAGAATTTCTCTGCCTCCCATCCCTATCACTGTTTTAAGTGTTTTATGGTTTATCTCTTTAAAACTTCACAGCAATTCTATGACATAATGTTATGAACTGGATTGTGTCACCCCCTTGCCTCAAATTCGTACATTGAATTCCTAATGCCCATAATTTCAGAATGTGACCTTATTTTGAAATAGGGCTATCACAGATGTAATTAAGTTAAAACGAGGTCATGAGGGCGGATGAATGACCTCAGTCGATTCAATATGACTGGTATCCTTATGAAAAGGGGAACTCTGAACACAGACATATGCTTAAAAAGATGATGTGAAGAAATATGAGAAGGGATGGATCAATTCCAGTCCTTCTCCTTGGCTTGCAGATAGCCAAGGAGAAGGACTGGAATAGATCCATACCTTACAAACCTTTAATAAGAACCAGTCCTGCCAATGTCTTAACTTGGGACTTTTTTTTTTTTTCTTGAGACAAGGTCTCACTCTGTTGCCCAGACTGGAGTGCAGTGATGTAATCTTGGCTCACTGCAAACTCCGCCTCCTGGGTTCAAGCAATTATCTTGCCTCAGTCTCCCAAGCAGCTGGGATTACAGGTGTGGACTACTACGCCCGGCTAATTTTTGTATTTTTTGGTAGAGACAGGGTTTTGCCATGTTGGCTGGGCTGGTCTTAAACTCCTGTCCTCAGGTGACCTGCCCACTTCAGCCTCCCAAAGTGCTAGGATTACAGGTATGAGCCACTGAACCCAGCCAATTTGGGACTTCTAACCTTTGAAACATTAGATAATAAATGTCTGATGTTTAAGCCAATCAGTTATGGCGCTTTGTTATGTTAGCCCTAGCAGACTAATACAAACAAGTACTGCAATTAGTTTCATTTTACAGGGGAAGAGACTAAGACAGAGTGGTTAAAAAATTTACTCAGCATCACAGAGCCAGGATTGGAATCCAGGTAGTCCAACTCCAAAGTCTAAACTATTAACCACTACGTCATACTGCCTTCCTTGCATAAATACATCTCAAACCTTATAACCAGTTTTATATTTCACACATAACAGGTGTTATGCTCAGCACCTGTCATTATCCTTCCAATTTAGAAAACTATTGCTAAATTATGTACTATGAGACAGGTAAGTGGGCAAGTTGATTGGTAAACTCTGAGTTTTTTGCAAACAGTGTCCAGGTCTTAATTTATTTTGAAATCTCCAGAGCCTATCAAATAAGATGTATCTCATATTAAGTGCTCAATAACTGTTTGCCCTTACTGTTTGTTATTAAAGGAACGTAAGTGACAACTTGAAACTATCATTATTACATTGGTGATCTGTATATTAAATGAGCCAGTCATCACTATTGTGGAGATGGCTAATTAATTAGATAGCGGATTCAGGAGAATTGCTTGGACAAAAGATAAAACAATGTTTGGCTCCAAATGAAATAAGTCTCATTTAATTCTAAAACACTTTTGGAAGAGAGGCCCAAGTAGCAGCTCAGAAAAGTGCATTTCTATAGAGTAAAACAAGACTTGAGGTCTGCAGAAGCAATTGCTGCTCTATGGGGTTTAGATCCTCCACAGTGAGCATACAGCTCCTCGGAAATCCATGTATCCAATTGCTGGCTGTGTATGTTGGCTGACACCCGTAATCCCAACACTTTGAGAGTCCTAGGTGGGTGGATCACTTGAGGTCAGGAGTTCAAAACCAGCCTGGCCATCATGGTAAAACCCTATATCTACTAAAAATACAAAAATTAGCGAGGCACAGTAGTTGACGCCTATAATCCCAGCACTTTGGGAAGCCGAGGTGGGAAGATCACAAGGCCAAGAGATCCAGACTATCCTGGCCAACATGGTGAAACCTCGTCTCTACTAAACATACACACCTGGGTGTGGTGGCACACCCCTGTAGTCCCAGCTACTCAGGGGGCTGAGGCAGGAGAACTGGTTGCACCCAGGAGGCGGAGGTTGCAGTGAGCCGAGATTGCACCACTAAACGCCAGCCTTGCAACAGAGTGAGACTCCGTCTCAAAAACCAAAAAAAAAAGAAAAAAAAAAAAAATTAGCCAGGCTTGATGGCCAGCACCTTTAATCCCAGCTACTCAGGAGACTGAGGTAGGAGAATTGCTTGAACCCAGGAGGTGGAGGTTGCAGTGAGCCGATGACACCATTGCACTTCAGCCTGGGAGACAGAGTGAGACTGTCTGAAAAAAAAAAAAAAAAAAAAAAGAAAGAAAAGAAAAAAGAAAAAGAAAGAAAGAAATCCACAAATCCAGTTGTTTACTTGGCCTTGCCTATAAGGCACCTTAAACTCAAGTCATCCAAAACCAAACTCATAATATTCCCTCCCCAAACATGTTTTTTTTTTATTGTTTCTCAGTGAATGGCACCACTATTCATCCAGTTGCTCGAGTGAGAATTCTAAGAATCATCTTAGACACTTTCCTCTCCCTCACCTTCAATATTCAACCTGTCACCTAACTTTGTGGATTGGACCTCCCAAACATCTAAAATCAGTCTACTTCTCTTCATCTTCACTTCCCCTACCTAGTGTAAGCTATAATCCTTTATTGCTGAAGTCCTGCACCAGCATCCTAATTGGTCTCCCCTAATTTGCCACATCCCCTTCCAATCAGCTCTCTATGATGCAACCAAAGATATGTTTTCAAAATGCATATCTTATCATGTGGCTTCTCTGCCTGAAATATTGAGTGGCTCTTTAGATAAAAACAAAGCTTGCTGTTGTAATTAGTTGATTTTTTTTTTTTTTTTTTTTTGAGAGGGAGTTTCTCTCTTGTTACCCAGGCTGGAGTGCAGTGGTGTGATCTCGGCTCACCGCAACCGCCGCCTCCTGGGTTCAAGCGATTCTCCTGCCTCAGCCTCTTGAGTAGCTGGGACTACAGGCGTGCGCCACCATGCCCAGCTAATTTTTGTATTTTTAGTAGAGATGGGGTTTCACCATGTTGACCAAGATGATCTCGATCTCTTGACCTCGTGATCCACCTGCCTCGGCCTCCCAAAGTGCCGGAATTACAGGCTTGAGCCACCGTGCCTGGCAAATTGATTTATTTTGGAGGCAGGGTCTCTTTCTGTCACCCAGCTTGGAGTGCAACATGATCATATCTCACTGTAACCTTGAACTCCTGTGCTCAAGGGATCCTCCTGCTTTACTTCTCCAGTAGAGCAAGTAGATCATGCCACCATACCTGGTGGCTGATTATTTATTTATTTATTTACCTATTTATTTATTTATTTATTTTAGAGATATAGTCTTGTTATGCTGCCCAGACTGGTCTTGAACTCCTGGCTTCAAGTGATCCTCCAACCTTGACCTCCCAAAGTGTTGGGATTACAGGCATAAGTCACCACATCAAGCCAACAAAACCCTTTAGGATCGCTATAAACTCCTGCAGAGTGTGGCCCCTTCCTTTATCTCGAGCCTCAACTTGTACTGCGTGTCCTGTTGCTCACTTTCCTCCAATTTTTCTGGCCTTTCCTGTTTTTGAACATGTATGGTCCTTCCTGCTGCAGGGAGTTTGCTTATGAGGTTCCGTCTTCCTGTTCCCTCTCTGTTAGTTTTTCTCATCTTCAGGTAAGCTTTCCTTGATATTCCTTCCTAGCTCAAATCTCTCTCTCATAGCATATAGTATGTGCCAAACAGGTATCTGTTTAATAAATAGCTGGATTTCAAGAGGGAAAGGCCTTAATGTTGCTCAGAATCTGGCTCTCCTGGCCTGTGGTAGCCAGGAATGTGAATGTGTTCATGACTGTTTTACAGTGGTAGTGAAAATATGTGCTGCCTATTTCGAGAACATAACTAAGCAAAAATTAGTACTCATTGACTTCCTGTCTTGGAGGCATACTCAATAATAGTGAACCACATCTTGGTAATGCTTCATGCATTAGGTAATGCTTCATGTAGCATGCATTAGAAACCAGCAATATGGAAAAAGGACTCATTATTGGTAGTGTTTTCCTGATAGAACCAAATTAGAGGCAAATTGCTTCAGGTTCCATCTAATTGGATTTATAGAATCCAGGATTCTTCCATGCCATTCTCAATTGTACCTTTTAAAAGACTGCAGATATTGGTTGGACCCAAGAGTTAGAGCAGAAGCAGATATTTTGACAGGCAGAACATTGAAATAGAGAAGTAAATTAGAATTGGGAATGCGGATAGATAGCAAAAGGAAGGAAAGGGGTTAGTACCCTGAAGAAGGACGAGTGGTAGGTAGAGGTCCAAGCTTCTAGGCCCTTGGTGATAGCTGAGGTCACTTGCTGCAGACCAGGTGAGAGTGGAATCACTACTGGGAATGGAATTGGCAGAATCTCAGAAACTAGTCAGGTCAGAGATGAGACCACTGAGCAGCCATTGCATCAGTAGCACTAGTGCGAGACAGAACCATTTGACTTGTTTTACCTACCAACAGCAGAAAGGAAAACCTGTACCAATGCCTGCATCTGTGTAGAGAGGATCCAAAGGTAACCTGTTCCAAGGAGCAGGGATAAAAGAACTCTGATGTTTTTGATTCATTATTTTAGAACTCTGTAAATGTCTGAGATATCAGATAAAGTATGTAAACTCACTCCTGCTACAAGCGGGGGATAGTGAGGTAATATACCTAGGCTGGAGTTCTGGGAGCTGAGCCAAGAGTCTGGTTAGAGTGATGAAGAGCAGAGTCCTGCTCAGTAACAGATATATTTTGGGGTATGATAAAACAGTCCTTTTGCTGGTTCAAAACATGTTCTGTGATAGGAACTCCTAAATAAATTGACTGTTTCCTGTGTACAAAGCTGGCAATAAACATATCACCAGTCTCCTCTTGAAACCAATAACTCTTCTCTTTTCTAATAAGTAGATCATCATTCCATCTGAGCAATATCCTATGACAATCAAAGGAACCCATCATGTACTAGTGATAGATTTAGAACATAAAAGGTAACCTAAACATGTTTACGGATACACATAATTGGTATTTTGCTTTATAGTAATTAGCCATAAATAGGAAGGGAGGTTTAAAGGCAGATTAAAAATTCAACTTTTTAATTTTACACTAGGTCCCAAAAGGGCAAATCTCCTTCTCAGAAACCATTCATACAGATTTGTAGAGCTGTAAAAGTGTTTGTGAGGATTAGGTTAGGATTTCACCTTGAGAAAACAGAGATGTGAGATTAAAAAATCCAGTTGGTTTAGAGAAGAGGTTAACAGCATGAGGCCAAGACCTCACAGTGGTCAAAGGAATTTGTGCTACTTCTTTTTTGAGATTATCATTATATAT